>NW_027315945.1:18420315-18462815 GCF_026437365.1 Eucyclogobius newberryi
GAAGTACAATCACATTAGTCCTGTTCTCAGGTCTCTGTACAGGCTCTGGCATTTCAGTTTCGTGCAGCTAAAATCTGGAACAGTCTTCCTGAAGATGTGAAATGGGCCCCTGCTCTGACAATGTTCAAATCTAAGCTAAAAAAAAAAAAATGTTCAGTTGTGCATATGACTGAAAGGATTTTCTTTACACTCTTCTCTTTTGTCTTAAACGGTTTTGTGATTTCTGCCATGTCTTTGTGATTTTAATGCAATTCAAAGTATGAAGCACTTTGAATTGCCTTGTGTATGAAATGTGCTCTACAAATAAACTTGCCTTGCAACTGAGCTTCTGGAAAACATGAGGGAAGAACTTACGATAACTCAGAGCTTTGTATTCAATAGGTTAACATTTTATAGTGACACAGGCATCATTTTTATTTTTCTATTGTGACATACAACATTAAAATGGCATTTTGGAAAACAATGCTGCACCCCAACGTGCCAAAAAAATGGTCCTCATAATAGTGTTCACAAAAGGAAGCCGTCAATGGAATGAAAACAAAACTACAGAGATTTGCTCTTGTAGTCTATTGATTTTTTTTCTGCAAATGAGGTCAAAGTGCACCGTGGTACTGTCCATGGTGCTGAAGAGGGACCGCACTACTTAGCTTACTTTATATGTTGCATCTAACATTCACTAATTTGCCCATGTTTTTCCAAGAAATCATTGCAAACCCTTGAACTTTATGACACACTATTCAATTCAAAATATTTCCAAAAAGCCTTGACTGGCAGTGATGGCATGTTGCACATCTGACACATAAGATTTGGTGATTTTGGTTAAAACTGCGATTAAACAAAGCTGCTGTCACAACGCAGCACATGGTCATTAGAGCATACCAACACTTGTGTTATGTGGTCAGCAACAAGGAACAGCTCCAGTGCAAAACACCCCTCACATCTGTGGTTTAGGAGACTGTTCAAGGCCAAACGAGGAAAAAACAGATTTTTCAAAGTGCTAACACATTGGTATGTTTGAAAAGATTTACATAGAAAAACAAATACGACATTCTAGCTGCTCGGATCTCGTCAACATGATAATTAAATTAATCTCCTCATGTCAGAGAGGGGCTTCCACTGGGACAACTTCAAAATATGTGCTTGTTTATAGATAGGGGAGGACATGGAAGATGAATATGTTATCATAAAAAATAAAACAAAATCACACAAACTTGCATCATGACAACAGTTAGAGAAGAAATTGACTTGTGGACAAAGGGATTACATCTTTGTATTCAGACAGTTTTTATTTTTTTTATTTTTTTATCACGTTTGCAGAAAAGCAGTGTTTAACCTTAGCAATTGGGGACAATATTTGAATGATAAATTGCACTACATGTGGTTTCCCAGGTAGTTTGAGTCACTGATTTTAAAATTGCTGGCAACACTACGTTTTTGTTACGAATCGTTCCTCACTACTGGAATCCGTTTCTTTGCTGACAAATTATGAAAAATTAGTAAGACCAAAAGTGTTATTAATGAGCGCTCCATAAAATGCGCACTGGGAGTAAAGTCACTGCATCAACAATTGACTAGCTGTCAGAGAGAAACTTATTTTTTTTTATTTTTTTTTAAATCTTTAGTGTCATAATATTGGTATGGCTCTTATCAGCTGAAATGTAGTTTTTGATTAAGGAAAACTGTATTTTGTTTGTTTCTATAGAAACTAAACAAAGAAAATGTATTACATACAATACAAAATATCCAAGGGCCACATCAGCACCTCACTGTGAACCTTTCAGAGGGAATTGAATCATTGAGTCAAAAATGGAGCAGCTCACAAGTGTACGCATTTTGTAGATAAAATTGGAAATGTGTTTTCTATTGTGTGTCTGATAAGAAAATGCATTTGGTGACTTTTAAATCAGTCCAATTATTATTTATACTTAAGATGTATAATTTGGTTGATGGGACTTTATATCAATGCATTTGATGTGGTATTATATTGACAACTTTTAGATTGATTGATTAAAAAAACAAAGGTATCCTCAAAGATCACCAAATAAGCGGTCAGTCATTTTACAATGCCTAATAGAGATATTTTAGATTATGTTTAATGTTTACGAGTAAAATGTATTATGAATTGTTTTAGACAAGTACAAAACTTATGTGCCAGCATAACATATTATTAGAATCTTGAGTTTAGATAATGTTGTAGAAGCTATACCTTGACTTGCTACACCTAGACTTTACCTTGTTGTAGAGAACAAATGACTTAATCCTCTAAAATGGGATGTCCCAAGCCTAAACAATAACAGTGAAATGTATCAAAGTGCATTATTTGTCAAATTGCTTGCTTGACTTTGCCTTGTTAAAAATGAGTTAGGTACTCCAATTTGGTTTATACATTTACTGAGTTTCTATCCACAAAAGGCACCACCAGTGTAGAGCAGTTTGACCTATGATTTAACAGAAGCCTCTCTCTGGCCCGGTTTGTTTGTGTTGGTGTGTGGACTCTGCTCCGCGCTGATGAGGAAGGCCAGCTCTCCTTTCCTCCTCATTTACAAATCACTACATTCCTCAACCCCACTGTAACCCAGCCTCGAGATGACTTCTTGTATTTTTTGGACCTTGGGATGATCACAATCAATGATGATAATCCCAAACTCACTTCTGACAGGCTGAGTCACACACCATTTGTATCTCGTTGCTATAGAAACAAAACTTTAAAATCACTTGAAATAATATTGGGGGATCTTTATAATGTATCTGTCAGTGAAAGACAAGCCTGGGCAAGTGTCACTACGGGATAAACGACCTTTCTATTGCAGCGCTGATAAACTTAAAAAAATATCCCGGTGAGAGGAGAATTTCACGGGCCAGCGGTTCATGTTACTCCTCACTAAATTGGACCTCAACATAATGTACGAACCAGTGAGTAGCCAATGTTTAACCTTTGGCTGTACGTCTCTTCAAAATGCAAAATAATACATTACCTTCGTAGGCCAAGCACCTTTTTGAGAATCTAAACCAGGAAAAGGGGTCTCCAGGGATCAAAGCCATCTTCATCAGCGTCTCTCTGATCAGTCAATGCTTTGGTTAACCTCATATAGCGGAGGTTAACCTCTCCACAGTGTGTATGAGAGAGAAGAACAGGACAAGTACAGACCACTTCACTTGAGGGCAGTGTTTGTTAAACATTAGGGTCAGGGCCACAGGATGAGATGTTTTGTGCATTTCAAGATGAATACATACCACAGTTATATAGAAAAATGAGGTGTAATGTGATCTTGGGAAATACAATAATATACTAGAGGTTGCATAGTGTCTGTAGCAAGTAAACAGAGCACACCTAAACAAGATGATAAAAGTCCTGCCAAGAAACCACTCTCTTAAAATCTCCTCTCAAATGTTCACTTAAGGACCAGCTTTATGTCATGCCAAGTCACATCTCACAACTGACAGAAAACATACGTACAATACTTTACAAAACATGAACCGGCCTCACAAATCTATATAGAGAAGCAAAAAGGGTTAATTTAGAAGGGAATACGTGCTGCCCGGTGGTCGAGTGGTTTAGGCTCTAAGTGCAGCCGGTTGCAATATTGTGAGTTTGCAATCCCGACTCGGACAATTCACTGCATGTCCTCCCCTCTCTCTCATCCCCATTTCTCACACATCTGTCCTGTCTAAAAAAGCCTGCGGAAATACATGTACAATAACAGTGCTTGCAAAACTATACAAAAACTAAATGTGTGTTCGTTTCTATGCTATATTTAATTCAATCAACCATTAGCAACCATTGAAAGAAAATTACATTGTGATATGAGCTTGCATTATACCGCTCTATAATTAAGCACTGGCGTCACTATTGAATAACATGTATTGTGCAGAGTATCTGTAGTTAAATTGAGCATTCTTAAAAAATCAAATAACTACAGGCATAGACACATGATAAGAAATCTCCTCTCAAATGTTCAGAGAGGGTCAGTGCCTCTCTGTCATGGCTGCTTCCAACAACAGCAGCCAATCTGACCACACACTAATGGTCCCAGGCTGCTATCTCCAGCACAGTGCCCCTGGGAACCGCACATCCAAACACACGGTACAGGCCCATAGCAAATTACACTTCATACAAATTGTGATTATTTCTTGTAGGCACTTAAAAAGTCCTTTTCTGAAATCCTGGGGGCTTCTTGACACCCCTCGTCCCAATAACCGCACTAACCACAGGGATTTCCATCAGTCGAGCAGCATCCTGTGAGGGGCGGCCAGATATTCCAACCATTCGCCCCTCACCACACGCCAGAAAAACACAAGGCGAGAGTTTGAAATGAAATGAAAGTTTGTGCCTAATTATTTAGTTATCATCCAAAAATGTACAGTATCTGTACATCTTCAATGAGAAATGTTTTCCTTTTAAAATGGTATAAACGTGGGTATTTATTTGTGTTTGAAACCTCCTAATAGCTGGTTTGAAGGCATGCACTAAGACACTAAATAGACTGGCCTGAAAGAATCCAGGACATAGGAAGCATTTTATATCTGTTTATAATAGGGTTAATATGTGGTTATGGGATTTGACTGTGACTTACATGCCAGAACGTGACTGAATTGAGGCTTTTAATGCACCTTATATTGTGACTGACGGGAGAAACAGAGGCGCAGGAGGGAGTGGTACTGGGACAGAGAGGGGCGACCAAAGTTAAGGTTCGTGTTTCGGTGCAATAACACTGGTTCCCGGGCTGTAGGAGTGAGACAAGTGACAGATATTCACAAGTATGTCAACATCGGTGTGCGCTGGGATAACACATAAAGCACTCGATCCCACAAAAGGAGATGGTAAGGGCTTAAATATGTCTTCATGTTTAAGTACAAGCTGAAATAACACAGGGCCTGTTCATTTAAGAAGAATTTCTCTCATAATAAGTGTTGTATTTGGTCTGGAGCAAATGAGCCAATAGTGAAGTGACAGCTTTGTGCTAATATGCGTGACCTGACAAGTTAATAATAATTGTCTTGAATTTGTGCAATTTCACTTCACTATACAACCAGACAGAACAAGACGTAGACGTGAATTGAAATGCCAAAAGAGAAATTAACATGACCATTTTAAACTGAGTGATGTAGATGCAAAGTTTTGTAATCAGAGGCTATGCAATATATTTTTAATTACCTGCTGTTCAAGTAAAATTTTGCTGTAACAAATAAGCTTGGTTTCATATAATGATGCTACTTCTACTATTACTATGGCATGTTAGTATGCTATGAACGACATATTTGATTTGTTGAAGCCGGGGTGTGAGTGAGCTTGACAGGCAGATTTACTTGACACAATACCTGGGTGAGAGTACCTTAGAGGTTGTTTCACTCCATATTGCAGCCGTCAATGATAATCTGACTAAATGTTATATGTACTGTATTGCTTACAGACAAATGTTTTAGCACAAACTGAAAATACTTGCTCTAATTTGTGTCTCAGCTACTGCTTAAAACACATAAGCTGTCGGTGAACTAAAATCTTGACCAGCAGATTGTCCAGTAGATTCTCGGGGGAGCAGGGGAGGGAGAGAGGGGGAACAGATTATTTTACATAAGTAGCTCTGGGTTTTGTGTGCATGTGGTGAGTGGACAGGTCAGCTGGGACATCATATCACAGACATGAAGACAGACCCAGGAGTTTGGCCATTACCAACACAGACTGAAAGACAGGGATAGTACAGCTATGGGCCATGATATTTAAAAACAGATGTTGAAAAATATTGTATGTATTGAAGTAGAAAAAGACAATTAAACAAAATGATAAATTCCAGCAATTTTGTGAAAAGGTCAAGTGCCTTCAATGCATGTATGCTCAGTGAATGATTACCTACAACTGTAATACTATTGACAACTTCCTGTTTTAGGCTTCCTGGTTTATCTGGAGTATCTGACAAGAAATAGAACCACACAGGAGGCTGAAACAAGAGGCAGGAGAAGGACAGACTCTGACAGGGCCTTGTGATGTCAGCCACAGTGGTCCCAAACAGGGGATTATAAGAGGGACAGAGACAGCACTGGGAACTGCTTTGCTGTTTTTGGACAGTGTAGAGAGAAATACTCAAAAAGTCCGAAAGTCTGACTGAAATGAGAGGGGAAGGACACAGTCCAGCTCTCCTGATCTCATCAAGCTGCTGGAGGCAAGAATAAAGACATAAGAAACATGTCATGGGAAACGTGGAGAAAGACTCTACACTGCAGGAGAGTGTGTGGTCAACCTTTTTCTCCCAGTGACCCCAATGTTACCGGTGGATACCACCCAAAATCCTTCTACCTGATAAGCTGTTGTCTTATAGGCAAAATGTAATTATTTTCTTGTTAATAAATATATTATAGAGCAATAATTATTATTGCTCTATAATATATCATAGTGAAGCGCTCATTCCAGTAAAATCAATTCCTGTATCCACACAATTGTGAATTTGACCACTGCAAGGATCATGCAAGAAAATCAGACTATTGACCAGAACAATATCTGTGTGATAACATGAGTTGTCTTGAGTTGCTACTGTCTGGCTCCTATGGCCCAAAGCATGAAGAGAAGGGACTGACTGCTGCTTTAGATGACCAGAGCATAGATATAATGAATCAAATATATGCATATATCAAATATTTACAACTTTAATGATCTTCCTATGAGCGAATTTAGATCCCAAAAGTGTTCATGCTTAAGCAAGGGACTAATGAAAGCGTGTAATGTGCTGGAACAAAAGAAAAGGCAAAAGACAATAATAAAATGTCCTGAGGCTATTGAATGTATGCTGTGATGGAAAAAAGAGAGGAAGAGGTGAAAACATCGAAAGAGGGTCATCACTCACACAAGAGGAGCTGCTATTAGCACTGTCCGCACCATTTGCTCTAAACAGCCTTTGAGCTTTGAGTTGTTCTGTAGTCGGTGTTAAATTATAGAGAAAATGTAAAATATATGGGCTGCAGTAGGAAGAAATGTCTGTGAAGAAAGACAAAAAACAGTGTGCGTCCCATAGGCTAGGCAGGATGTGAAGCTGTGAAAGGCAACAGGTTAGAGGCTAATTGGGTTGGGAGTAGCTCTGGGTTAAATTGAAGAGCTGAGTTCATTGAAGTTGACATTTAGTGAGAGCCGACCTATGGCGATTTGAGTAGTTTTAGACACCTGTAGGAATAGGGGCCCTAAACAAAATAGTGTAACCACTTAAGCAGCGATTCGGAAACTGATTTGTGACTACAACAACATATTTTGATGAACAATCTACTATTCAGAAATATAACTCTGTCTTATCAGCTTGACTATTTTGATAACCCATAATATAATTAGAGGAAACTGAGGTGAACATATTGGCAGGTAGTTTAAGCTCAAACTTGTTTATCTAGATTCACAAATCATATAAAGAGTGCATAATGCATTTACTACAAATACAAGATGGAAGGAATTATACGTGGAACTATAATGGAATTATTTTATTTTCCTGTGATGACATTTGGCCAAAGTTTTAGATGTTTGGTTTTCAACGAAAACTTCCCTAAAAACAGGTCATTCTGACTTTGAGGTAAAATTAATCTCTTTATGTGCCATATCGAGCACCATTTTATTTGATAACACCAGGACATTTCCAATAGCGAGATTGTTTAAATACTTTCCCTTCATTTAAGAGATGATTACAGGAGGGATTAAGAATTTTTGAGACAGTTTTGAGACACAGACCCGAGATAATATATCTTCCTCTTTTTCAGTGCTCTTTTTGTGTGTGTTTTTTTGGTTGTATTTATCCACCTAGCTTTTGTAAGTGTGTTTAATTTGAGTGAGGTAAGTGCAAAGATTAACCGTGGTGGATGATTAATACAACTTGACTTGCTGACTTACTGCGAGTAATTATGGCCATGTCTTTTCTCAAGCCTGGCTTTCTCACACTCACGGTGCAACATATGGGGGTCTCGAAACATGTGCATACCAAACACACACACGCAGATGCCACGGATCGCCACGCAGCCCACCCTCCGCTCAACCTCAAAACCACCAAGGGTTAAATATAATCAATCTTCTTTAACAATGCTGTCAGGGGAGTGTCTGAGAACTCTGACAGACAAACTGTTGTACGTGCACTATGGTTAGCCCAGGCCACAGCCAGCGTGAAGATACCTCTCCAAAACCAAATAAGCCTAGGGACAAAAGCATGGTCTGTGAGGTACACATCTGTATTCTCCAGTGGGTTAATGTATTTATCTATCAAATCAGATTTCATTAGTTCATGCTGGATCAATTCTGTATCAACATATTATGGCAAGTGAGCTCGTTCCTCCACACGTGTGTGTGTGTGTGTGTGTGTGTGCGCGTGCGTGCGTGTGTGTGCGCGCGTGCATGCAGAACTTATACCTGTGGGGACTTGTGAGACCTCCAGCTGTACTGATGACTGTGGAGACTGGCCAGCAGTACATTCTCATCTGTGTCCACCTGACCAAAGCGTAGCGTCTCGTGAGTGTCGTTACAGATCACATAGTGGCTGTAGACAAGCTCCTCTGACTCAGGGTCACCGTTCTGCAATGAGGACACAAAGAAAGGGTTTATGACCAAACATTTGAATATGATTTTTTGTCGTTGTCGAGTTTTTGATGTATCAAAACATTGTTTTGGATGGATTCAAGTTTGTATTTTTTGTAGCTTTATCTATTAATTTGTTAATCTTACATATAATGCATTTTATTTGTGCGACACTATGAAAAAAGCTTGTCTGTGATTTGAAGGCCAACTTCATTCACAGTTAAAGTGAAACCTCCTGGAGGATTAATCCTTTGGCAAGACAGCAGTTTCCTCACACCCTTCATAAAACAGCTAAATGTTAAGTCTATGCTGTGATAAACAACTTTGGACATGTCAGTCCATTTCAAACGGCAACTTGCTTTTTTCAAACATTTTTTCACTATGAAACAAGCTTCTCAGTACTGGGCATTCCTCACAGTGAGAGTCATACATTTATTGTGGTTTTTTAGAAGAAAACAATATGGTTGAAACATTCCCACCTACAGCAATGGGTCAATGGGCTGCAGAGACCTGCAGTCATGCAAATTGTACTCGTACATCAGCTAGACATTAACTGGACTTTACTTCTACCACCAAAGCTGGTGTATTTTGCTTTTTGGCAACACATTCAGCCATTTTGCTCAGCTGTACTTTCCAAATATTTTACCTCGTTTTGCTCCATTAAATATTGATATTACTGATAATGATGACAATGATGACAATGATGACAATGATGACAATGATGACAATAATGACAATAATGACAATAATAATAATAATAATAATAATAATAATAATAATAATAATAATAATAATGATAATGAAATTAATACACTGGACTAATTCAACTTCTTTCATGACACCCAAAGCAAATTTCACATTTCAAAATTAATTATCTCCATACTATGAAGTGGTAATCTACTCTACTGGGGTAGACACACGAAAGCTGTCAATCTACACCATCAGCCCCTCCGACGATCTCCACTCACTCACCACATTCATACACAGAACACGTGGGTGAAGTGTCATGCCTAAAGACAAGACAGTATGCACTAGGGCCACTGCCCTCCCACTAAAGCACCTGGTGCCCAGCCATCTCCCATTCAAGACCTAATAAGTAGTTCTTAATACATTTTTGCAGAGCAACAAGAACCCAAAGATAATCTTTATCATATTTAAAGACAAATAAAACCAAACAAATATTTGATAGTATTATATTCAAATATTGTAGCATTATGAACCGGGGGCTTTGCTGGTAGTTATTAAACAACATTGATGCCAAAATCTGATTAACTGTTGTACTTTTTTTTGTCTAAAACATCTGCTAGCTGGATGCTCTTGGAAAGATTTCAAACAAAAGGTCTCACTTGAGGGTCTGTCTGGTTGGCACGATAATACTGCAAAGAAAATTTTCAGAGACCATAGTTGTTGACATTGAGCCAATTTGTGAGAAGAAATCATGGCTTATTCATTAATTGGGTCATCTGTTGACTTCAAACTTTGTTATTCTTACTCAAGTAGTAATTGAGATGACTAATTTTTACATGGGTTGGTTTGGCACACCCATTTACTGACTATTCACGAAACAAATTCAAGTTTTCTGTATATACGCCTCCTACACTTGGAGAAGTCTGGCAGTGTGAGTGACGCACTGTGTAAAAAATAAACTACCAATCCAATGGCTAAAATATTTTGTAACATTTGTAACACGTTTTGTTTGAAACAGAACATACATAAACATTCACTATTATGTCGGCATCATATTTTTATTGCTCCATTCCATTTTATTTTTAAACTTGTGTTGCTGCCAATCATTTGAAAGCATACACTGAAATCCACGGAAATCAATTAAAGTATGTGTTGAAATCTGGCGCAAACCTTGGCTGCGGCAAACCCAGATTGACTAATCATAAGATTGTACAGCTGTATTAAAACACCAACATACCCCAGGTGGCCCTATACTTCTAAATGGCAGGGGGTGGTTGATGGTTGATGGTTAAAAGAAGCTGGCAGTAACAGCTCTGAGTTCCACTGCCAAGCACGTTCGGGGTCCTGGGGTTGTTGATGCTATTGAAAACGGATGGGAAAGTTTACACCATTAAAAGCACACTTGCTGATAGACGTGTGGGAGAGGTAGAACAGCGCACAGATACAGAAAGGACAGCTGTGAGAGTGGACCACTTCTAGTTTTATAGACGAACACTATCTTTGCTTTCCCTATGAATGTGACAGTGCGATTTACAAACTTCCTGCTGCCATCTTTAGATGCCAATGCTAAGCCCCGACTCTTTGATGGTATCATCTTTCCACTTGAATTCACAAGGCAACTTGATACACACGTCAGAGAGCTTACTGCAGTAATAATCTCTCCTCTTCCATTGGGGGACTTAAAGAAGACAAATATTAGGACAAAGGTATTTAAACAGTCAACACATCTTCCTTGTTAAAGAGCAAGAGATGACAGCTTATTCCTTAGACATAGGCCCTATACCAGGCATCAAAGTATCCATTCCCTAAATCCACCCAGATGATATTACTTTAGTTTTTCTTTACAAAGTCTGGCCCACATTAGGCAGAGTGGCACATATATAAATGGTAAGGTACAGTAAAAAGTCTGGGATGAAGATTGTAAATAATGGCACCCACAATATAAGAAACCCTATACCACAGAGAAAGAGAAGTGTAGCCATGGCAAGAACAACGCTGAAATTTAGCGACAACATTCAGACACATGTAGTCGCAAAGTGATTAGCTTTAATATCAACAGGACATCCCACTATAGAGATCTATCTATAACATCTGCTGCAACTGAGAAGTCTGGAAAACATTGAACAACCATTAGCCAACCTTTCACTTATACGCTGCCTTGACAGTGTAAATGTTAATATAGAATACAGTACACGGTATAGTTCAGCCCTGGAATAGTATTAATTATTTGCAACTCAAGAAAACTGATGAGAGCATCTCTGTTGTCCCATGCTCACATGTAGCTGCCTGTGAGAATGCATAATTGGTAAATACTACTGGTCTTTTGTGTGGTTTCCCAGCAAAGCCACTTCACTGGGGATAAGGGCTCGGGGGAAAGACGATTCGGAGCTGGGGTTGGGGACTCGGGATGGAGATGGAGGTATGGGTGAATGAGGTTACAGTGGTAAATGCTGAGGTTGGGGCCAGATGGAGCGCTGAACTGGAAAAATGTCAACCAAAAGGAGAGGGATGGTTCAGGAAAAGCCAACAAGGAAATGTAAATGTAACATTGGGTAATGTTTTAGGCAACAACTGTGCCATCTGGTTCCTTATGCAAGTTTAGAATGGTGAGTTATAAAAAGTATTATGGTAAATATTAGTGAGACCCTGGTTTTGCATGGAATGTAGTAAGAAAGTCTGTGTGGTTGCTTTGTAAAAAGAACCTCTCCAATTGACAGAATATTAAGAGGCATCAAGCCCACTTGCATAGTGACACAATCTAAACAAAAGTAATGTGTTATTTGTCTTTGCTTCAAGTTTTCTAAATGTGCACTTCCTTTGCTCCTCTGAGGCTAACCTTTTTAACTAAATTCAAATTATTTACTAGCTTAGTATGTCATAAAAAGTCCCAAAAATTAAACCTCAAGCATGAGGTTAACAAAGATTACGGTTGGTACAAATGTGTATAATTCCAAGCAAATTATTTAGCATTAATAACAATTTAAACATGTAATAGAGAGACTGACCATTTTAAACTACTGCATTCAAACATGTGCACATCCCACTTTAACCAGGCTTTGGTTAGGATAGGAGGTTGAGATGTTAATGTTAAGATAAATATAGTATTAATAGGCCTGTCATAAATACAGGAAATAAAGTGACAGCTACACTACTGTCAACCATTAGACCTGCACAATTATTTCCAGGAGGTTGATTTTTCACAGATACTGTTACCATGACATCTACTGTGTATTATAACATATTACAATCTCTGTTTGAGTGCAAATTACAACCATATACCAAACCGAGCATTTAATTTCTACTTCTGCATCTGGAATCGCTCCAGCTGCTCTGCCTGCGGCATGGCGGTATGGCCATGGCCTGGATGTGAGGTTTCGATTGTGTGGTAGACGAGAAATCTTCTCCATGGTTCACTGCTGACCCCGTAGGCCACATCACAAAGCCTGCCAGCCTTGACACCAGGAAACACAAAAATCACTCTAACAATTACACACATTCAAGAAACATCCTTCTGTTGAGGAAGGACAGTGCCTGCTAACATTTCCAATTGCTTCTTATTATGTATTCAATTAGTTTTGTAGCGTATGGAAAAAGTAGATTTAAAGAATGTGAAACTGCAAGACAAATTTGAGATTAATAGGGCTTTTCAAGCCAATCTCTAGTACTCCCATTAATTTTCTGCATTAAGAGGTAACAACTCCAGACTCAACTCAAACAGGTGTAAATGAAAGAAACATATCTTTAACAAGGGAAAAACCTTATCATAAGGTGCATTTGTATAATAAGCTCACAGCCCCTTCCTATCTTCTCTGTAACAGAACCAAATGGCGGCATGTGCTTGATCCCACGCAGCACACATTTTCTAACCATACGCAGGATATTTCCAATGAACAAAAGTATTCACTTCTTCCTCCAAAAGCTAAATGAGAACCGTTTTTTAATCAGAACATCCTTTTGTACTTGTCCTCCATCTATCTCTTACTCCAGAGAAACTGTGGCCATATGCACAGCACATTTGCCTACTACAATTATGGTGATTTCTTCCTTGGTTTGACCAAAGTGCCGAAGGCTGGAAGTAGTTTTGAGTTTAATACCAGTTGCCAGGATGCTTCTGTTTAAGACTAATCAAGATAATAAATCAGGCTTAATCATTTTACAGATATGACAGATGAACAATGAACATGTTGATGGTGTCATCAGGGTTGAATCAGGCTCTATGCATGCAAGACTTTTTAAAAGCACATTTTGTACAAATATGGTTGATTTTTTTCACGATACCTCATGTCAAAAGTATGCCTGGGTCTTAGGGAACTGGGCAGCAATGGCATAAGAAAAGGCCAAACATATCACTCAATCAGTATAGGGGAGGCCTGTCTGAAGGCAATGACCACGTAATAACCTTATTTCTCATGCTTGAGATGTTGGGCAAAGCCATGGATACCAGCATGTCCAAAACAGTCCAGTTAAACTGCAATGTAACCTTTCAATACAACAGCAAACATTATTTATGGGTAAATTAACCAGCTGAAATAGGGAACATTCACTTGCTTGTGCTATAAGTTTGCAGCCAAAGGTCAAATGCATCTCATCATACCAGCATGGTTGGTTAACATCGCCTGATGAGTCAATGATGCCACTGAGTGAAAACAAAGGTATTAAATCCCACGCTAGGATTTAATAGTTCTTTTATGTACAGTTGGTTTAATTTTATTTCCCACAGGTAAAAGACAGCAGCTATTATTTCTTTCACCTGGAGAAGGAGACGATGCATGCGTGTAAAAATGTATGTAGTATAGCTCACGTCTCACGAGGCCAGATGAGTCAGCAGCAGCAACAGAGGCACAACTGAAAGAGAAGGGTGCGCAATAGACACGCACGCACACGCACACACACGAACACACGCACACACAAACACACACGAACACACACGCACAGACGCACACATACACGCAGAGGGGTGGGGGCCCAGGCCAGATGAAGTCTTGGCAGGTGTCAGCACTCAAGTTTTACCGTGTTTTCGTGGGCATCGCTTCACACACAAATGAGCTGGCTACTAGAGGCAGTGCTGAGAGCCGGGAACTGCGAGCTGACGAGGACCGTAGCATTAAGGAGAGGCCACAAACAGACACGGTAAAGGCCCCTGCTCTGAGTTTACATCAACCCGAAAGGCAGTGTGTTTTATGGCTCTGGCATTGAACCAACATTTTTCTCATAAAAACCCTCCATTTTGTTGTGAATTTGTTTAGCTTATACTCCATCTGGGAAAGAAAAGACTTTTAGCACAACCTATAACTATTTATATATTTTCTTATGATTTTGTGTAGATTTACGACTCCTTTGGTTATAATATGTTCTCCATGTGCTAGATGATCAACAGGAGGACGGTTCATTTTTTTAAGCAGTTAGAGTTGTAATAGAGCGGCAACCACTATTCCATCACACAAGTCAGTGCTATTTAGTGACTGACAAGTACCAACAAATGAATTTTAATTGATGTGATTTTTATGGACATTAAAAGTCTATATGTTATAGAGGGTTTATGTCCAATTTGATGAAATGACTGTACCTGTTGCCAACTTTTCAAAGCTGTGTCCACAGTGTGAATGGCATACTGGCTGATCCTGAAGATGACTGGGTCCACAAACACATTTGCATCCAACATGGTGGACTGGGCACAGCAAATAGCAGTGGCATGACCCTGGAAATAAAAAAGGATACATGCAATAAAATATTTCGATAAAATGTTTTGAAGACAATTAATATATTTTTTCAGAAAAGATGCAGATTCTATACCTGAAGCACACACGTCTGTAGTAGCTGAAGTTGTGTTAGATTTCTGTACTCCAGCAGCTTGCATTCCATTTGAGTGGAAAAGTTGAACTCTTGACAATATTGTGGCCCATTGCTCCATTGACGTAAAAGGAGCCGGGGCTCCTGTGCACTGGTCACCATGAACTCCTGCTCCTGAGGCAACTTCCTGTCCGGCAGGAAAGGGCGGAGTCCATGTCGGGGAACTGTCGTAAGGAGATAAATAAATGCAGTATTAACAGCATCCTAAACCACAGTTGATATAATCTCACACAATGTGTACCCAATATAAACAGGCATGCCATCTAATACAAATGGCAGACAAATGAACTCTCTTTGCTATACTTTGAGACCAAAAGCACAGCTTAATTTTGAAATAGTATATGCACTGTACGTATCTTGTGAGCCACTTCATACCTGTGCCGAGCTGCTCTAAGTGATGACAAAGGTGCACTTCCATTTGGGCAAGATGTAGAGACACACCGAGTGATGGGACAAACCAAGGAGCGAAGCAGGAGTCCACACGAGTGCAGGCGGCCAGGGCTGTGGGGGAAACCAGCTGATCACAGTGCAGAACCGAGCCACAGTCACTGTCCAAACTGCAAGGAATTAAATCAAGGAAGATTAACACGCTGCTGAGAAAAAAAGCTTAAAATTGCAACTTAATATTTCAGGTAGTGGTACTTGTACCCTATGCCTGAAATAAATGAGTAATATTTACAATAACTATCAAAACAAAAGACCTAAACACAAGACAATATTAAAAGACTCCCTGGTTGGTTGCAGGACTATTTTACTCCCACAGTTCCCGGAGAACCACTCGATGGACATTAATTCTATGTCATGGTTGATGATGTGGAATGGAAGGTAATTGAAGTGATTGACCATTTGCTCTGTAATTTGCTGCTACCATGATCCACCATAAAACTCTAGCAGGAAACACTGGTGCAGCACAGTGGTCCTTAAAAAGATAAGCATCATATGTTGACAATTTTCATTACTTCTAGTTGGCAGGAGGGCCAAGTTATTTTTCTGGTGGAAATTCAAGTATGGGAGATGAAACGAGTCAGTAAGGAAAACCCAATCATTTCTGATCAAAAAAGACAAATAATTTAAACATAAAGGAAATGTAGTGTTTAGAGTATGATTGTAATGGAATGCAGATGTATATTTTGCTTCACACAGTATATGGTACTGACATATTTTTTTTCTCTAATATGTTTTTATATGCTTTCTCCTGTGGTCGTCTTACCCACACAGGCGGAGAAATTGGCAATATTCACCCCCAATTTTTTTTTCTGAATACACAGAAGATTAAAAAAGCAGGGAGATCATAATAAAGAAAACCAAAGAAAGATGTTATAATTGGATTGTTATTTTACATTACCAGTAAAGTAAAATGCAACATAAAATCTGAAATCCTCTGCACAAAAGAACAGCACCTAGTGTGTGATCTGTAATTAATGCAACAGACGAAGAGAGGCACAATGACCAAAGACGGATATCTGAATCTGACACACACATGGAAGAGTTGGAGGAGTGTTGCAGAGCTGAAGACGTGTCATATTTTTGTGAGTAAAAGATTCTATCATTATCTACTATGTTGGATATCATTTTTTACTATTTATTGTTAGTTTTGAATAGTTTAGCGCTCAACACTGACTAATTTAGACAGGTCGGGACATGATGATTGATAGAAGCGGTGAGAGGACAGTATGCACGCTAAGACTATCCCAGCCCAACCCAGTTCAGACTAGGCCTAGGAACGTATGAGGCAACCCAAAGGGGTTTTACTCTTGGAGCTTCCACCGATTAGATACACTCAAGGTAAGCAGGAAGGAATCCGGATGGGCCCTGACAGGCACTTGGTGTGCTGGGAAATCTCATTAGGCCGATCTGAACGCCTTCCAAGCCCGCTTCCAGCTCCTGCGCTCCAGATGTGGGGCGAGGGACAGCGCTGGCTCTTTGTATGGAGCCTGGGTGCACGCTCTGTTTTCCTTCACACTGGGCGCCACTGTTAACATTGGTCCATGCATACTTCCCACAGCAGGATAAAGTATTCACTAACATACACACATTTGTATAAAGACAAACAATAATTGATGGCAGGCGATGTGCTGACCTCTGCTCGTCTCCGCCCTCTCCATTGTTATTGACCACGATTCGCCAAAGGTCTGAGGCCACCAGCTCTTTCTGCTGCTCCGTCAGGCTCAGACTGGGCAGCTGCAGCTGGCAGGGACTGCTCTCTGACAGGCTGAACTCCCGATAAGGCACAAAGGCCTGCTGCAGCTCATCCCAGTACTCGAGGCTGCATGGCACCTGAAACACATGGCAATGTGCTTATTAGCCTAATATACCAGGCATGCACATTGAGGACCTATTGAAAGAGAAAATGGTGATCAAATGTTTCTGCTGTCAGATGGAGTAAATCACACCCTGCCACTCCTCTTTGCCCCGCTTTGAACTTATTTACTCATTATGTTCACCACAAAAGCCTCTCTATGAGACAGACTACTGGATCAGCTACTATTATGTCCCTTGCTGATGCATACGTCCAACAATGATCTTTTTTTCCCCAAACTAATACATTGTATTTTACTTCTTTAGATGCTGCTCCCAGAGTTAGGAATAGCAATCAGTAGTGGTTTGTCATTATAGTGACCCTTTAGACAAGTGGAATTCACAAGAAATTGCAATTTTCATGGTGTCTGCGTTACAACCGTTACTTACATGTGTGAGAAAAAAACAATCTTTTTCAGCTTCTTGGAAAATCTTTGACCGCAGACCAGGAGTAAAATAAGTCACTGTATGGCCACTGCTCCCAGGCCACTGTTAGAGGTAGATGGCTATTAGCACATGTCCTAGGACTGTTCCTTACACTGAATTACAAGTATGTTGGTTGAGAGTTCTTACATATGATAAATAGCAGGGGTCCTATGCTCACTTTTGGCTAAAACCTGCATATTGTGTGTGATGCTGTGAACTGGATAAGGCTCTTGTTTGACCACCTTGTTATAACTGGACCTCTGATGGATTGAAAGTGTCAGAACTCTGAGCTCCACACCTGTACTATGCCAAGTCTTAATGCACACCCCAGGGCACCCCTCTTTATCTGGGAAAGTTTGTCCACACAGACCATATGGGCCAAGCAGCTCTTTAAAATCTCCAGTCCTCCAAAGACAATTACCGACCAGAGTAGAGTTGTCATCACGTCGCTCTATGTGAATTAGTATGAGGACTGGGTGCAGTAAAAGTATGGTTATGTTTTTTCATTTGTTCTACTGTGAGGGAGCAGTGGGTGAGGTAAGCATAGCTTACATCATGTTCTAAATGCCACACAGGTTTTCCTGGAATCAATTTCTTCTAATTGTACCTGACAGAGTTGTGCACCCGCAGCCCCAGCACTAAGCCACTGGAGCGGAAACTCACTGGGCTCCACTGAGAGTTCCCAGAGCAGAGCTGCTAACACAGAGGCCGTCTTTTTTCACCTGTGATATTCTATCCATATGACGGCATTACAAATGAGCATTTAAGGAACCTATATATGCAGTTCAAGACATTTGCATGGCTGCATGTGCGTCATGCTCGCATCTCCTGGACAAGGGCTCGGCCTAGAGAAGAATGGAGATGAAATGATAAAATCAGAAGAAAAATGGAAAACTTGAGTTTTTTTACAGCTGGCACTAGCCTCTTTGAGGAACCGACACCTGTATATACCATATGGAGAGTATACTGTGCAGGAGAAAGTATAATTGCTCGTATGAAAGATAATCTGTCTACATAAATGTATACACAGGTGTACATAAGCTTGTGTATAACAGGCCAACTTGTAGTTTCCGCTGCCTGATTATGTGTACCTTATCTGATAAACAACATGTAACCCTGAATATCTGACATTCCCTCAGCTGGATGGCTCCAATCTCAGCTCTCCACAGTAACTATACTGAGCAGGTCTGCTTATAGGCAGTGGGACAAACCAGAAGGCATCAACTCACGGCTGCATGTCTAACTCTGAGCCTAAAAGCTTTAACATTAAAAATGCAGCAGTATAAGCACATGATAATGATATACCTGATGCAGTTTGCTATAATATGACTAATTTGACCAGTTTTTATCTATTGACTGGTATATGAATATTATCTATACATGTGAATGTTAATCATATCCAATTTGATTCCTGCTGCTATAAACTCCCTGAGCAAAAGGTGAAGATGAGGATATTGCGTGAGGATTTGTCTGCTATTACTTAATTAACAATACCACTTTCACTCTTGCTGGGGATTGACTCTAGAGGCCTGGTGGCTAATAAGAGAGCGCTCCATCTTATCAGCTGTCATCTGTGTAAGATGTCCGGATCAGATTATGTGCAAAGACAGCATTTTACTTTTACAAAATATTAGTTGTGACTAATACATGTCTGCTTAAGCACAGTCCAACAATAATAATAGTCATTTTGGCCACAATAGACTTCTATGCTTTGGTTTAACATGGCATGGAGCTCTCTCATATGAAACAATCTAATAGCCTCACCTTCCATCTTTAAAACAATGAATTATTTTACTAATTGACCAAATGAGTATGTCAGGGAGCTTTTTATTTCCAGTGGGAAATTGATGCTAATGGCTAATACAACTGCTGTTTCAGAAGTGGATGTGGGCTGGTTCATCTTACGTCATATGGTTTAGCGATATCAGATGCAGCATGCTAAGCGGGCGACTTGAAAGGGTGTCCCAAAGTGGCACGCATGCTCATTCGGAACAGCAGGGGAGCAGATGGTGTGATATTGGTCTAGCGATCAAGGAAATTGCTTTGGATCAAATGTGGGTTATTAAAACTCAATAAGAATGGCTTTGGAATAGGCTTGTAAAATTGCCATGGTCAGCAATTTGGAGAGAGGATCAATTTGGTGTGGCTCTGAACTCCACAGGTTTTCGGGTAGTTGTTGTTGGTAAATAAAGGTAAATACATTTTAATTATTAAGCCAGTAAATCAAGATTCAGATTCTTGGAAGTTGTAGGAAATAATGGTGATAGTTTTACATATACTTCATTGACCATGTAGGAAAGTAGTCATTTGACACATCCTTCAATGTGTCCGGGGCAACCAGTTGTTGAGAAGAATCCTATAAAATGCTTTTAATAATAAAACTAACAAGCTTCTACAATAATGTATACAAAAAAATGTGTCATTAAATCAATGTGGAGAACACATTATATTTCACAGATGTACATACCAGTATTTAATGCATGTAAGTGGCATTTTTACAGTGGTCGAACCCAGCCAAACCAGTTTAAAATCTGAAGGGAATAGTGTTATGTAGTTAGTAATGACATAAATAAGAGTTGTCAATCATGTCTATAAAATATGACACAATAGAAATAACATGACATATGATTGGTCTGCTATTAATTTCAAAATTCGTAGCAATAAGTTACACAAGCTTTGTTGGAAAAAAGTGTTGAAATAAAGAGAATGAGACCTTTCCTGCAAAGCCAATCATGGAAAAATATGCACCTATCCTGTTCCATAAACTCAAGCAGAATTAAAGTTGTTACTGTTCATTTGGACATAGCACATCTCGTCTTTCTCCCCTGAGTTGAGGTCAAGTTAAAGTATAGCTCCTGTGTTTACTCCTGGTTTCTCGGGCTGCAGAACCCCACAGCGGCAAAGCAGGGGAAGACAAATGAGAAAAGATGGAAAAAGCTATTGGACACCTGCTTATGATTCAGAAACCTGGACCACACGGCGCTGGGAAGGTGGGAATGACACACCTTCTTCTCCTACTCCACATATCTGCTTTCATCACGAGGCCCTCTACAGGTGGGAACCAGTGAACGCTTCATTACAAATATCCATGTTATGCTGAGCAACCCTGTACAACCGTATGCAAAAACAGCACGGCCTGCAATTTGATTTTGAGTGATGAAGCAAGGGTTGAATTCCCCTTCAGAGATACTGGAACCAGTTTGGAAAACCACAACTATTTAAATGCAGGAAATCTTGATTTTATAAAATGTTAATACGATCCGCCTCTGGGACAAGGGTAAGCGGCATGGCTGAGAGCGAGAGCCCCCTGTTCGACCCAACCTATTCATGTGTGCAGCTGGGTGGAGACTGTGTGACAAAATTAGACTGAAAGTGAGATGGGTGAAACAGTGGAAGAAGTGGATCGTCTTGTGTTGGAACCCCTAACATCGGCCCATTCAAATGCCAACATTTTAACTACCTCAAAACAGAAATGAGTCAAACTAATGAATCTTTTTAGGTCAAGGATAGCCACATGCATGTCAATGGTGTACTTGTCCACCACTTTGTTTCCCAAGAGTAGGGGGTTGCGAGAGGATTAAAAAATGTTGGTGTGTTTGATATTTCATTATTAAAAAAATAAATAAATAAATTATCTTTTATGCTACACTTTCCTTCCTAATAAAGCCCCAAAAATCAAACTAAATAGATTTGTGTGACATTTTGTAATATCACACACATTCAAATACATACAAACCTGATTTAACATGTTTTTTAGGTTAGAATAAATACCTGCATCAATTTAGTTCCACAGTGGGGGTTCCTGAGCCAGTTGCATGGCTGTTTTGGGCGTCCCAGTCTCAAATGTTTGGGTCATGGGAAATCCTAGGCAACTCGTATCAATTCACCTACATATTTATCATTTAGCCACGACTCCGTTGATGCGTGAATGGAAAGATAGCAGACTCTTCACAACTGTTCCCAAGCTAGACAAATCCAGTCTGTTCTGTTTCCGTTCTTCCACTATCCAATATTACTGACCTGTAGATCGTCTGTCAGACCAAAATAAAGCTAGAGATTTATTACAAATGTTAAAATCCAAAGTAGTCAGAAAAATATCAAATGGTATTACAATGTCTAAAAACCTTAAACATAAAGCACATATAAATTACACATGAAAGTATCTGGCCTCCTGTGGCACTAATGCGTTAAGTACAAACACTAGTACTACTGTAATGACAGAGGGCAGTGACAGGACATGGGGAGGCTCG
Organism: Eucyclogobius newberryi; assembly: GCF_026437365.1. Classification (NCBI taxonomy): domain Eukaryota; kingdom Metazoa; phylum Chordata; class Actinopteri; order Gobiiformes; family Gobiidae; genus Eucyclogobius; species Eucyclogobius newberryi. The sequence continues at coordinate 18,442,360 of NW_027315945.1, forward strand.
CACTTTTGTCCTTATTTCTTTTTCTTTCCCTGCGCCTCTCATTTCCCATTTCTCAAAATCTATCAGCCTCCATCTCCATGCGGCCGCATGGTAATTTTAGAGCCCTGAGAAGTTATGACTGCTTTCTTTCTCTCTCGACATGTAAAGCAAATGAAATTCCTCTGGAACACAAGCAAAGCCATTCCATTACTTTAATTTGCAGGGCAGCATTTCCGATCTCTGTAGCTGGGATTTGTCTCTGGTCTGGGGAGAAATAAAAATGAATTAATGAAGACTTTTATGTTTTGAATAAAGTAAATGATTGACTAGAGTTTGGAACTGAAATCCCTTATTTATCAGACGCTGGCTAAGTGCCAACTCAACTCCTGTGTACATACAACAGGCTCAGAGAGAAACTATATGCAGCAAGAGGTAAGCAGGACAAATTTATATGAATATCTATATTATTACCATAAGTGGCAATTTCCAAATTTGGACCGGAAGAATACTGTAAAAACTGACACTCCAAAGAGATCATTTGCACCATACTTCACTAGAAGGAAGCCCGAGAGAATATCCAAACATACAAGGAAATGTCCAGCCATAGAAACTTTGAGCTTGATGTATGATGGTTGCACTTAAACAGCCACGTCAAATCACATAAAATCAATAACATCAGCAGCTTTTTGTCGTATAAAAAACTAACCCAGACTTGGAGAGACTCACCCATGCATTTGTCTCCAGCAGCTTAGACTACTGTACCGGCCTGCTCACTGGCCTTTCCAAACAGCTGCAGTACATCCAGAACGCTGCTGCTCGGGTCCTGACTAGAACCAGGAAGTATGATCACATTAGTCCTTTTCTCAGGTCTCTGCACTGGCTTTTAGGCTCAGAGAAAAGACTTTAAAGCAGCTCTGCTTGTGTACAAGTCTCTCCCAAAGTACATCTCGGACATGTTGACATGAACCATCTTGGACTATGAGGACCTCAAGAATCGGCCTCCTGCTAGGGCTGTGTTCAAAATATCGATACGGCGATATATCGTCACGGGCTCTGTCTACGCGTGTCGATACGGAGTCGCCGTATCGACATTTTTCAATAACGTTAATTTATTACAAATTGTCCGGGCGGCCGTTTAGAAGCTCCCTCCTGTAGAGGGCGGTAAACAGCGCGGAACTACTGAGACAGACACACAATGTGCACCAGCGTGTACACAGGCCTGTAGAAGAGCTTTTGGCTCGAAACGTCGCTACTGTTACACGCCTCCCTTTTCCATTTTCATTGATTTCATTCTTTTCACCCCTTTATTTTATACAAATTCAACGCAGCCCCGGAGCTAACTTAGCCCCGAGACCGCCATTTTAGCCCCGAAGCTAACACAGCCCCGAGGCCACCACAACAGCCGGAGGCAAAAAACCGGACACAAACCTGACACCAACATCACACACATCTTCCCTACTCTACTCTACACTACATAAACCGAACGGTTAAACAATAAAACCGAGCGGTTAAACAATACAACTATCCAACAGGGCCCCGCTGGAGCGCCTGTTAGCTTAGCGTTAGCCGCGGCCACTTCCGCGCTAGCGCTACTTAGCTTAGTGCCGAGTCCGACCCGACCCGAAGAAAAGGGATTTTAAGACCAAAACAACAACAAAAAGACACAGAGGGTCAACAGACTCCCACACATTACACACCTGACATACCAGAAGGCTAATTAAGATAGCCATGTTTACATTCATTCAAGTTACTGCTATTATTTATTTTGTTCAGACCTTGCCAATTGTTTGGCAACTTTACTTGAATGTGTTCTTTACATAAGCTTTGTGGATAAACATGAAAATTCATGCATTTTCTTATCCGGAATAAAAAAAATGCCCATTTGGTAAACTTTAAGACCCTTTTTTCAAAAAAGTATCGGGATACGTATCGTAATGAGGGAATTGTATCGGGACATACAAGTATCGGGATACGTATTGTATCGCGACCCCTGTATAGGGATACATATCGTATCGCGAGGGTCTTGGCAATACCCAACCCTACCTCCTGCTGGTGCCCAGAGTCAGGACTAAACATGGGGAATCTGTGCTTCAGTCTTCCTGAAGATGTGAGACAGGCCTCTACTTTGGTGATGTTCAAATCTAAGCTAAAACAGTTTTGTTTAGCTGTGCATTTGACTGAAATTTTCCTGTTGTGTGAAGAACTTTGAATTACCCTGTGTACAAATTGTGCTCTACAAATTAACTTGCATTGCCTTGCCTCCTATGCATCATGTTCCTTTATTCATATACTGCAACAGTGTTCATGAGCAAATGGTAATGGCATACAAAGCATTCATAAATATTTGTTCATCGTTACCTAATCATTTATAAAAATAAAGAAATCATTTACAAATGTTTAAAATCTTACCATCTTTTACCATCCAATCTTTTATCATGAACACAAATGAACTGATCATTAACTATAAAGGCATAGCTACAAAGCATTTATAAACAGTTATGAATTACTAATAAACTACTAATCAATAAAAAAAAATAAAAAAAAATAATCATTAACATTAACTAGCCCCAACAATAATCCTAACATTAACTGGTCACTCACAAACCTGCGCCTCATATTCAAAATACACACATGTTAAGTATTGATGCAGAACTCGCACTCACATCCAAAGCAGCTACTATTTCCCAACTATTTTCACCGCATTGTCATATGCCTCGTATATCAGGGTCTGGAGTGTTGCTAACACAATAACAAACTGGACGGGCTCTCGCACTGACCGCTCATTTCATCAGCTGCAGCACACCCCTCCCTCCCTGGGTCCTGTCCCAGGCTGGAGACAGGATATTTTCACACAGCGGCTGTGAGCATCGCTGAAGACACTCGCTCCCTGAGTGACTATCCATCTTCATCTCCACAGACCCTTCTCCCTTTTTCTGCTCCACTCTTCTGTCAATCGAACCCCATTAACTCTCCTCTCCCCATTCTTGTCCATGACCATCAGACTCCCTTTTTTCTACTGTAACTCAATATGAGGACAATCAGCCCAGGGTTTACAAGTGTGGTCATTACTGACTTTACAGCTGGGAAGGCACACTGGGAAGTCGGACATCTGCTGCACCTTGTAATATCTTGGCCTATCTTTGATTCGACACAAACAAAACTGGGAGTTGGAGGATGAACTTCTGATAAAAGTGAAGCTGTGCAAATACAGTAAAAGAGCTTCCAACTGCTACTTTTCCACGTCATAGTGAACAACAAATTAAAATAAAACACTGAAAGTACTCGGGTACTTATCAGCCCCAAATTATCCAAAATCTTTCACCCTAGGACACTGTCGTGGGTGACCGTTCTGTAGTTGGCTTGCAGTTAGCAGCAGCAGGGATATAAAAAATAGTTGGAGTATCCCAAATTCTCCCAGCTATACTATACTGTAATGTAAAGGTTTACTGTGCATTAAATTAAGTCATCCAAAATGATAAAATCTTCATTTGCTAAAATATCCTGTGGCTTGTCTAAATTGTATATATTGATATATTTCACATCCCAATACATTTGTGTGCTTTGTAAGTGTTATGTAATTCCAACCAAACAAAAGTGTTAACTTTTAGTCTTATTTTAGCCAGACAGACCCCAAAATAATTTTAACACATGTTTACCGCACCCCAAACGTTTTTTCTTTTTGCAAGAAAAAATGTGTGGGAAGCCTTTGCTAAAGCTGGAAAGAGAAGCAGGCAGCCGACAGACAAAAGGATAAGTGATAGATGGAAAAGTGGTCTTGTCTCCCACTGAGACCCTGTAGACTCAGTAGCTGCTGCTGTCTGCCAAAATATAACCTCATCTGGGCCTGGACACACCTGGCCCTTCACACCACAACAGAGATGGCTTCCCCAGCTGTCCGAGCATGTATTACATGTTTGGAGGGACAGCAGGGGTCTGTGTCATTCAATAACATGGAAGGTATGGGAGTTCTCATGACTCATACATTGGGGAATCATAAAGGCACACAGACGCTTTATTTCTCTTTGGGTGCAGGTGATGTTAAGCAGAGATCAGTGCATGTTATGTGAAGATCATACTTTTATTGTAGCACTGTTCAAGTGTTCACCCTAGGAACACACCCTGTGTTGGACATCAGAGCTTTATGTGGTAGCATGTTACCGTTTACGTTTTTAAGAGAAATGTTGTTCATGGCGCCAAGGATATAAAAGAAAGCATGTAAATGTGGTTGGGAAACCTGTCTAGAGAATCAACAGTGTACTTAGTGTAGATAAAGGTGTATGTTTTTAAATAGTTTTGCGTTATGTAATTTATACACAAACTGCATGTGTCAGTGGTCTTTCATAGCTCAAGCTCAATAGATATGTTTGTAAGGCTTTAATATGAGAAAGTAGCCCCACTAACTTAAGGCCAATGCAAGTCTTACCTGCAGGACGTCCCCGAGGTCTGCAGTGCTGATCTCTGGGTCTTCAGTGGTGTTGAAAGGGACGGGCGTAATCCTAACAAAGGTTAGGACACGGGGCTCGGGGTACCTCCACAGCATTACTCCAGGACAGTCTTCAGTTTCACTATAAAACACCACCTCATAGGGTCCAGGTTGGCGCTGGACAGCTGCAATGGCAGAGAAAGTGTCACTATTAGAAGAAATGTGATCAGTGTACCAGTGGTAGCTTGTTTTATGTCCAGACATAAAAACAACAGTAAATAATCAGACTTTAAATCCATTATTATTCTAGCCATTTTCTGAACAAAAACAGAATGGCAAACATTTCAACAAGGAAAGCTGTTGAATAGATTAACGCGTCGCTGGGAACAGTTTCAAAAATGTGAAGTGGTCAAATAAAAGAAAAATTAAGAGGCTAAGAAAAGGGTGTAATTAGTAAAATCACCTTGAAATGAAAGTCCTTCATTAAAGACCAGTGCTTCATGCTAATAATGATTATTTTGACTGTGGTGAGTGAGCTGTGTGCAGAGAAAGAATGCTGTATAAGTTTCCATGCTTCAGTCTGTTTATATGTGTATATAAACAGAGAGCCTGAGTAAACATTTTCAATATTGGATAAACAGTCATTGATTGAACCATGCCAAGCACCTGCAAAAAGTGGATCTGACTCTACCAAACTTCTGAGTGGTGTTTGACTTAAGTCGTGGCTGCTGTTTGGGATTCAAGTCCTTTGGAAAAATGTTTATTTGAAAAAAACAGTGAGGCAGAGAACTGCTTGTTTGGCCCCTGGGGTACCTGGGCGCAAACATACGGCCCTCACGGCTTGTGAAATCTATCTGTGGTTCATTTGTCCTTCGTGTCAGTGGTGGACGTTCCAGTCTAAGTGGGTAGTAGAAGAAACTAAATAAATGCAAATGTTGTTGTCTTTTTGTTCTCGTCTTTTTTTATTCACGTCCTCTGAGTCTTTCTTTCTTTTTCCCATCCCTGCTTGAGTCCCTTTGTGAACTCCAGTGGAACTCTGTCTTGTATCTATACAGCAGGACACTCTGCTGTTGTGTACTGCTGACAACATGTTGCAGGCAGATTGTGCCCTGGTCCTTGTTCACTACTGTATGCTCTCCTGCGTTGGCCAGCATATTAAATGCATCAAAGAGCTGGGGAACAGTGCAACAAACAAATCGTGAACCACAGCTGACAGAGTGGACGGCTGGTGTGCCGCCAGAACAGTTTGATCCCTGTGTCTGTGTGCCCAAAGACACACTCACAGCACTGAGGGAATAAACAGTGTTCTGTGAGTGGAGCCAGGCAGGCCGCTCTGGTGAAACACACTGCACTGAGACTTTGATCCATTCTGATTTAAGGGGATGTGTATCTTACAGTGACATCTCACTTGGCACCACTTCCCTCAAGGTAGTTTAAACATGCTCATATAATTTTATGATTGGTTGACTATTTCTGTTCATCTAACAGATTTACAGTGCTCCACGGCTCCATCCCCTTATCATCGGGTAAGTAGAAAGTCCAGTCCAGGTAAATGAGCCAATGCCTGCATAATGCCCTTAAGAAATTACTTTTAACTGAATTGGTGCAATGAATGCCAGGCTTTAAGTGAAAAATGATGGTCAGTAAAGTAAGACGGAGGCTACTGCTGAACATACAGTACTCTTGTGAGAAAATGAAAGGCTCCACTAAGTAAGCAAACATGTCACTTAAACAGCAGCACTATAAGCAAAGCATTACCACACGACCACTGTTTTATCTGCTCTGCCTCAGCCTGTCCGGTATGAGCCATACCCGAGTCCTGGATGTACTGGAAGTGTCCCGTGCGCAGATCGTCAGAGCTGTGTTCAGTGCGAGGGGAGGGAGATCCGGGGGAGGCAGGGGGCTGGGTGTGACAGGCTGGTCCTAAGCAAGGCTCTGCTGGCTCCACCCTGCCCAGCTGAAGGTATGAGCGCAGGTGTTCCTCTATCAACTTCAGGCAGTTCAGATGCTCCTGGCCCCAAAACATCTGGCCAGAAACACAGGGAAGAGGAAGCAAAACTGGATTAATTCATATTTACACAATGCTAATCTGAAAATAAAACTTTCCTTTGCCAATGTGATTACGGATTAATCCCTTACAATTACATTTTACACATAGTATTCTTCATCTTTATTTGTTCAAACGCAATGCAGACCACCCCACTATGGTGCAGTATTAATTCAAAATCACCAATGTCAATCCCATTCAAAAGCAGACAATGATGATAAAAAAGGCAAAACAAACAAATAACATGGATTCCATTTAGAAAAAAAGCACATCCGATGACTTGCTATTCAGAAAACAGGAAAAGCAGTAGTCAGCGTTAACCTGACCATCACCCCTCGCATAACCCAACACAACCTTACATCCTGCACTTACCCACGGCATTCCCCTTCCTCTGCCATCAAAGCAGCTCTGCCTGGGGTTTGGACCAAAAACCAGGAATCTCTGAGTCAAAAACGCTTCACACATGGAGCTGCCTGCTGCTACTCAGTAGTTTTCAAGGCTGGCTTATATGACTAAATGTTCAAAACAGGAACATTTGGGGATTTTTTTTTCTTCTTCAGGCTCATGGAGAGTGAGCACAGGAGGAAGAAGTCGGAAGGAATCCTCGTGGTTTTTATACAGCACTTGATTAAAACACCACAAATGCCAATATTTGCAGAGGGAAATGCATAATTGCGTATTAAGCGCTGAGTTGCGAGTGATGTTTTATTAAATGGGCACGCAACGAAAGCATTAAAGAGCAGTTGAAGAGGAGGAGGGAGAGGGGCTTCCCCATAGAGAGGTAATGTGGAAGAACATATTAGTAATAATATATCCACTTAGTCACTACGAAGAGGGGACTTTTGGCCACATTATGTAACTTATGAGGAAAATTTCACCCAACATATGAGCACCTAAAATAGCTTCATATTATTCCATAAATTTAGCAGATGATATGTGATGAAGTGAAATAACAATATCCAGGGTCCAGCGTCAGCGTTGTAATTGTGGGGAGCTAGTGCCAGGGCACAATTTGAGGGGAAATATCAATTTTTATAAAAAGAAGTATGTGTGTGCCCGCATACTAATGTAGAGATGTAAGCTGAAGTTAAGTTTAGCAGGGGAAACACTGGCTCATAATGCGATGCTGTTCTCATAGAAGACAGCGTGGAAGATTCATGCACACGTCTTAAACTTTATACATCCTTGAACACAACCAGGTGCAGAGGTGATGATCTGACCCGGAGCCTCTCCCTGCCTGTTCTCTATCATAAATCTTACAGTGGTCAGGACTCAACGCATGTGAGGGCTGTTCAAACCTGCAGCAAGCCTCCCCTCAGGTCCAGCAGAAGTTTGGGAGCTCCAGGCTCTGGTCCAGGGCTGCCGCTGTGCCGACACCAGCGCGCCTCCAGGGATGTCCGGCAGGAGAAGGGTCCCAGCAGCACATGGACACGCTCCCGTAGGCCTGTCTTCACCAGCAAGTCCTGCACCTCCAAAAGCACAGACGCAGTCTGGGCTGGGTCTGGAATGAAGGACAAATATACCAGTTTAAATGTCCTTGCAGTTGACCTTTGACCCTTATGATCTCAAAATCCAACTGCTTGTTTGAAAGTATATACCTTTTTAACAGTATGTCACTAACAATACATTTACTAATGATTCACTAACTTTACAGAGAATCAAGATTGGATTTGTATAAATAACATTTGCTCACTATCCCACACTGCGTGTTAGCATAGCATTAGTTTACAGATCTTTTTACGATGTAGCCAATGTGTCTCGGTCTTGATAGTTTACCATTTATTACATTGGTTTTGAAAAGGAAAAAAAGGCCCAGCATGCTTTGATCAGTGAAAATTACCATACAAGATATTTTGTTTTATTAAATTGTTTGACCCACTGAAGCACTCCACGGTCTAACACTAAGAGTCCAAATTTAACACTGGAGAAAAAAATTATAAGAATTCATCAAACATTTGGTTTGGGATGTGTATTAAGTGCAATCTGGTTCCTGATTTACAGCCCAAAGTATTTTAAGCCACAGTTTACAAGACTGTGACAGATATGCACTGACTGCATTTTTGGAGACAAACCACTTGAAACTATTGACCTTTTCAAGAAGCGGTTGAAAGAATAGACAAGCAGGCGAGGGCTGAAGCAAGACTTGAAAGATTTGGACATCTAACTTTAATTATTCATTTCATTATCCCTGATTGATCATAGACACAATTCTCCAAAAAAGGTTACAGATTATGAGAAAGTTTGTAGTCTTAAAAAATGTAGTTATTTAAAAATGTTTTTTTTTTTTAAATCAACACATCCCAAAATAGATTATATATTCCAACTATTCTCAATAAAAACTAACACTGTTACTTGATCCATATCATTGGGAGCCAGATGAAACTGATGACTATAAACAATTTAACCACAAAATTCAGTTGCATGAAAAGTTCGCCTCTGGGTTTGAACAGAATACAACTTAAACAAACCAACTAATGTTGAAGGAACAACACATACAGCGCAGTTAGAGGAACCACATCAATGGCCTCAGACTGCAGTGCCCTGCAGAAGTTAATAGCATAAAAGCCTTACTTCCTGGAGGAAGGAGAACGGTTTGTCCACAAGTTTTAATTAAGATTCCATGTGTTCCTGGTCAAAAAACTACCGCTAACTAAATATAGGAAAACTAATTGCAATAAATATAGGAAAACTAATTGCAATAATTGCAATCTGGAATTGTTTTTTATTGAGTGTCTGTGTGATGTCACGCAGGCACTATATGTTCTTGTATTTCACGTATTTTTTATTATTATATTTTCCATGGTTTTCCATTTAGCCAGTTTCAACTCCTTAACACTTCAACCAATTTCAACATGTTATACCTCATTACGATCGCTTTCGCAGTAGTACGTGTGCTATTACTTCTAACATTTGAACAACTTGTACATTTTGCAGAATTTTCAAAATTATTAGTACTTTTTCCCCATTTTAAATGAATTTGGGCATTGAGTGTCTGCGGAATTCTTTAGACTTTATTCTTTAGAATTTTGTGACGGACCCAGTCGAGCGAGAGAGAGAGAGAGCGAGAAAGCGAGAGAGCGAGAGAGCGAGAGAGAGAGAGAGAGAGAGAGGGGGAGAGGGAGTGAGGGAGAGAGAGGGAGGGAGGGAGGGAGAGAGAGGGCGGGAGGGAGGGGGAGAGGGAGAGACACAGACACTCCAGCAATGGCTTCAGCCATTGCAGATTTTCTAGTTGAAAATGGTCTACATGAAATTTGTTGTAAATGGGCAAAAAAAGAAATTCCTCTATAGGGTATATCGAAAAAGGAACATTTTGTTAGAAAATTGACCACATGTCGCAAAGCCTGAAGCCTGCCTTCCTGTGACTATGATTATACCACTATCGAGTGAAAGCGCGTGGCTGGGTGTCCGCCCTGCTTTAGAGTCTGAAAAGGTTGTACACATGCCCAAAAATGAGAAAAAGCTAGAGCCATAAATAACATTCACAGTTCGAAAATTGGGTACCCTGCTTTAAATGGGATGGTCGATTTTAAAATGGTAAAGGTTTTGAGAAAAAGACAAAAAATTGACAAACATGGACAAAGTAAGTGTCACTGTAAACTAAATGGTTGACCAGACATACCAGAGGAAGCATCTGACATGACAGTGGAGCAAAACACCCACTCATTTCAAGCACCCAAAAGTAGCTTGAAAACCAGTGTAGTCAGGATAGCGTTTTCTGTCTATGTCATTTAGACATGTGTCACTGTGGTCCCAGGCTGTCCAGGGAAAGGCCATTTTGTCCCATAAATTAGATCTGGAAATCTTGTCTGCTAGATATTGACACGGTAATGGCTGATGGTTTAGTAGACAGCAGCAATAGCTTATTTGGCTAAGAGCAGATTTAAAATGTGCTTCCAAAACTAATATTGGAGACACCGAGTGGTACACTAAAGCATAAGATAATCATTTTGTAAAGTTTCTGCTATTATGGTTTGCAAGAGGAGCCCAGCTGTTTAGGGAGTTATGTGGGTAGATCAAAGAAAAATTGACATACACTGATAAGGCATTACATTTTTTTACAGATACAGATTTGAACAACTGCCTCTCCCTTGATATAGACAATGACACGCACACCTCCCATTTCAAACTTGAGGACAAAACACTTGATTGACAGAAAATCCAGCCAATAAAGGCCCAAGATGACCGAAATTGGGATTGGCTCCACTAATGTCTTTTTTTTTAGGACCCCCTAAATAACCATACAGCTTGACACGGGACCCTCAGAGTAAAATGATTTAGACATCTGTAATAAGTTCAAGCTGTAAATCTTTTCAAATTAGATTAGGTTTCTTTGTATATATTTTAGTAGTTTATTATGTAATCAGACTCAAATAAAATAAATAAAATATGGAATACAGTGTCATAATTCTTCAATTATAATATGAAATAATTTTGTGACCCCCACTTTAGGAACCACTGCAATATTTCATGCATATACAATAACGGAAGAAAAAAATATACTAATTTGAACTAAGTACTTGATTACTGAGTTTTGTTAACTCAGTTAAGCACATTTACCTGAAGAGGATGAAGTACATTGAAACCCATAATCACACTCCTATATTTCTAAATTATAGCAACATCTTTAGTTTAGCAGGAACATAAACCGTTGGAGGATTCCTGCAATGTGGTTCACTTGAGGTAAACCTGCAAAAGACGGGGCTTAGGGACAAGTGGAAAGACATAAGCCCAAAGTGCGGGGAGGACTTGATGAATGAGGAGTCAAATAGATAGGGACAGAGTGGGAAAAGAGTGAAGGATGCAAATATGACAGTCACGGACATCCTCTGCAGCCTTAATAAACTAACTGAGGAGAGTGCTATGGTGCAACAGAGCCCAATAACACAACATGGGTTATCCAGTGAAAGTGTACCTCTCATTGTTTAAGTAACAATAAACCAAGATGACTCATATCTCAAAGGAAAAACAGTATTGATACAAATTGGCACTTTGCTACTAATGTCTTTGGAGGGGACGTGCGTAACCCACTGTGCTATGCATGGGGTTTATTTTCATGGTCACGATTTATTAGACAGCTCTTGGGAACTCCCCACCTGGCTGAGTAAACCGAGGATCTTTCATTCACACAAACACATTATGAGACAGACGTGGATGTACGGTATATCACGCACAGGCCGAGTGGAAACAACTACAACTACTTCGCACAAATGGTGTTAGTCTCTTGGTCCAGACGTCATTCACAGCCCTACAGATGACCGCAGCGTGTCCGTGTGAGAGCCAGCAGCAGCAGAAGCCAGCACACTCAGCTCAATAATCACTATGATTTGGAGCAGTCTAACTCGGGGGCAATCCCTCGGTTTCTTCAGCCCCTCTTTCATCTGCTCTGAGTAATTGTCAGGGGAGACTTGCAGAATGCCTCATCTCTGCCTTTGGACTGATGCTTCATTAATATAACCAGTCATAAAATGGGATTGTGATTTTTTTTTACAAGTTCCAAGTAACAAGAAACAAGAAATTGCTCCTTACTCATTTAGTCCTTAAATGTGGGTTTTTTTTATTTTGAAAACATTTGACTATATTTACCCTACATAGTGCTATCTGTATGGGGACACTTTAAGCAGGCACTTAAAATCTTGAAGCCATTCACAAGCCCATGAAAGTTTATAAACAGAGTCTAGACTGGAGACAGGGCTAAGGGTCTTGTTCAAGGACACAAGAATAATAAACAGGGATTGAAGTGCCAACTTTCAGCTTTAGTGGACGGCCTACTACTGTATCTCAATCTGAAGAAACAAAACAAGACAGTAAAACGCAGGCTTTAGACCGAAAACAATATTAGCCATTCATTCAACGCCTTACTTTAGATTCAAGACTAGCAAAGCCATATTTTGATTCATTGCTAAATTCAAGCTCCATCACTCACAGAGGTAAAGTAGCAGCTGAGGCAGTGTGACATTTCAGTGATATTGTAATTTTGTGTATTAAGTCTGTTTGTTTAATGCAGTTCTATGATCAAACAGACTTTTAGCCACTTATTGTATATAATATTACAACACACTTCAGTCACTTTAACTATTTATATGGTATTTATTCTGTCCATACGCTGCACTGTACTCAACCATGGTCGTAGCCACTTAATGTAGATGCTCTACCTGAATATTGTATTCGATTTGAGTGTATTTTTTAAGTTATACATCTTGCTGTTCTTGAACTGTACATTGCAACACTGGAATTTCCCCATTGTGGGACAAATAATCCATCTTCTTCCGCTTATCCGGGGCCAGGTCGCGGGAGCAGCAGTCTAAGCAGGGACTCCTAGACTACAAATAACGCTTCTCTTATCTTATCGTTTCCCCACACACTATATTGGTCAGGCTCCGTTATGCTTTGAGTGAGTGACAGGAGGATTTAACCAATCACAGTTAAGTGTGGACTATCAGAAGAAGTAGATGACTTTAGCTTCTGCATGCATTCATATCTAGAAAAGCGCAAGAAGACTGCGATATGATTTTATTGGCATATCGCCTACCCCTTGAAGCAGGATGTTAAACTCATTTGTACTTGTGTGAACTCAACATCATCAACTAAATCTGACATATCCCTGCAATCACAGACACTTGCAGCTCCCATACAGATAAGACTACGCTGCCTCCACTGGGCTAACACACAAGAGCACGACACTTGGGAACAGAGTGGGTGGTGGGTGGAAAGGCTCCTGCAGTGAAATACATCCCTGGCAGGCAATAGGGTGAGATTAGATAGGATGGGAGATGTTGATTTACTGTCGGTTTCTCCCTGGCAGCAGTTATCTGACCACTGTCTGGCTGATTTATACATCGGGACGACCTGGTATCAATTAGACAAAACCTAAAGGAGTCATTACCTAACTAAGGGAGGCCCCCGAAGACTGACTGGGATGGTAGGGAGTAATACAAGTAATATACTGTCACTCACCACAAAAATACACCACAAGACCACAATGGGACACTAGGGGGATCTGGGTTAAGGCGAGGGGACAGTGGCAGTGCAAGTGCAGGCCATTGAAGTGTTGATGAGTTACATATGCACTGATTTGACAGTTGCACAATGTCAGCAAATGGCATGAATGCAAGTGGTAATTGTCCCTTTAAAAATGAGCTCCTTTAAAGAGGTTTGAAAATGCTCTAATTGTAGGTTGGGAAGAAGTCAACAATCAACGAACAGTAAGTGTGGTTCAAGCTTTCACACACTTCAGTTGGAACTTAGGGCTGAGCCTGCTAGTATTAATAATCTGTGGGTTATTGCTTGAGGATGTCATCACTTCTGGAGAGAGCTGCACTATTTCCCGACAGGAAAGCATAAAACCTTTAACAAAGGCGTGAAGTCCAACTAATATGAGCTCACATGTTCCCTCTAAACTAAAGTTCAGTGCGTTTTCAATTAAAATGCTGACCCAAAAAGTCACTATGAAGATTAGACCAGTCATGACCACACAATTACTTCTAAGAGTAAACAGATATTATTCTGTTACAATGCAAATAAACTTTCATCCTGAGTAAAAACTATGTCACAAACCAATTAAAATGTCAACCCCATTTTCAGAATTGATTAAACACCTTTTTATTGCTGAACACTACTTGCATTTGTTACGCATCTAGAATTCTCCTTATAGTGAATCATTTGCATCTTCATGTTTAGGGACAACCAACCAGAACAGTTTATCAGCAACATTTAATAAAAAGTGATACAAAATCTCTCAAAAATGTTCCTCAATCACTCTTGAAACTGTGTTTTACCACAGAATAAAATCTTTTAGGGCTTTACCAACTACCCGTACATTACGTATTCAGGAGAGATAACTAAAATCATGTGGGTGTTTTTTCTTTCCCTGAACCAGTCCATGATATACAATATTGATGTTATTAATGTACTGCATAAAATTATATAATAGTTGGTCTTAATTTCCAAACAAATTCAGACCAACTATCTAGTCCAAAAATAAATCAAAGGTTGGCTCTACTTCTACATCTGATTGAAATGATAATGACAGAAAAGTGGTATTCTCCTGTTAGAAAGTACGCAAACTCCGTATTTTCAAATTGCCCCAAGAAACACACAGGTCAAGAATAAAAAAATTATGTCAATAAATAGTAGCCTTGCACTCAGAAGTTTTCATTTACAAGTCCACTGGAGTAAATCAGTGTGAAGTAACGGGCGTGCGAGTTGTTGTTGGACGCAAATAAAAGCGCGCAGTAGTATTTGCGTGGTTCCGTAAGGGACGGGGGCACTCCATGGGCAGTCAGAAGAGAGTTGAGAGATTAGGGAGGGTCTTGTTTCATGGACCTTAAGACATCTGTTCTCTCTCTCCCCAGAGCTGAACTATAAATGCTCCCCTGTACCTCCGCGGACGCGGGGAGGAATGCAGCCCGTCCACTTGCTTTTCATTAGCACTGGATCTGGTAACACACCTCACTGTCAACCTAATCCCCTCTCTCTCCATCTTGTCTCGTGGCAGAGGGGGGCAGCTCATGACCAGGTACAGGGGCCCAGATGTTCCCTGTGTGGGGCGGGGGCATGGGGGTGACAGGAGCTGCATGTTTGCTGATGAAGGCGGGTGTGGTGGGCGCTCCGTAATGACACACTGCGACTCTGGTTTTACTCTTGTCTGGACCGTCTACTTTCTTTTCATCATTTTCATTTTTTCCTTCTCAACATCTTT
This sequence comes from Eucyclogobius newberryi, assembly GCF_026437365.1. Lineage (NCBI taxonomy): Eukaryota > Metazoa > Chordata > Actinopteri > Gobiiformes > Gobiidae > Eucyclogobius > Eucyclogobius newberryi. The sequence goes on from NW_027315945.1 coordinate 18,457,507, forward strand.
CTTCTTTCATTAGTGTTTGCTTCCTTCGTCGTGCAGCTCACGTTTCACAGCATCATCCCAGGATATCCTCTGTGCTCTATCAATCTCCAGAGGACCAGTAGTCTAACATACTGTAGCGGTAGTCCATTCCTCGGTCTTACATCTCTCATGCATACGTCTCCCACTGGGGTCATTTGCACTGACGTGCTGCAGCAGCTCAAAGGCTCAACCTTACACAATGGGGATCCTCACCTCTATCTCTGTCAGATTCCTGGGTATTCTTTTTCCAAGTCTGGAGCAGCCGAGGAAGCCTTAGTGGTGAGTGATGGAGGCTGCGCGGCCCAGGCTAAAAGTCAACATATATGTCTATTGTCACCAACCATTCGTCTCTGTAATGGGAGACACTTCGTCTCATCCTGATGGCAACAAATCACTATGTGCAGATGCCCTGAGGGAAAGCACTGAATGTTGAGATGAAGATATGCTACAAGTATCAAAAATACAAAAGTGCCATACACAACCACAGAGATGTTTTTGTGTGTTACAGGCAGTCTAGAAAAAAAACTAACTATGGTAGAGAGCACGGATACACCCACTGTGTGGGGGACTACAGCACTGACAGCATTATGTTTATGCTTGCTGTCAAAAAGAAAGCATGATGCTGTGTGCTACTCAGTTTATCTTTCCACTAATGTCTAGCAGTCAATCTGCAGAGTATTGAAAAATTATGTTATTTAAATTATTTGAGCAAGTGGCTCAATGTTAACAATGTTCACTTTCCCCAAAAAATTTAAACCCAGGATGAAATCCTACCAATGCCCACTGATGTGTGGTCCTTTTTAAGACGATGATTTACACATGTAATGACGATCAATAATCCTGTGCCGTCATGTTACAAAGGGAGAATAATGATTATACAAAGCAGAACCGCTCAAAGCAGAATGAGAGGGAGAGGATTAGTTTTCGCATTAGCACAATTGTCTCTAAACTTTATTTCTTTTTCCATTGTGCTGCTTACGCATTTCAAGTCTGTTTATCAAAGTCAACACATCAAAGATGGATGAAAGCTGAAAAGCTGGTGGAAATCAGTGCGAGGCAGCGGTGCGCAGCATTGTGTCATGGTACAGTTATGTAGATTTGAGTAAACAAAGTGCAAATTGTTTGAGGTTTTAATTAACATTTTCGACAATCATTTTATCTGGAGTAACCCTATATAACAACATCTGTAGAGCAGATGCATGCACTTAGAGCCCACTTCCATCTCTGTCCTCTCAGTACAGGCCTGTGTACTTGGGACGTGCTGCTCTTCAGCGCCTACGCATTTCATGTTCTGCACTGCACGCTACACCTCAGCCCTCTGTTTCCCTCAGCTATCCCGTTCAGAAGACGTGCCAGAGAAAAACAAAAACTGAAAAACAAACTAAAGATCCCAGATCATTTGTCACAGCAGTCGGCTCACACCCAGTGGCGGCCTGAGGCTGGAAGCTTTTGAATTTACATTAGCAGCTCTGATTGTCATAATGGAAACACGCCGATGCCTCCTGGATAATGTGGAGTGTTGATGAAGATAGAGCTTGGACCAAACGTGAAAACAAACATTTCACATGAAAATTCAGAGCTGCTCCAATGCACACATCTGAACACACGCCGCAAACTATATCCACTCCAACACTAACATCTCACTTTAGGGTTTACCGACACAGCATGCTCTTGGCAGACAAACACTCTTAGTGTTGTATGAACTAAAGAAAAATGTAAAATCAAGATTATTAGTAATCTTTCAATTGCTGCAGTGGTCAAATAAAGACAGAGAGACTTGGCCTCACTGAACATAGTTTAACACTTAATTGTTTTCGGTTGAAAATGCTAATTGTATTCATGCCTTTTTATGGTTTAACAAAGTTTCATAAAATACATTTAACAATTATTATAGCAATCAACCACTTAGAACAATCAAATAAAATATTTGAGCCTAATTTCAAACAGACATTTATTAATTCCAATTGGCCAACAAGACTGGGCGGGGTACTAAACAAATGACACAAAAATGTGCTGCGTCGTTTGTTTCTCTGGGTTTAAAACATGTTTATCGGAATGGAGTGAAATCATTAGAACAATTCCCATTATACTTGCACCTGCATGTCTTAAAACAAGTCATTTTTGCAGCCAAGTGAGATAAGGCGGATTTGAGGTGGTTTTATGTGCTGTAATTAACACTTAAAGACAGTGAGTCATATACTGCAAGTGTCCTTTTTATGTCCATGTTATAAAAGAAGAAAAATTCCATTGGCTTGGAGAGTGGGACACGATAGATGCAGTGTTGTGTGAGAAGCTACAACTCTATTAAACAATAAACTTTGGATCATGCAAAAAAGGGTAGGTCATAGTACAAAAATAACCCAAATAATAATCCACTAACCAACAGAATAAGTAAATAATGTATATGCAACACATCGGTGCATGGTTCGAAGCCTGACGTACCTTCAACCCTGGGTCCAGATTTGATGTTGAGACATCCCTTCATTTCAGACACGGATAAGGCCACACTTGGTTTGTACGGATGGGCCTCTGTCTCCATTACAATGACAATCTGGGAACTGTGGAGGGAAACCTTATGAAACGTGACACCCAGAGCCCCAAACGAGCCCAGTGGTGCCTGATGGTGAGTGTCTGATCGGGGCGTACAGGTCCGAGTTTTGGAGGGTGAAGAGTGTGGGCTGGAGGAGGTGGTTGGCGGTTTGGTGGTGGAAGTGTCCAAAATGTGACTTGGGTAAACCTTCTTCAGATATGACTTGGCCTGCTCCAGCTTTGCCAGTGTGGGTTTGATCTTCAGGGGGCGTGAAAACTCGACGTTGAGCTCAGCTGCGGAGGAGAGGGTAAAAATGGTGAGACACGACACAGTACTTTATTTAAGTTTCATTTCCTTCTAGATCTGTTTGAAGTTAATGATGAGAACAAGAGCATAAAGTGTAAAAGTTATATTCTAAACATAAATATTTTTAGAACAATAAACCAATAGGTGGTTTTCAGATGGTAAAATGTTGATGTCATACTTCAAAATGGTGGGCAAGAGCCAGATTTCCCAATTGATTATATGGTATTCTCATTCTCAGAACATATAAAATGTATATTCACAAATATTGAACGTGATTAGCTCTATTAATGATTAGGCCCTAGAACTCGCTATAGTACGGTCAAAATCAGCTTGAATAAAAGATGGCTCTGTATTGAATATTATTGCCATATAGAATGTTGAAACCAAGCAATGGCCAGGGCAAAGTATCCAGTATTTTGCACCAAAATAGGGCAATGTGTGTTTGACAGTGCTACCAGGTTCTTTTGCTCATCCTCATAGCTATGATTTATGCCTAAAAACAAAGCAGAACAAAGAGATGGGGAGCAAATACTGAGTACAGGTAGTAAAACATACCTTTATATTTAGTAAACCTTATGGCAGGGCAGGTCACTGTAAAAACAAATATAACTTTTTATGACCGACAATTTAGGCTAAAGTCTTTTCATCCCGTGCAACACTAAATCCCTTTTAAATATGTAAGACCCAGGACACAAATATAATAAATTCACTGTTGGCTCGGACCATTGCTTCGTCTCATTTGGAAAGTCACAGTGAACTGGAAAAAAGCCATTTCAAGTTTCTACGGAAAGGAAGTTTTCATCAGGGCTCGTTTGACAAAGATTAGTTGCAGTCTAGCCCTCGGGATGCTGTGCAGTGTGTCCACTAAATCAAAGTTAGGTTTTTGCATGCTACGACCTGTTGAGGGACAGCTGGGTCCACTCTCAATGGTGATTTCTCCTTGCTGTAAATACAGACATATGCACAAATGACGGTCAATCTTGCTGTATCATCCAGAAGTACAGTATTGTGGCTCATATACCCACTACCAGCTGCTGCCCCTCTCCTGCTTTACCTCTGCACTTCAGCCTTCAAACACTAGACTGGAATTTACAAAGACACATGAATTAACTCAATGCCTTTTTACACCACTTCCATTATCCCATTTTTCCACTTGGTCATGATCGGAGAGAGGAGTGCAGCTGGTTTTCATGGTCTCATCAAGGCAGCCGTGTTTAGGGGCATTTTAAAGGGTTTTTAGGCCTCTCGTCTGTCTCCCGACCCAGGTAGGAGGACTGGATGACAGAGTCGGGAGCGCTGCCAGAATTGAAGAAAAAGTAAAAAAAAAGTCTGCCCTCAGGATTGGCTTTTGTTTAATCCAGTGGAAGTGAGGCACATGGTCAGATGAAGGGATGGCTGAGAATTGGACAACAGAGAAGAGGAATTTGCAGTGCAATGTAGCTTATCATTTCCACTTGACTTATCACCAGGAAACTTTCCAGCAGTGAAATAAATAGCCTGTGTGCAGCTGCTCATCCAGGTTGTTCTGTCTCCCTCCAAAATTTGACTTATGGCTTGAACATCCTTCCTAAAGCCATTTTGATATTTTTAGTAAATCAACTGCGCCACCAATGACAGCTCTTATCATCAAGGCCCAGGGTCTAAAATGTAGTCCTATCTAATAATGGGAGAAACTATGCTTTAGGGATAGTCTTAAATGTTATAGTGTCTTCTGACCCATAACATAAGCTAATTCAAGTTGCTAAACCTCTAGTCGCATGCTAAAGTCTTTTGTATTTAAACATTAAAGACAAATATTTTGACTCCACAAATTCCCCTAATAATTCAATCCAACATTTTGAAATGCAGCAGCCTTATTTTTGTTCGAATGGGTCTATTGTGGATTGAATAGTCTCTCTTATTTAAACAGTTAGTTCTGGGGGAATAAAGCTGTCCCCTAGGTTCAGAAGATTACAGTGTATTTATTATTGTTGCATTGATAAGACAGGGACATTTTAGTTCTCCCTGAAGTGTGACTGAAGATCGGGGTTACAATCAGTGCATGTCAACAAAGCAGCAACACCACGGTTGTTAGCCACCTGCGGAGACTAAGGATATTATCAGCCCATTTAAATGATTAATGTATCGTAGTGTTATTTCAATGCACTGCAGACAACAGCACCACTGAGGTCATGTGATAGGTTATAAAATTAAAAAGGCTTCCCAGGACAACTCAATAACATTCTTATCTTTTGGTAAGGCTAAGAGGCTCTTCTGGGAGTGATAAGTCATGACGACACTCTTTAACATTACTTTGCAGTGACCGGGGGATAGAAGGGATCTGGATTTTACGTTGTGTGAACTAAAACATGCCTCAGTGGAGATTGGTGCATCTGTGCGGCTTCCCTCCGGCTTTATCCAGGAACCAGTGGAGCACATCAGTGTTTTTACTGCAGAGGAGCAATGTCAAGCCATC
>NW_027315945.1:18470315-18972815 GCF_026437365.1 Eucyclogobius newberryi
GGATTTGGAGTCCAGATCACGTAGAAATAATCTCAAACTTGTGGGGGTAATAATGTTTGAATTTCCCCCTACTTATTGGTATGCACAGGATGTGCATAAAGAACGAGTGCGTTAGTGGGTGTTTAGAAGCGCTTCGCACTCAATTTTGCGCACACTTTCACGGACTTGATTTTCACAGCTTTACGGAGCTAATAGGCCTCTTACCAGCTCAGCTTGTGTGGCGCTCGGGCCTACTAATCAGAGGTGGGAGACTCAAGTCGCATGACTTGACTTGAGTCAGACTCGAGTTACAATTTTCATGACTTGAGACTTACTTGACCACAAAGACTTGACTTGTGACTTGACTTGAGCCGAATGACTTGAGTTTTATGGGCTAATTACATTTCTTAAGAACTACAGTATAATGCGTGTAAATGCATTTGTGTTTACATGAGCCATGTGCTCGTCAACTTTCAACCACAGCACTTCAAAATCACTTCCAAGGGAGGATGGGGTGAATGTGTGTATCTTTGCATGGATTAAAACCAGGCCTGCTTGGACTGCCCATCTGGGGCACAGCCCAATGCTTCTCTTTTTAACCCAGGCTGAGCAATGGCAGAGCAGTCAGGCCAGAGCTGGATGCAGGAGCTTCGGCCCCTGCACCGTGAGGCAGCTGTAGTAATGAGCCTAATTAATAACAGCTTGTATAAAACACTAACAAGAACACAAGGGATGAAACCTTAAAGCCATGGTCCAATTTCAACGGCAGTATTTATTTTGCATTGCTAGATCTCATATTCAAGTTGTGCTGGCTAGTTCTAGAAAAAAACTTAGCACATTGAAAAAAGATGTTTTCATTCAGCGCCATCAAAGTGTTTACAGCGGACGCACGCTGCGTATTTGACGTGATCTCAGCAAAATGAGGAAAGGCTACTGACAGAATCGTGAGCACTCAAATGAAATATGTACACGTTTATGAAGTTCCAAATTATGAAGAATTAGCGCCTGTTTAAAGTCCAAACTCTTCTTCTTCTCCTTTGGTGTTTTATGGCAATGTTTTATGGCAGTGTTTTATAAGATAAGATAAGATAAGATATTCCTTTATTGTCCCACATGGGGAAATTTCATTGGTGCAACGCAGGTAGATACAGAGGCAGATACAGAAGAATAGATCACTTATAGGAAGTCTGAAAAACACTTTCAGTAGAAGATCTCCTATAAATAAATAAAAACTCCCATAGACAAATGAATAAATAAATACATAAATACCATTGCATGTGATCACGACAGTAATTGCACATGAATATGTGTCACGACAGCACATAGATTGCACATGAATTTCACAGTAATTGCACATGAATTGCACATGAATTCCAACAGCAATTGCACATATGACAGAATTGCACATGGTTAGGTCAGTATTGCGAGTGTTCAGTACTAACAGTTTTTGTTATAAAGTCTGACAGCAGCAGGAAGGAAAGACCTACGGAACCTTTCCCTCACACAGCGAGGGTGGATCAGTCTCTCACTGAAGCTGCTCTCCAGAGTGGACAGAGTGTCCTGCAGGGGGTGACACTCATGGTCCAGCATAGATGTGAATCTAGCCAGGACCCTCCTGTCCCCCACCTCCTGCACCGAGTCCAGAGCACAGCCCAGGACGGAGCTGGACTTCTTGATGACTCTGTCCAGCCTCTTCCTCTCCCTCTCTGTGATGCTGCTGCTCCAGCAGGCCACACCTACAGGAGGGCTGATGCCACCACAGAGTCGTAGAAGGTCTTCAGGAGTGGCCCTGTCACTCCAAAAGACCTGAGTCTCCTCAGGAGGTAGAGCCGACTCTGGCTCTTCCTGTACAGTGCGTCTGTGTTGTGAGTCCAGTCCAGTTTGTGGTTCAGATGAACACCCAGGTACTTGTATGAGTCCACTCTCTCAATGTCCCGTCCCTGGATGTTCACTGGTGAGGGGGCAGTGGGGTGGCGTCTGCGGAAATCCACCACCATCTCCTTGGTCTTCCCCGCGTTGATGAGGAGGTGGTTCCGCTGACATCAGTCCACAAAGTCCTGCGCCAGTCCTCTGTACTCCGCGTCATCGTCGTCCGTGATGAGTCCGATGATGGCAGAGTCGTCAGAGAACTTCTGCAGGACACAGCTGTCCGTGTCATGTCTGAAGTCTGCAGTGTAAAGGGTGAAGAGAAAGGGCGCGAGGACAGTGCCCTGGGGCGCCCCCACACTGCAGGTCCGAGTGTCAGACACACAGTTCCGGGCTCTCACAAACTGGGGTCGGTCTGTGAGGTAGTCCAGGATCCACTCTGCCAGGTCATACTCCACACCAGCCGTCTCCAGCTTGTCCCTCAGGAGCAGCGGCTGGATGGTGTTGAAGGCGCTGGAAAGATCGAAGAACAGAATCCTCACAGAGCTGCCAGGCTTTTCCAGGTGAGAGAGAGAGCGGTGCAGCAGGGAGATGACGGCGTCCTCCACTCCGATGCCAGACCGATATGCAAACTGCAGCGGGTCCATGGCTGAGCTCACGGTGGAGCGGAGGTGGTCCAGGACTAGCCGCTCCAGTGTCTTCATCAGGTGGGACGTGAGAGCCACTGGCCTGAAGCTGTTGAGGTCTTTGGGGCGCGGTGTCTTAGGCAAAGGTACCAGACAGGAGGTCTTCCAGACCTGTGGTACCACCCTCAGCTTCAGGCTCATGTTGAAGACATGCTCCATAACTCCACACAGTTCATCTGCGCAGGACTTAAGGAGCCTGGGGCTGATGCCATCAGGTCCTGCTGCCTTCCTCACTTTAATCCTCTTCAGCTCACTCCTCACCTGTGCTGCTGTGACAGTCAGTGGTTGGCAGGGGGACCGTGTGCTGGGGGGATGGGTGAGTCCAGGCGAAGTGGGGAGCTGATGGTCCGGGGCAGATAAGCGAAGAGGAACAGATGCAGGGCATTGTCCAGCTGTGGAAGAGGGAGCATGCAGCTGTGCAGGGGGAGGGGCGGGTGACCGGTCCAAGTGTTACATTACCCCCACCCACTATAGTTCTACGTCTTAGATTTCAGACTTTATTGTTCTTCTGTAGCTTATGTTGTTGTAGTTGTACATTACTTTCTTCTTCTTCTTTGGTGTTTTATGGCGGTTGGGAAGTGTTACATTACCGCCACCTACTGAAGGTGTACTTCTCTAGGTCTCAGACTTCAACTACAGTAAGCGGTAAATACACCTTTTCAGCTGGCTGCCAACCGCCATTAAAAGTAACACCACAACAACAATAACAACTCTCATTCATCTTTCTCTCTCTCCTCTCTTGTTCTCTCTCTTTTTTTTTTTTTTATAGTATAGCGTAAAACACGTACAACACGTGATGACGTACAACTACAGAAGGTGGTGGTAAATGCACCTATTCGGTTGGCTGCCAGCCGCCATTAAAAGCAACACAACCACCACAACAACAACAACAACAACAACAACAAATAATACATTCACGAGTTGCAAACTACAAGCACTGTTTTATCTTCTTCTTCTGTTACTTTTAATGACGCATTTACCGCCATCTACTGTAGTTGTACGTCTTCAAACTATGTGTTTTACGATATCCCATTCATCCATCTTCTTCCGCTTATCCGGGGCTGGGTCGCGGGGGCAGCAGTCTAAGCAGGGACTCCCAGAAATCCCATTCCACAGACAAGTCCTCCAGCTCCTCCAGGGGCATCCCAGGCCAGCTGAGAGGCATTGTCCCTCCAGCGTGTCCTGGGTCTTCCCAGGGGCCCCTTCCCGATGGGACATGCCCTCAAGTCAAGAGAGAGCTCAACACTGCTGTGCTGATACAAAGAGTAGGTTTACTCTAAAATTAGTTTAATATGACTTTAGAGCCATGCATTGCAAACTTTATGGTCAATAATCATAACATGTATTTTGTTTCCTAGTGGAATAAGTCGCAAGCTGAACAGGACAAATATTATAAACAAGCTCAGCTCACTGAAGGCGTTCTCAGTCCTACAACCACACAAGGTAATTTGTCAAAAGATATTTGCATTAAGCTTTTGTTACCACACTGTTTTTTTTAACTGAATTTCAGTTACATCTGACCTTTCTGATGCATCTCAGAAGAAACAAAGGAATCGCTTGTTTAAAATGCTCAACTGAACACGACAGCAGCAGAAGAACAACACAGTATTCGTCCTGACAAACCATTAACTTAACTTACAGCTGCTCTGTCATTATTTTAAGGCATACAACAACAAAATATAAAACCAGGAAAAAATAAATCCAAATCATGATCAGACAGGAGCATGGATGTGAATCATTGACACATCACACTGTTCATTCTGGGGCTATAGCTTCACTTTTGTCTGATTCCTGGACGCAAGAATTGAATATGTAGTCTAAGTAAACAAAATGCAATCAAGTTAGCTGTATTCACTAACAGATGTACAGACCATATCTGAAACTACATATTACTTTTGTTGGAGTCTAGTGATTAACAATGTGTTCTAAACAAATACGGCTGACCACTGAAGGCTGACCACTGGAGAGAACGGAACACTATTCTATATGAATCAAAGGGAATCAGTAGCATTTGCGGCCAATTCTAGTTGTTTCCAAAGTTGAACCTGGGGGTAAACCCTATGCCTGGATCCCATCTGACTCATCTGGGGAGGCTGTAATTTGTATCTGTTTTTGCACACGCAGGTGAAGACAATGAATGTGACTCATTAGGAATAAAGTTGGCCTACTAAAACAAATTAAGCAGATCTGGGCATTGTAATAGCTGCAGTAAAAGTATATTTATTAGCATGTCAAGTAAATAAAAGTATATCAGCATAATACAACTAGAACATGGAACGTTTAATAGATCTACAAATATCTAGATCGAAGCACCATGAAAGGAGCATTCTGTGATGGTGCACACTGTTTATTGAGGTAAAGGAACATCTTGTTTGAACAACAATTACTGCAGCAAGCATACCTCAGACAGCCAAATGGTTAGTTGCTCTTTTTGTCTCAAGTTTCACACTCTGACTAACCCCTAACTAGGATAATAACCAAATAAATCTATCTATATCTATATTGCATATTGTAGATTGATATTTTTTTCTTATTTTAATACCACTGATGTTCAGCATCCTTCAAAACGTCCTTAACGATGTAAAATTTATACCAAATAAAATGTTTGATAATAATAATCAAGATAATCAATAATTACAGTTCATGTTTTTAAATTTTCTACCCATTTCCTGTCTCCCTGGTCAGGAAACACTGTTCTATGTCACAGAGCAAATGCTGGCCTCTTTGAGACAAAAAGTCATTTGTTTTATTGGAGTGAAGTTGGAGCACCTTTTAGTGATCCGCATGTTTCACACCCGATAAGTGCCGTATTGAATATACATTGAAAGAGCAAATTGGTGAAAGCATTTTTAACATTATTGTTTCGTACCAAACTTTTTCCTCACAGTGATCCAATGGGACCTTAGGCAAACTTCACCAAGCATTGAAGAAAACTTTCATCATATGTACAGAGTTAATCCCATCAGAGATATTTAGCATAGGTTAAACCAACGGAAATGTTGATGTAGTTTTAGTCTTGGGAAAGGTCACGCTTGCTCTAACATGACCACTTCCTTTATCGGGACTCCGCTCGGGGATAGATGGGCATTAGTAAAGTGCGAGTGTGAAGGGGGCTGTACAGAAGGCTGCATTGTGTTAAGACGCAGAGGACTTTTACTGACAGCAGAAGGCGGATGTATAGTACGTAGGCGAGTCTACATTATTTTTCAACCGTTACTTAGGAGTCTTTTTTTTTGTGTGTCAAACCCACTCTTTCTCCCACCACCAAGGCAACGTATGAGATAGGTGAATCTATGACTGAAAATGACATATAAAAACTTAAAAACTGGGATTCCGTAAACCAATCAATGTCAAATTGGATACCTTTGTCCCAGCGCAACAACTATGTGACTACAGTTCAGATAATGCATCTAAGGCCCTAGTTACCGTACAGCTAAAAGGCCCCTGTACTCACAACTCCTACAGGAAGAGAGCTCCATTGTGCTTTCTGAGAACTTTTGCTGACAGCAGGAAGACGGGATGTATGTAGGCGAGTAACTGTATGCTTCCCTAAAACATCAACACCTACATTCTCTGTTATGCATGCATGCACAGTATGGGTCCATCCGTGCCGTTTACATGTGGCTAAAATAAATGCATGTCCGAGTGCATCTACAGCATCTGGCCAGCTGTGCTTAGGGAGATGTCAGAAGGATGTCCTGCCTACACACACTATTCATAAATCCCTCAGAGGAACAAGGCAGTAGCACGCATTCATACACGCCAAACCCACGCATGCTTTTATTCACTGATGGTTAGTATGGTTAAGATGTCATCCACACCTTAAGGTCAACAACTTAAAATTACTCATATGGCAATCACATCATTCAAAAGATAAACAAACAATTAATATGTATTGACATTGTTGGGAATGCATGGAATTAACAAGTGGCAGATAATGGGTTGTTCTGATTGCGTAGAAATACAATCCAACATAACATAGAGCAGTGGTTGTCAATCTTTTCACAGAAAGTGAAAACTAGAACACTTGAAGAATACTGAACGCTAGATCTAAACCAGGTAACAAGGTCCATAAGGGGACTGTTCAAGGTCTAAATCATGGCTAAAAGTGGTCTAAAATAGGACTACTTAAATTCTTTGCTAGTTCTAAACAACAAAAACCCCCAAAAAATACAAATGTGGATTAAATGTACTTTATCTTCACCAAATATTTGAATTGCAGAAGGATCCACGTACCACCTGAAGGAGCCCGCGTACCACAGTTTGAGAAACAGTGACAGAGTATTAATATTAAGAGAAATTACATAACCACACCAAATCAATCGCAAGGCCAAAAAAGAACATGGGAATAGGCACTGGGGAGGAAATAGTAGCAGTGGGTAACAAGTTCTAGCCCCCACAATGCTATCAGTAATACTAGTATTGCATTCAAATGTTTACAAAACCAAAAAGTCAATACATGTACTTTTTTACTTTTTTGTAGTAGCATGCTAGCGTGACTGCTGAACAGTGTGTTTCGTGTGCATGTTTCCCACCTGGTCCATTGAGGAAGTCTTTGAGCTGGAGACAGAGCAGTGGAGGAGGGATGCCTGTTTTACTGTCCACCTCACCGGCTACTGTCTGCAGCCAGGACACATTGTAATCTAGTGATTCCGGCAGTGTTTTCCCCAGGTCTGCGAAGAGAAGCACAGTGAGAACATGTAGTTACAAAAGATAACCTGAGATTCACATGTAGCAGTTAAGGTCTAAAATAATGTATAGGGAAATTTGTTACACATTGTTTACTTGACAACTAGAACAATACAATGGATCTTACCCAGGCACTTGTAGTCTGATGCCACTCCTCTTAAGGCCACATCAAACACAGACAGCTCTATTCTCTGCTTTCTGTGATGGCAGCTGAGCAGGACAGAGGGCTGCATCAGCTGGAGGTACAGGAGGGGCTCTAGAAGCTGGTCCCCAGGCCCTCTGCGCCCTGGTTGCCTTACTATAGTCACCCCCAGGGCCTGGCGGGCTGAGGAACGGCTGGGGGTGGGAAGACCTTCCAGTGAGAGCAGGCTGCCCCTCATCAGTGTTGAGGCTGGTTGAGACATGTTACTATTCAGTATGTCCTCAGCTGTTAGCCCTGCCAGAGACCCCTGGGTGGCTGCCAAAGGGGGATCCGGAGTGGGAGACAGAGAAATTGGAGGAGAGACTGATTGCACTTCAGGCTGGTTCAGGGCACTCTTGCCCATCTAAAAAACAAAAAAAAAACATAAGAGACAAGTGTAGAAGGAATATATTAAATCTAGACAAATTAATAATATGTGCAGACCGCCACCAACCATTCACGCACACACCACTTTCATACTGGCCAATGTGGGTTAAGAGTTTTGCCAAAGGACACAACAACCTCTGCCACCCCTAATTGACTAAAACCTCAGAAATATTTATACAAATGTCACACCGGCTAAAATTTCTCGATGTCGGTTTAGTTATTGTCATGTCCAATAATACAGAAAAGTAAATCTTTATAAAGTTTAAGTTGCTTGGTCATGTGATTCTGGCCTACAATGCTGTTTTTATATAAGTATTTACTTTATCAGCATGCTCCTTCTTCTCAGGCGTGCTGGGTGCATCTGCTGATGGGGGACTCGAGCAAGCGTAGGTCATGACTGACAGTCTGCTGGCAGTGAGGAAGATGTCAAAGGGGATGAAACTGAGGTTTTTGGTAATGGTGGACATGTGGGATTGCCGGGCGATGCAGTGGTGGCTGGCTCCACTCTGTTGCTCGATTTGTACAATACGAATGCGGGCACTGTCACTGCCAAAACCACTGTCCTGCCCTGTGCCGCTATGACGGCACGAGGCCTCCACACCTGCAGAGGGATCTCGACTGCGGAGCTTCTTCTCGTGTCGACGCACCTGAAAGAAAACACACATTTAGGTGTTTGAATTTAACGGTACATTTACACACTGTAATACATTGTAATACACAGTAGATTTGGAGGCTTAGTTCTTCTGAAGCAGTAACAACAGCAGTCAAAGACCAAGAGTATATAATAATGTGGCACATTATTGTGAAAAGTAGCTTTTTTATTTATTGTTATTATCTACAATCTGACTTTAAGTAAGGGCATGGACCAAATGGCTTGCGTGATTGAAACCATGAACAAATGGACTCTGGATGGCTACAGAGACATTAAAGGCATGCTGAGGGACTTTCTCTGAGGCAGTACGATCATGTTGTACTTCTTGCATTATTGGCATGCTTTATTAAAAAGTCCCGTACTCCAACAAATCGAATTGTTATGTACCGCAACTGTGGCATTGTGTAGGAGCAGAGATTTTATGCTTGGGATGTCAGAAGACTTCCAGCCTCTGTGGCAATAAAAAGCTTTCAGTGACAGCTGAAATAAATCACGGTGGAGTAGGTTCGTGTGTTTCAAGCAACAATGAAAACTGGCATCTTTATCCAGCTACCAAAAGCATGCCATCCCTGAGATTATAAAGAAGCCGTGGCTAGCTCCCACAGGGAACAAATGAGACAAACATATAAAACTAAATGGTACCTAGTAAATGATACGAGCGACTGTTTAAAATGAAGAAAAGCTGGGAACTTCTGGAAGAACTAAACAAAAACACCGTTTCCAGATCCTATTGCACAGAAATGTGCCATGGAGTCAATTCAATAATAAGAATTAGAGACCACAGTGTAGACTTTCACCAAGGTGCATAGATAAATCTGGATTACTGAATGACCAGCTCCATTATAAAGTGAAACACAGAAGCAAAGTCATGCACGGACAAATTTCCAGAGAAGACATAGCTTATGGAGAAAAGCTACGACATAATTATTCATCATTGCCACAAATAACAAGTTCAACACGTTTAGCCCATTACTGGGGCCATTCTTTGCGTTCCCCATCCACCTTAATTGGTGCAAAATCAGTTCCAATTAGCTACTGCTGCATTTGCAACATGATGATGATAAATAGTGAAACCGGAGAGTCATACAGAAGGATTTTCAGCTCTCAAGGTGTGTCCTGTCCAGCCTCCCCCAGTACCGTATAGTCCGCGCACACACACACACACACACACACACACACACACACTGTTCTGCACATGGTTGCTATTACTCCGTGTTCATTCAGCTGCCCCTTTCCTTCTTTACATTGCTCCCGCTTGCTCGGATTTTAAATGTATATTATTGCTGTGGTGCCGATAGTGTTTCAGGACCTCCAGGCGGATACTAAAGCCACTGGCAGCACATTACACAGAATACTTGACTTATTAGATATTTCCTATTCTAAACAGTGTCATCAAAGGCTAAGAACAAGAATCATAAAAAACGCAGCAGTATGCCTGTTCAGTTCTTTTGGGCCGGGTCTGAATGCAGAGGGCTTCCATAGGATTGGCCTTTGCCAGATCCTTCTCTGTTCTCTGGTCTAATGAGGACAGGATGTGTGCACTTCGTTCTTTTCTACAGAAATGTAAGATTTTCCAAGTATCGAAAGACGAGAGGAGAGGGAGCCGAGCTGGACTTGTGTGTCTCCATGTGTGTTGTGTTAAGCAGTTCTGGCATTGGCCTATTTCCAGAGGTGGGTAATTACTTATATTTTACTTGAGTTACTTTCTGAAAAAACTGCTGTTCAAGGGGTAGTTTTTAAACTACTGTATATATTTAAGGGTTTCAGAGTGATAAAACTCTAGCACTGTTGCCACAGCAATAAACAAATAATTTAAATGCTAAATATCTTCAAACTATCACTTATACACAAGAAGCTGAAACATCTGAATATTGAGTAATCATTTAAAAGTTACACACTTGGTTTCAAGACCGCAATAACAAAATAATAATGTTTTGTCTGGTAACATAAATACAAAAAATAACGATGTCTGACCGCTCCAAATCAAACGTTTATTTGTTTCCATGTTTTCTTTCAAATCAAAAATAAAATACTCTTTCCTGGCTACACTTTCGGATACTCCAACCACTCCTTTCTACATTATGAAGTAGTGCATTTAGCTGAACAAAAGGCCCATGTGAGGACCATCCCACGCTAAAGGGCCACATACGGCAGCAGAGCCAAGACACAAACTGCCAGATTCTCTTTACGCTCCTTTGTGTGCCTTCCCAAAGCTTTAACCGTACACATACATTTACAATTACAGCAAATACCCTGTCTTCTCCATAACCACCACTACAAGAGATTGCCCCCTAAGCACATTTTAGGTCTATATTTAGATGTGCTCACAAGTGGAATATGGGATAATAGGGAACACAATCAGGGGCATGAAGAGAAAGGAGACAGTTGTTCTTGAAGCTTGAATCAGCAGATGTAATCAGAGTATTTAACATATAAGCCACACAGGAATAGGACTTTCCCAGGATTGATCTTAACCAAACAAATGGCTACTGCAACTCTCCGCTTAGTTTTATCTAAGATGGCCATTACTTAACAAAAACAACTACGCTATACAAGCTAGGTCTTGGCTAAAGAAAATAAATAAAGGTTTCACTCATGCATTTTTACAAGATATTTTCCTGGTTCATATACATAATTTCTAAATACTTGCTGTCAATATCAGATGACACGTATGCACAAAAAAACACTGTAAATTCTATACAAATTTACTCATTGAGAGAGGAAAATAAATTCAGCATATGGACACAAGGAGCGGCTAAAGGCCCAAGTTTCCAGCTGAAATCCCTCTTTCCAAACATTACTGTGTTTTGTATTATATAATGATCAGGGTGAAGCGCAGGTTGCAGATCCCAGTGCAATCTTGAGTTGGACTTTACTGATCGTGATCTCGAATGTGCACGATTATTGTACACCCCACACCCCGTCCTGCCAATCATGAGATCATCCCCTTAGAGGCCAGCGTTCCAAGGCTGAACTTTGTCAGGAAAATAATTGATAATCCCCATAGTGTGAAAGGATAAGTCTCCTGTTGGCCAATCATGTTTGAGTGCATCGGTACGACCTCTGAACCTTGTGTTTTGGTCAAAACACAAGTTTGTGACTTACGTTGTTCAGTATATATCTAAAAGCAAAAGGCAAAACCCAATAGTATTGGGCATATATATGTATAATTGTTCAATGAAACCTTTATTTTTTTAAAGTATTATTGTCTTACTGTAAATTGGCCAACTTGAAAAATATTCTTTGCACTGCACAAATAACAAGATTGGATGTCAAGTTAATGCTCCCAAACTTCTAAATTGGTATAGCATAATCCCAAAAGTATGTCTCCAGTTTTGCCAATCACAGTTAGTGCATCTGTATGACCTCTGACCCCTGTTTCTGTCAGTGCAACTCAGAAACAGCTTGGCCAAAATGGGGCTAATATGCGGAAGCAAATGTCACTTCACCCGAATGCCACCCGCTTTACAGTGCTGGCCGCCGGTCCAACATGACAACATCCCATATGCTCTCGATTGGTTCCAGATGAATGAAAAGTAGGCTGCAATTGAGGTTCAGAGATCAGGGAACATGTTTTAAGATGATGAGGAGGCCCTTGGTAGTTGACAAGAAGGAATATGATAAATGTGAAGTCAGTAACAGAGGTGTCAAGTATTACTTTAAACAGCTCATTTTAGCAAGCAGGTTTACTCAATGAGGTTTGCATCCAGTCATTTTATGAAGCACAGGCGGCTCCAGGGAGAACTGGGAGAATTGGTGTAGTCGGTGGAGGGCAAACGCTATACCAACATGAAAGGAAAAATTACAATAAAAATGGCTTAAATCTTGGCTACCGGCCTGAGGTGGGACATATAAACGAGAAACCACACTGTACAGAAGGGGTAACTTTGGGAATGATTAGTGAGAGTGAAAAGTTTGTAAATGTTAAATTGGGTAGTGTATACACAGAGAGATGGCTGTGTGACAGAACAGGAAATGACATCATTGGTAACAAGAGAGGAGGGGTGTGAGCAGGTGACACGTATATGGGGACAGTGTTCAGTTTGGTTGTAAGACGTCCAATAAAAATAAGTGAGGGCTTTGTTTTGACTTTAATAATCACGATGATCGATGGAGTTGTTTATTCTCATTATAATGTGTTATAACAGATATGGCTGAGGCCAGAGTTAGTGCTGATAATGTTCCCACACATTTCATGTGCTTGAATGTTTCATGTTTATCACTATTTTCCCATGCATTCTGTTGTAAACCAGTAGAATTCCCATTGAATTACATGGGAAGTCATAATCCTAAATCTATGTGACAAAGCATTCACTTAGCTACTTGCTGCAGGATGCCTGCATGGAAATTAACTTCTGTATCTTGACTCCATCAGAGTTTACAGGTTAGGTCCCTGCTGCGCTACCCACAATTGTTTACCAGAACCATAAACTTGATAGCAGGACTCTGTGCTTTTGTGCACATGCAAGGAAACTTCAATGCAGTAATTCCTCATCTTAATCCCAAATAATAACACCAATACTTAACTAAATGCCATAAAGAGGTTTTTATTTTCTTGCGGCATACAGAGGGGGGAAGACATTTATAATATGAAGTCACCATTCTTTGTAAGCCGTAACAGCAGTCACAAAGCAAAAAAGGACATCAAAGGCAGTCATTTAATACATTGAACTTTGTTTAAATAACAAAGGCAACCTGCTATGCACTTTAACTGAACCACAACAAAGGAGCAGGGGAAGGTCGCGACCTGGAGCTCGGTAAATGGAGGCAGAGTGCCTCTGCGACTGTCAACTGTACTTTAAAATCTACAGGGTTCGGAGTAGGCGCAGTTTAACTAGCTCCTCTAGCCTTCAGAGTTCTGAACCAGACTGCAAGACTGTGGTCTTCAATTGGTCTGACCATGTTTTATATCAGTTATTAAAAGATAATAAATAAAATAATTATTATTTTTAATTATTATGTTCTTAGGCCTCTAAACACTTGATAACCGTCAATGGATACATTTAGAGTATATTTCTGGTGGCAGAAAAAACGGCCATTACAGAAAAATGGAAGAAGCAAACTGCTCAGATAATTGATAACTGGACCAAAATTATAACTGACATTCAAAAAATGGAAAAAAATGTGGAAAAATTGGGAATTGTTTTGTTTTGTATGTGCAGGGATTTTGTTTGGTTGGATGTTATGTGCTACTTGTGTTCTTTTTACTTGCTCGGTTAGCTTATGAAATACAAATAAAAATAATTTCTCTCAGTCATAAATTGCGGCACAGGTTTTGTTTTTTATTTCTTTTCCGACACACCCCTAACAATTTACGAAAAAGACAATAATAATTGAAGCATATCCTGTATATTCCAAATCCGGATTTTCCTCCTGGTCCAATTTTAACTCCTATGCTATGTTTAGGAAACCAGTGAGCTGCACACAATTTCTTCTCTATTCTTAGTTTTTGCAGGGCTTTGCTAATTCCATGTAAATGAAAGAAAAGAAAACATCCAGGTGATGGCTCCGATTTCTTAGTGTTGACATTCCTGAAGCAGTGGGTCAGTGGGAAGATGTCTGATCCAAAATCTACATTTAATAAAACAAAGAAAATCAAGAACACAGGATTTAGACAGACCTAACTTCGAGAGCGAGAGAAAGGGCAGATAAAAACAGACACAAGAAACACATGGACAGACTCAAAATCAAGAGGATGATGGTGTTCATCACTTTTCAGCTGGTTTATGGTTTGGGAAAGCTCTGGCTCATAAACAAAAGATGCAAATGATAATGGCTGAGAATGAAAAGAAAAATTGTGAAAACAGTGAGTTAATGTTGTCCATGTGAGGGACTACAGTCTTCTGCAGCCTCTGGTCAAAAAGATCTGCTTTAAAATGTCTTCGCTCAACGCCTGCACACGACATCAGTTTGCTTACAAATTCTCATAATAAATTGAAAACAGTTACACTCTACTTTTGAAACAAAGCTTGAATAAATACCAATATGGTTTTGAAGAGCAAACAAAACATTCTCTAAAGTTATAGTGCACCAATTTAAATGCATGCAGCAAAAGATTAAACAAAAAAATAATCTAATTTCAAGAAATGCCTTAATTTAAAACCTGATATGGAGTGTGCAAATGTTAAGCCTATTACCTTAGTAGTGCTTGGTTATAGTATTACTCTACACTACATTTAAACTGTTTTCATTGAGCCATTAGCTAAAGTGTGCACTCTCTGTAGCTGGCTGTGTATTAACTCAATATTTTATGGCGTATCCTAATGACAAGATTCTGCCTTTTTACTATAAACAATATACTTGATATTCACATTTTACATATCTTCAAAACAGTCTTCACAATATTATAGATATTTTGATAATCTGCCTCTGCCATAATACGTACTTCAAGGTTCAGTTGGTTTCCTATGCAGCTTGACTCCATGCCGTCAGACAACTTCGCCAAACCCACTGTGCCCTGAGCCCAATCTGTGGCAATCAAGACCCATTGAAAAGCCTCAGACCGCGCCCTCATCCTCGACAGGAGACATATTTCTTCCACAGATCCACCACTGTCAACCAAACTCCTGAATCAGATTCTCCTATAAAACTATGTGGGGTTAGGGGTGAGCGTGAGGACACGGATTAGCCCACATCACTACAATAACATGCACTGTTTGTATTACCAAAGTGATGCAGTCTTGTTTTTAGCACAGGAAATGTTCAAAGACGCCAAGAGACAATTTCTAGATTAACACTGCGACTGTGTTTTTGAAAACAAACACCATAAAGTGCCTTAAGAGTCATGACGCAAGTATTCAAAAATTATACACAGACTTTCTCGTCCAACATTAGCACGTTGGCGCCAGTCAAATACACTTTTGTTTCCAAATTAAAAAGGATAAAGTAATTATTAGTTATGAGGTAAACAACACTAGAAGAGGAGACTTGCCAGAATAAACATTGCTTATTAATGTATGATTAGCTATTACAATGAAAAACTTTGATATGTGGTCAACTACATCACTGCAAAAGCAGACATACTGTACAAGCGGCTAATATTTCAGAGCACTTGTTGACTCCAAAGACAGGAAGATGAAGGCCAGATGTGGAAAAGGTGTAATTATAAGACATGGTCGACGTTTAGTGAATGAAAGACAGAAGCACCCTGGGGTCTGTGCTAATTGCAGTGACTCTGGCCAGTATAATCCCACTATAGTATCATCGCATTTCCTTGTCTTCTCTCTTTCTTTATTTTCCATGAGGATGAAGACATAAACAACTGGCTCATATTAGCTGTCACTGTCCCGATATAGTTAAGGGAGTGTGTATGGGGGCAACAGTCTCATTGAATTTCTAGTGTTTAGATGTGCCAGGGGCTGTGAAGGAGATGGGCTGGTGGTAACAGTGAGGCCTGAAAATGTTTGTCTCTGGAGCTACTGTCCCTGTCTGGGATTTGGCACAATGACTATAATAAAGTACAATAGCAGGTTAAGGTCTTGTTCAACAGCTAATGACAGTCAGAAATTGCACTAATGGTTGCGAGCTTGATGACTTAAAGGAATTCAGTGCTCATTAGTGCATGTACAATGTGGCTTGCGTGTATTAACTGTGATGCAGATCTATTGGCGCGTGATTACAATTTGGGCATTGTGAAAATGATTACATTCACAAAACTAGGCTACTCAAAGATTTTATGTTTTGCGTTGGTAGATGAAGACGAAGTAGATGAAGTGAGAATTAACCAAGCCTCAGAGATTTAGCTATTACCTGTAAGTAATGTAATGTGGTACTTGCATTTTGCAGGTTTTTTTTTTTTGGCTCAGGTGGTCTGAGAGTTTTACTGAGTGATGCGGCCGAGGTCAGCCCAGTCCCCAGAGTCAGACCACTCACTTCACTGCTGATACGAGGCAAGTAGAGTGTAAGAGTGAAGAGAAACACACACTTTAACATCCAAAAGTTAATAAAGCACTCACAATTTAAAAAAACATTGTGATGCAGGGAACAATCTTGGCTCACTATCTATTTACAGAGAAGAAATTAGAAGAGAATTGGAGTAATCTTCTTTTAATTTCTCTTTGGATGTGCTCCCAGGTCTGAGTGCTGCATGTTCAGTCCTCAGAGAAGAGTGATGCAAGACCCCCTGTCCCCTGATCAGGCTTGTTTTGGATGCTTGGTAAACCAGGGCTACATGGAACAAGCTGCACAATGCATTACCAAGATTAGATGGTGGTGCAAAAGATCCAGACACGCTCTTGGGGTATTAGCTGTATACTTGCCAAACAAGGATGTAGAGGACCTAAAACTTGAAAAACAATGTCAGGTGTCAAGAACATGATTGCTTGGCTGTAAAGGGAGGATTCAGAAGCAGCTTAACAAAGGAGGAACACCTGTAGTGCTTTTAACTCCAAAACACACTCATCATCGCACACATTTTTCAGGTTTGGGTCTGGCTCCAAGTACAGCGGGATTATCAGAAATTGATTTTAGCTGAAGATGCGTCCAAGTGCTGGAGCATGAGAAGTGTTTTAACATGATTCATCGCTTAATATCTAAAAGCACTGGATGAGTTCCAAACTGAAAACTGAAACAGGTGACATGTACATTCAAGTGCACCTCTTGATTATCCAAACCATCTGAGCTGCTATAATGCATTAGGCCTCGAGTGGATTCATGGCACTCATTTGTGATGGTCTATCACTGCTCGGGCTTCATAAGGGACAAAAAGCTCTATCAAATTTCAGGGGCAAGATTTAGCCTGAAGCAACAACATACAAACATAGAAATATATTTGATTTATGGTACTGAAACAGCTCATTTGAGGAAAAAAAGTAAAACACATGACATAAAAGAATGATTTCATGACTGATTTTCATACGTGTGCCAAGTGAAGTATGAAAATCGTAATCACAGTATCATCCCTTTGCCACTTTTCCTTTTTTGTAAATATATCCCTCCCAAATCTGGTATGGATTCAAATGGAATCCATTATCACTTTAGGGGAAACAACTTGCATACTACAAATTATGATCTTACATGATCTTATGATCTTGCAAAATAAAAAACTAAAAATACAAAAATGAATAGTGATCATAACAAAATCATAAGCTCCATAAGCATAACATAAGCCCTAAATGTTAACGATACTATAAGTGGGAAATTTCTCGTTCACTGAACAGGTTCTTCAAGGGAGAGTGGTATTTTTTCAGTCCCAGTCCAAGGAGCCAGCAGGCCTCACTTCTGTTTGAGAACTCCCATTAGCCCCTGGGTACAATATTTGGACTGTCTATGATCCAGAACTTAACACAGTGCCCTGTCCAAGTTACAAAGAGTAAACCTAATACTGCCGCTCACCTGTTTGTGTAGGTGGAATCGTGCTTATTCAGGTGTGAGGCAAAGTCTGTTTCCTCTTTTCACTTTTTCAGACCAGGAGATTCTAGGCTTTCTCTCCCCACAAAGTCTAAGTAGTAGTTGGCCTGGTTTGCCCTGCTTTTACTAGTCCCATGGGTGTGTGACCCTCTGGTCCTCTCAGGGCACCTCTGAGTCCTTCTCACCTGAATCTGACACTCTATCCCAGAGTTCAAGGCGGGGTCTCGGACACTGCCTCCGGTCAATGGCACCATTTGTTTCTCGGCTCTAATAGAATTCCTATGCTTGTGATTTTATCTCAAGTTTTCACGCCAATTTTGCCAAAACCGATTGAGGAGGGGAGCAAATTCAGCTGCTACTGATCTGGAGGGGATCGGGTTTCCAAAAGGGGCCAATTGAAAAGAATGTGCCATGGTTATGCTTTCGGAGTGGGGTGTGTTACAGCCCAGGACAGAGAAGGTGAGTTGTTATGACTGGCTGTCAATTAGCAGTTGGTTCACATAGGAAGGTCAGTGAGACATGGACTAAAAAAAAATGGGGGAAAAAAAAAATCATAACAAGAGAAGGGCAAAGTGATGAACGCTGGTTAAAAAAATATGTATGTTTTAGATAAACTGAGACAACTAAACTTACTTAATATATCTAATGTAGCCAAAATGGAAAAAGGAGATGGAGCCTTATTTATTATTGCTCACAGCAGCAACAGGGCAATTTAAAAGAGTGTGAGGTCGGATAGGCAAGGGCTGAGGGGAAAAAGATCGAGCTTTTAGAGGAGGTTAATGGCCAGGCTGAGTAGTTAAGAGCTAACCCCAGTCCCACTTCTACATCCTAATGCTTTGAACTGGTCCCAGGACTAAAGCCAATATTCCATCCAAGCTGGACTTCTCTCACTGTCACTTCTTATCTTTGTGGATCGCTGCCTCACTGCTCCCCTGTGTGTTCTCTGTCATATAGCCATCTCTTCTCAAACGCTGTCTTCAAGTACATCTGCTCTGGTCTATATCTCATTTGATGTCTCTGCATTTCTGTTGGCTGATGGGAAAACATGAAAGCTCTTCCGACACCTCGCTGTCCTGAAAGAGTGCAGGTTGAGACAGAGACTGGGATTCTCAGGCTCAACAGCTACAAGACAATATGAAACACTCAGCACAGTGAGGAGTCCCTTGGAGATGGTTTATTTTAGATGTACACAGACCAAAACGAATCAAAGCGTAGATTCCTCGTCGGGCCAAACTTGTCAATAACACCATGGCGTAGATAAGCCGGGGTCTGATTTTGACATTTGGCTAGTACTCCTACTTGAACTGGAGTAAAATGGGTTTGCAAAAGCATCACCAAGAGTCATGGAGCTCCCATTCTCCCACCAGCACAACCCACATAAGTACAATCCCTTAAACTAAACCCTTTACCCAATTGACCTTTTGACCCATTTTTCACAATGGTTCATAATCATGTGAGGTGAATTGTAATTTTGATCAGTTTGGTCTCTAGGGACTGTAAGTCATACATGAGTTTACTCTCTTGTGTCTCAATATCACTTGAAGGTTTACTCAGTATAAATAAATTGTGCATTGTTTTCCATCCCATCGTTGGAGCTCTCCAACATCCCATCGTGCACAGCTGACAAACTGAAAAACAACGCTGACTGTCCAAACATATTTGACTGTATTTGAGTGTGGTTGAGGGGATGATGTGCTTCACAAACACGCACACAGTCCTCCCCACTAATAACTCCACGCTGCTGTCCAAACCCACTGACAAACCAAAACAGCTACCGATCCGTGTTCTCGTGCCTAGTGTAAATTCACTTCTCACAGTGGTTCGTCTTGGCTGGCAATTTGAACTACTTTTTCCAAGTCCTACATTAGGCCAACTTTGCCTGAGAGAAAGCAAAAAGAGGGGCCCAGAGATGTCCTCTGTTCCCGTCCGGGCGCTAAAGACTACACAGATGTAATAATGTTGTAATATCATAATCTTCACTCTGTCAAAGGCTATTTGTATCAAAATAAGGAGGTCTGTCAATTCTTAGCCAGTGGACTACAGGACTATCCAGCGCTGGAAGAGCAGCAAGTTTCCATGCCAGCCGTAAAGGAAAATAAGGGGTCATCAAAAGCACGGAGAAGACAAAAAAAGTTATAAAATGGGAACAAATTGGGGTATAATAATTTTTTTAAGTAATGGGCTGATAACTTTGAACATACAGAGACTTGGCACTGATGTGCACATGCTAATTTCTCCTCAGTGTGGGAGGAAGTCTAAATCCCAGTTTGCCAAGCGTGTAATCGTCCCAGGATGAGGTGGAGAAGCGAGCCGGGACTTCCCTTACACCAGAGGGTATTTTCCTGTGTGCTGTGGTAAATGCACATGGGTGACCCAGGCTGCCTTCATGTGTGGGCGGGAGAGTATGAAGACAGAGATAGAGAGGCATACCGACATGTCTATTTTAGACTACATTATTCTTGTGCCTTACAGATTTACAGGAACAATACAAAGATACTTAAGACTTATATACTTAAGAAGAAACACCAATGAGAGGTTGCTTTGTGACAGTCCAAGATTGTGGCATACCATGGAAAAAATTAAGGTTTAGACAAATTTAGCTGCAGTTATTCTGATATCCCTTTTGCATAAGCAAGGGGAAAAGGTCAAATAAGTGTGGAAACATTTGAAACAACAACGTCATAAAAAATACACACCTCTTTATGGAACCACATAAACGACATAAGCAAATTGACAGATCAAATCAACGTAGAATGGCAGATCAGTTGTCGAGCCATAAAGCTGCGTTACGGACTGGCCCGTGTATAAAGGCTGGGGGCATTTACATCCCGGGAATGTGTGGGGAGTGTGTGTGCGTGAGGGCATCCGAACGTGAGTATGCTGTGTGGCCGGGGCGACACTGTTGATGACAGAGCAGTGAGATAAGTCCCAGAAGCGGCTCTATCATCTATTCATAGAGGACAGAGACGCCCCACTGCTGAAAGCTGCCTGATCTCTGCCCAACACTGCTATGTCATCATTAATATCAAGCACAAACACAAGCGAGAAGTCAAACTGTGCCCGACGCCTGACCATGGCTAATGTTGTGATAAACACGCTAATAATGATGTGATTTGTAGAGCAGCAATCACTATGTGGCCGTCTAGTTAGTG
Source organism: Eucyclogobius newberryi (assembly GCF_026437365.1). Classification (NCBI taxonomy): domain Eukaryota; kingdom Metazoa; phylum Chordata; class Actinopteri; order Gobiiformes; family Gobiidae; genus Eucyclogobius; species Eucyclogobius newberryi. The sequence continues at coordinate 18,491,256 of NW_027315945.1, forward strand.
ACACACAGATGTTGCATATGAAATAATGAGGTGAAACAACAAATGATACATAGCTGATTGGGGCATTTATATTTCTTTCCTATTCTTTTTCTTATTATTAGGCCCGAGCGCCACAAGCTGGCGAGAGGCCTATTAATCTTGTAAGGCCGTGCGAAGCACGGCTGCGAAAGTGCGCACGCAGTGCGCACGAAATCGAGCACTCCTTCACTCACGCACGCCCCGTGCATACTAATTAGTAGTAGGAAAATGGAACTTTACCGTTGTAAACGGGCGAAGCCCGTGCAAAAGTACGCACTAAACGAGCACTTTAAATTGGGATGACGACCGCTCCATATAAAGCACTCATTTGCGCTAAGTAGCTCACGAATACGTTCCCCATCTCTTGCATGTTCCGTGCATATAAGCATGTAATGCAAAAATTGAACATTATTACTGTATAGAGGGCCAAAAACACAAAGTGGGCGGAGCCCACTCAAAATTAACGAAAGTACCCTTCAGTGACCAGGGACCCACACCATGAGGTAGGAAAGCGCGATGTATAGTTTATGATATTTGGAAAATGGGAAACATTGTTTTCGCATCGGAATATTATTAGGCCCGAGCCCCAGCAGGGCAGAGGGCCTATTGCTCCCGCAACGCTGCCGAAGGCAGCGTTGCAACTGTCTGACCAAACATGCGGGCGCAGCCCGCATGTTTGGTGCCCCGTCGCCCCTGGCAAGTACAGTGAACTAGCCCATGCCGAAGGCATGGATCATGCATACTTACTCCTGCTATGACAGAAATAGTCAACAATTTGTGAATGGGCTACGCCCATTCACAAATTGTTGACAACAGCAGCGCGAAGCGCTGCATTCCTCCAAAAACCCTCCTGGCATCGTCCTGTACGCGAGAATCCATGCCGCAGGCATGGGCCATGCTTGTATCTGCTCAAATCAATGGAAGTCTATGGGGAGTGGGCGGGGCATCCCGACGGAATGGGGAGTGACCAGCGCGTAAGCGCTCGTAATGATGATTCCACCCCATGGCGGCATGGGGAAGGCTTAGAGCTTTCAAACGATGTATAATTTGTTGTTATAGTGGAAACGGCTATATTGTTTTTGCTAAAAATATTATTATTTTTATTTTTCTTGTTCTTCTGCTTTTTGATCTCTAATTTGACCCCCTGAACATGCTCAAAAACTCACCAAACTTTGCCCAAAATTCAGAATCGGCGAAAAATTTGATTTTTTCTGGGCCATTTTTTTTTTCGTTAAAAAATGGCGCGACAGCGCCACCGACAAAAGTCAAAATACATTGCGCCTATGGGAGACGCCCCGAGGTCAACTTTGGCGTAAAGCTACAAAATTCGGGACACGCATTCCTCTCGTGAGGACGAACAAAAAAAAACATTGTGGCCACGCCCCCAGACTTACCCTATGGCCGCCATCTTCCTTTGAAAATGAAAATACGCTGTGTTAGTCATTTTGTTCACGTCAAACTTTGACGAACTCCTCCTAGGGCGTTTTGCCCACCGACTTCAAAATCGGCGTACGTCCTCTGGACAAGTGGGGCATCTAAAGTTATTCAATTTTTTAAGATACCTTTAACGGTCTGTGTGCGGCACAGCCGCAAAGTTGGACAACTTATTTTGGAATATTGCAGATCTAAAAATTGCTCCCATTTGATCAAAACCAGTCCGATTAGGACCAAATTTGAATCAGTTGTTAAACTTTCTAGTTTGGACCAGTTTAGGCTGACAAAATTGAAATGGCCGCGATAGCGCCCCCTACAGAGTGACCTTTAAATTAACATTGAAGGTCAAAAATTAGTTTTACCAAAATTGTCTAAACTTTACCCAAAATTCTATTTTGCCGTCCCGATCACAAAAGCCAATCACAAAAATGCCTAAATTTTTACGGCGTAGTCGTAGCGATGACAGAAACCTCCCATGTTATCCCTATGGGAAAACCGCAAAATCTCTCAAATTACCACATTTTTATGTTTTACACTTCAACGAACTCCTCCTAGTGCGTTTTGCCCACCAACCTCAAAATCGGTGTACGTCCTCTAGACAAGTGGTGCATCTAAAGTTATCCAAATTTTAAGGATAACTTTTACGGTCTCTGTGCGACGGAGCCGCAAACGTTTCCCAGAATTCTGACTATTTGGCCTTCAGAGTGGCCTATAAACAATAGAGTTTTTCCAAATGACATGACATTTTGCACTAAATTCTAATTTGCCATCCTGATCATACAAGTATGAGAGCCAAAGTCATATTTTGTACGGCGTAACCGTAGCGTTGACAGAAACATCCCATGTTATCCTTATGGGAAAATCGTAGAATCGCTCAAATCACCACATTTTTACACTTCACACTTTAACAAACTCCTCCTAGGGCGATTGTCCGATCAAGCTCATATTTGGGGAAAATCATCTACACAAGCGGGCCATCAAAACTTATCCATATTTTGATTCTAAGTGCTACGGTCTCTGTGTGGCGGACCCGCAAATATATGTCAGAAATGGGAAAACAGCGAAATCTCCAAAATGACCACATTTTCACGCTTCACACTTTCACCAACTCCTCCTAGGCCGATTGCCCGATCAAGCTCATATTTGGGGAAATCATCTACACAAACGGGGCATCAAAAGTTATCCATATTTTGATTTTAAGTGCTACGGTCTCTGTGCCGTGGAGCTGCAAATATACTGTCACAAATGGGAAAAACGCCAAATCCTTGAAATGTTCACATTTATGCTTCACACTTTAATGAACTCCTCTGTGGGCAATAGCTCGATCAAGCTCATATTTGGGAAAAATAATCTACACAAGCGGAGCATCAAAAGTTATCCATATTTTTATTCCAAGTGTCACGGTCTCTGTGCGCTGGAGCTGCACATTTGACCGACATTTGTGTTCATTTGCACTGGTTAAGCACAGCATTGTACATGTCCAATGTGTCGCTGTCTTAGTTCTTAGACAATTGCGTTAGCGCCATCTCTGTAAAATGCAGAGAGCAGAGTCGGAAGGCCGGCGGCCCGCGAGGGCCGTTGGATGCCGCTTGCGGCTTTAATTCTTCTTTCTTCTTTCTTTCTTCTCGGGACCAACCCCCCTATTTTTCACCCAGTGAACATTGACGAAAAGTCACAAAAATGTTCACACCTCTAAAAATCGTGCCTCTCTACATTCTGGCTATTTCCCTTTTCTAAAATAAAAAAAAATTGGCGCGTCAGCGCCCCCAAATGTACCAAAAATGCATTGAGAGATGGGAAATGACCCAAAAAAAATCTGATCGTAGAATCATGAAATTTGGCGCAGAGGTAGATGGTGACAAGAGAAGTAAAAAATATTATTACGGCAACGCCGTCCGCCCAACCAAATGTCGGCCATATTGCTTCAAAAATGGCTAAACATGACTTCGGAGTTTTTCCAAACGTCGTACTTTTACGAACTCCTCCCAGGGCGTTGGCCCTAAAAAGCTGAAATTTGGTGAAAATGCTACTGAGGAGTGGGACATCAAAAGTTATCCAAATTACATTGATACCTGTCACGGTCTCTGTGCGGCGAAGCCGCAAACTGTAGCAAGAATTTCAGAAATCTCCCAAATTTTACATTTCTGCCGTTTGCGCAGATAAAGTCCGAATTGCGTCAAATTAGAATCAGTTGTTAAACTCTTTGCCCTAAACCTACTTGAAGTGAAATAAATTAATTTGGAGCCACAGCGCCCCCTACAGATTTTATATGGAGGTTAAATGTTTAGTTTTGCGAAATTATATGAAATTTGACACACAACTCAATTTTAGAATCCCCATCAAAAAAGTCAATGAGACCCATGGCATAATTGTTATGGCGTTGCCGTAACGATGACCGAAACCTTCCATGTTATTCCAATGGGGAAATCGCCAGAACATGTTTACACTTTAGACTTTCACAAACTCCTCTTAGGGCGTCAGCCCTATTAACCTGAAATTTGGTGAGACTCATCTTCAGGGGTGGACCATCAAAAGTTATCCACATTTTTATTCTAAGAGTCACGGTGTCTGTGCAGCAAAGCCGCACATTTTGCCAAGAATTCAAAATAAAATTGCTTTTTGATGGTAAAACAAAGGGGAGAAGATGTGACAGCGTCACAGATTCAGCAGTAGGCGTAATAAAAGGACAATTGGGGCGCGTTAGCGCCCCCTCCTCTTGCGGCGTGGCGGCGGCGTAGCGAGGGCCGATCATTGCCGCTTGCGGCTATATTTTTCTTTATTTTTATACATTTTATTTCAAACCATTGTACTGAAGTCAAATACATGTTTTTCCCTTTGAAAAAAAGTTGCTTTCAAAAGTTAAAGATACCTAAATTAATACTTGCCCTATTTCATTACAGTAAAAGGCTGATTAAGACAGAAAGGGATTCCAGCATAAAAATAAAGACAAGACAACAAGACAACGGCCAACTCACTGTGCAAGTGTTTTACTGTGGTACCATGGCAAAAAGGGGAGCAGTAGAATATGTTTCTATTTTAAGGATTTATTTTACTCGAATACAGCTTTTGGTTATTGTATTCACAATTATGTGCAGAACCTATCTAAAATCTTTGCAATTGAAGTAGATGCACGAACAACAAGAGACCCGAGTAGATTGCCCACGCGCCTGGCTCGCCTCTCCACTGCCAGGGAACCCAAAAGCCCCAACAAAACAAATTAATTAACCCAGACAATAAAATACAGCTGGGACGGGCAATGGGAACTGTTTGAAATCAGTACTGAGAATTGCGGAGAGTCTGTTAAAGACAAACACAAGGGGAAAAAACAGATAGCTATGGATTTGGACGGAAGACAAAGCGAATGGGGAGCAGTTTCTAAATTAAAGACTTGCACAAATCCTTTATTGAACAGAAACAATCCCACTTGTACCAGATGCTCCAGAGCAAAGCCTTGTTTTTGAGCTTTGAACAGGTTGTTTAGAGAAAGACCAAACAAATCTGTCAGAAAATATAAATATCATAAAAACATTGGGTTACAACAGAGGACATCCTTTTCCAAAATTTCAAACTTCAGTTTTGACTGTTATGCTGATTATTTGTTCCTTGTTAGCAGGGGGTGGAAAAATAATGTTGTTGTGCTGTAGCCTACCCAAAAAGCATTTAAAGTCTCCACCTGATCCAACCCCATAATCCAAACACTGTCAGTGCAAATACTACTGCTAACATTTGATTGTGCCGAGTCTAATGTGATAGCAGGGGGTCGACAGGTTGCTGGCAATGGGCTCAGTGAGTGAGGAGAAGCAGCCTCACTCTCCCTGTGCCATGTAAACACAGGGCGTAGTGGTCAAGGCCACCACTAGAGGGCTCTCCAGCTTGTTAAATAGGCTTTGCTATTTCTTTGCTGCCTACCGGAGGTCCAGGACAAGCAGCTGGACAGACAGAGACGCCAGAAGGGTTACGGCAGCGAGATAGATGAAGGTACAAATCGTTTTACAGACACAAATGGTATATCCAGACTGCACTTATTCAAAGAAGGTGAAGACACACACACAGAATGGCCCCAGTGTTAATGATATGTTATGCTCTCTAATGGCACCACTAAAAAGCCCAATAAAGAAAGGGATATATTGCAATAGATATTAATACGGTACAATAAAATGTCAGGGTCCTTAACGACTGTGACCAGAAAGTTATATTAAAATGAGCACACAGCAGGATTTTCCCAAGCATCTATCCCTCATTTCTCAACAGTGCATTGCCGATCTGTACATTACATCATCCTGGACCTGTGGGTAATTTCAATTTCACTTAATTCGGCAGGAGGCAGCAATAACACAACATGTGCATTCCAGGAGGGAGCGAAGCGAGAGAGAGAGAGACGGTGTTTCCAAGTCATGGATAAAATGGCAAAGATGGATAAAGGAAAAAGAGCATGTACTTCACCGCAGGTACTGTCAAGGTGCCCATGAGAAATTCCCGCTCTGAGGTTCCTTTTAACTTTAAGCAAAAATGAGGTACGAACATGAAATATAGTAAAACAAACAGCAATTCAAATATTCCTTTTTAATGGTGTAAAGCATCAGATCTGTGGGATGTTTTATTATTTTGAGGCTAACGCTAAAAGACCTCCCAGAATAGCAGCTTTGAACCTGAGTGAACCCACCGCAGCCCCTCTCTGCCCTTTAAGAGAATCAAGCCATGAATCATTACAAGTCAGGGGTGACCGCTCCGAGATCGCCCCCAAATCAAGACCATATGCATCGCAAGCACCTCTCTCGGACCCGCTGAGAGACTGGATAAATAACAACATAAATGGATAAATAAAGGTGCAAGCTGAACATGACACCACCAGCTTCCGCTCATATGCTTCTATGCAGTTACACAAACACTCCTCACAAGACTTGCCCTGTCCTGGGGTAATTGCTCATTACACACAAATTATGGACTCAATCATGTCCATCTAAATATGTGTGGTCTTTAAGTTAAAAAAAGACAGAAAGGTGTAGCTTTTCTAAACATTCATATACTGGGATGTCCTTAACTCACTGGACATTTGGGCTGGGCAATATGACCAAGATGAATCGCTTTCCGCCCTGTCTAATTAAAAACAAAATGGCTTTCAATATTAGTTTTTTGGACATAAACAATACTGACTTTTAATCATTGTAATTTAAATCATCAAAATAAAAAGTCGAATGTGTTCCTTAAAAGAGTGAACTCTGCCCCAAAACAGCTTTACTGACAGAGAATCGGCTGTAGACCACTCATTTAAAAAGACCAAAGAATATCATTGATGATAAATATGACTGAATTTCGATTAAAATTAGAAAATTAAATGAGAAAACCATTACAAGTTACAGCAGTATCAAAGAACAAACTATATGGCTTTGCCGATGTATTCAAATGTTAATACTAATATGTATATTTTATTATGGTAAAGAAGCTTTATTGTATATAGAAATGTGTGAGGAGTCCTTTAGTGCAGTCTTGGGGTCTCATTTATAAAACTTAAAACGTATAAAACGTTCTGACTAAAAGTGTTTGATCGGACAAAACTCAAACACCCTCAAACTCGAAGACTTAAGTGCTCCCCTCTTTGAGCTCAGCTCACCTTCTGCCTCATATTAGAGTTTTGGGACAGGCCCGCATATTTTCAAAGTTGTCTTTTTTATAGATCACAAACTTAAAGTGGAAAGTAATGTACACAACATGAGCTGAGTGTTATTTATGATTGGTCAGCTCGCACCGTTTCAGAAGACTGTACAGGATGTGAGTCATGAAGCAGTCGCTACATGTCGAAGCACATGTCCCACTGTAGAGAAGTCAGAGTGGAGATAATGATAAAATCACTGTTCCCCTCTGTCCCCTCTGTCCCCTCTGTCCCCTCTGTCCCCTCTGTCCCCTCTGTCCCCTCTGTCCCCTCTGTCCCCATCCTCAGCACAGCTGGTAAATATTTTTATATTGTGTTCCATTAGAAGGCTTTATTAAGTGGTCAGACAGGGCAAATGGCGCCTGGGAGCTCCCTGTCCAGTAAACAATAGCAAGGTTTCTAAAAGCTGCAGCTGAGTACAGAGCTGTAAACCAGGGCCACATTAGGGGACTGCTTCACTCCAAGAGAGTAAATATTTAAATGTGTTTGACTCACCCAAAAACACAAGGGGCGAGGGTTAGGGGCAACAGCGGAATGTCCTTAATAGTTTTTTGAACAGAGTTGGCACAGCTTTGTGGAGCGATTTGGAAATGGATTCATGTCAAGAGTTTGGAAGAGTGTCAACTTTTACGAAAGATTAATCACATTGGCGTGAAAATATCTAAGGATCTTTATGGCTGTAATATAATGTAATTTTGAATGCAATTACAAAGTCGAATGGTGAAATTGGAAAGGCATATTTGTGAACCTTTGCACTTGTGGTGTATGTGAACACACTGTTACATGACAAGCACCGCAGCACCTAATACAAAGAGGGTAGTACTTTGTTTTGTGATTAGACTGGCCAGACAAGTCAACCACTGGAGGCAGAGAGCTCTTTTGTGGCTTTTATTAGGCTGGCAAAACCCTATTACTATCGATTAGATACATGTTTGACCATGTATTTGATACCAGTGGAACTTCGTGATCTTATATCCATAGTGTATGTCAGTTTCGTGTTAAATGTACCTCCTTTTCTCTTTCTCCTGTCTCCATTTCCACCATGTTGTCCCGGAGGAGCTGGTGAAGGAGCTGCACCTGGGCCACGCTGAGGTAGAAGTCCAGGCTGCTGGTCAGGTTAACCTCCAGAGTGTGACCACACACCACCACCTCCTTTTGAGAAAAGAAAGCAAAGCTGGGTCAAGCACAGTACATTGAGGAGGGGGGCAGGAAGCACACCAAAAACACACATCCAAGTTCCGAGGCACTGTGCATTAATAGTTAGTCTGATTCAGTCTTTCTGCTTCTATAAACCTGGTGTTCCCCTGCCTCACTGTCCTGAGTTGAGTTCAAACGTTCACTTCTAGTTTTTTGCTTGAAGACAGAATAAGTGATTTGGTCTTGTTATAGTTGCTCTGTAATGCAACTGATCTACACACAAACGCTTTAACTAGTCTGCCGTTTGAGTGGAAGAGTTGCTTTTATGAACTCACTTGTTCCTCTTCCCTCAGTCCTCTCCAGGGTCCCACCCACAGATCAGGTTCAAACTGTGGCCTCAAACTCCTCAAAGACACAAGGGTCAGACCAACAACTACTTCTCACAGAGCAACTGACCACTACTGAAAGGAACCCTGTCTCAGAGAAAAGGACTCAGAGAAACTTGGACATAATAACACTAAATGTGGTCTAGATTTGAGTCATGTCTCAAGAGGGCTTTTTAAAGTAAAAACTTTACTAATAGGTGAAAGGTATAGGACCGAAACCTAGAACCTATGATTGACCTATGATATAGTGTAACTTAATGTCTACTTAAGAAAAGAAAAAAAAAAACATCTTCTGTTATATGGTTTATTTAATATTTTCTGACATTTTAAATTGCAGTATTGATCTAAAACGACTTCTGCTGACTTCTTGACTTCCGAAAACCACTTAGCAAATTTAAGAGATTAAAGATGACTTAAATACACATGAATCACTTCAAACAATGGTTAAATGAGAATGGACTTTTTTTTTTAAGTAATTAAGCATAATACTATATGTCCCCTGTAAGATCCACAGTAGTAAGATCAAGAACCTGAATTCAAGTTTTGAAGTGGTTCCCATTAACTATGTAACAGCCGTTTCTGGGAATATTCCACTTGCTAAACAGTCATATATCAAAAATTATATTGACCACTTCGAAAAGTGCAACTGTAATATAAATAGAGTAAAGTCACAAGGTCGTGATATCATAAGGTTACAATAACAGTTATAGACTATGTAATGGGGTCAATAAAACTTTACAAGACACTTTTTAACTCATTGGAACAAACAACTGAAGACAGCTGTGAGGCTATATCTCCACAATAGGCATACACTGTAATATAGTGTGCTTATAAAACAAAATAGTAAGGCAAATAGACCACAAAAAACAATATAGAAAGTCATTAAATTGGTATGTTTTCTGACCAGCTCGCTATGTCTTTTGGAGAGTAGTACAAGTGTGTGAAATATAGATTAGTTGTTACACATTGTCAAGGGGCACGTTAGCGTGGACAGAGGCGGCATCAAAGAGGCAGGAAGTTTCCAAGCAGTTAGCCAGAAAACATCAGCTGTATAAGCAAAAAAAAAAAGAAGGTTTGAACTTGGAAGGTCAAAAGCCTCCATTACACGTGCACCCAAAAGTAGGCTCCCTATAATGAGCAAGTTACTGTATGTTGAGACAAACTTAACTCAACCTGACATTTCACATAATCATCTGCAGATTTGAATACAATTGACAGATTATGGTCAAAGGGCATCAGATTTTAACAAGGGGGACAATTTAATTGTGACTCTGCAAAAATTTTAAAAGAGCAATTGCTGCAAACCTTATATCCGCAATATTTAATATATTTTAATAACATTGTGCACACGTGTGTACGGAATATTATTATTGAAATCATCACAATTAAAATAATTAAAATTAAAATGCACATGCTATAGGTTTCATTATCATTTACATATCTGGTAAATAGCCAAATGGCCATATTTATACAACACATCTCCACATGCATTGGGCACATACACATGCATACTCCACTGCACAAGCACAACATTTTTTTTTCTAAAATTGGCCTGAACTAAGGGTTACCCGTAGAAGGCATGTTTGCCAGGAATCTTTAGACACAGAATCACCCTCATTAATCAGGGTTAAATCACAATGCCATCTTAATTTAAGGGGTCAAGATTTGGGTGTAAAAGTTTGATATCCACTGCTCTATATGACCTTTTTTCTGGAAGCTAATGGTACAAAATAATAGTACTCTAATATAAATATCCAATAACTGATATCAAAACAATTCAGATGTTTTTATCATACATTAAATATGGTTGTGTGATAGTTACAATAACTCCCTTGAGTCCAAAAGTGAAAATATTGGAGTAAAAAGAACTGGCCTGGATTTATACCAGGTGTGTCTGCGTCATACTGACCTCGGCTTGTGCACTATCAGGGGAGAGATTCTTGCTGAAGATTATGGCAGGAGCAGCAGTCACCCGAACAGAAAAGTCAGTCAAGATGGGTGTGAGGATGGCCCGTCGCTCCTGGTGCCTCCTAACGCTAAAGCACAGAAACAGAAGATCAAAACACATGCAAAACTCTTTACAAGTGCAATAATTCCCTAGAGCTGACAATAAAAAGCATGTCCCAGTCATATTCATAACCATTAAGAGAGATTTACACTTTTAATTAAGTGGATGTAACTGAAGCCATACCTAAACTGTGGAAAACAAATTGAAAAGATAAAACATTGAAAGTATGGAGGAACAATAACCGACTAAAACTTTCCAAATATGGTTTCATACAAAAACAAGCAAAGCATTTTTTATTATTATAAGTTGTCATAGTTACGAACTGTAAAACTTTTGCATGACTTGTCCCATCTGCTCCAAGACTGACAAGTCAACACAACAAAGTTAAAACCACAAAATGTTCTCAGTTGAGTTATTGTTATGCCCCAACTCTGACAGAACAAAACACTTCTAAGATTTGCCCTGGCAATTTGAATTTAAAATAACACCATATAGTTCAAAATATGACAACCTCAAAACTGTTGCAAACGGAGAATACTTATACCAAAATCCGTGCTAACAAGTTTGAGGTTGGGAGCTTGAATACTTGGTTACATCGACGAAGAGTGAGACATTATTTGACAAGCAAATTGGGAACACCCCTAATTGTATACACGAGATCAAACCAAAAACCAAGTCTCTCCATTTCACTAATGCTCATTCCCACAATCAAGTCATATTTGTGGGAACATTTGTTAGCGCTAAAACAAATACACAAGTGAGCTTTATAAGGTGGTGTTAATTGCCACATCTGCTGCTATTAAAACAATCAAGGACTATGGCTTCCAATATTTATAGTTGGCGAGGATTAGACATGGGCTTGATTCTAGGTGGCCCGGAGTCCAGTGCTTTAGCAGATCCAATATCATATTCAGTTCTTTTACACAAATGTGCATTACGAGCACCCTGAAGGGATTATTATTTGACACATTTCTCTTAAAGTGGAGACGTCGAGGGAGGCCTGATTCAGAGGAGAAGGGATCTGGAGAAGGCAATTGGTGTTTGGCTAATCTCTCCTCAGACAGGGGACTGAAACAAGCAGTGTCTCGTTGCATGGGACAGGTGCTATCATTCACCAGCCGGCCATGTAGGCGTAAAGCTCGGTTTACCAGTAATATGGAGGGGGGCCTCTAACTCGGATGAAAACAGCTTTATGTACTGGTACAGTTGAGACCACACTAACTGAGAGAAGTCATGGGAGCAGGCTGGGACCTAGACTTTAAGAGACTGGAAAACATTTAAGACCAAGACAAGTACTTATAACATGGAAAGAGATACCTGGAAGTATGACTGAAGTGCAAACATACTGTAAGTCCCATCTTGCTAGAAATGATAACCATGTGGTAAGTTATTTTATTCTTGCAACAGTGACTCATTTAGTTAAGGTCTTATACACACACAAAAAACCTTGATAGGAAAAATAAATAGTTGAACTACTCTTGGCACTAGATGCAAACTGCACACTTAAAAGGGTGTGTTGTAAAGAACAAAGTACTGGTCCTAGCATGACAATGTCAGTGGCAGCAGAGAGGCCAGCTCTGGGGCTGATGGAGGGAGGAGGAGGAGTGCACAGCTCCCTGACACGGGGTCTTTCCAAGCCGACAACTCCACACTGTGATGAGGACAGATCCTGTCAGTGAATCTGCTGAGCAGGAATTTCCTTCAAAACCTCAGGAAGACAACTGGGGCTATTGTAGATCTACAAACTATTGCACGGACATGCCACAAGCTCAATAATGGGGTCTATTGCAGTGAATATAGGAAAGGTGTGAACTTTGGAAGTGGAGTGTGTCAAAGCTCGTTACGGCCAAAGCAGTGTGCTTCTGGGGCTGATTGTAGCGGACAAGTAAAGCTGTGAACTTGACTCCCTTTCCTCTGTGTTGGAACATTATTTGGATTTGACCAAGGTCACGATGGGAAAGGCTTGGTGTATATTGCACCACAGAAAGTTACAGTAAAGCTCATTTTCCACAAAAGTGTCCAGTGTTGATTCTGCCATGGTAGGAATGAGAAGGAGGCAATGACACTGGATGGGTTTATTAAAAGGTCACTAGTGAGTCCCAAGGACAGCCCAGATATTTGACACTTACTGTGGTCTTACGGCCTTCTCTTTTTGTTAGAATGCTTGGTGTGACAAGACGTCTCAATTAATAAAAGCGCTGGACTGAACAGCTCTTGAGAAAATACAAATTCAATCAAACTTTCCTACAATTAGTACCATTATTGTGTACCCTGGAGACCAACATTGGAAACCAGTAGGTATTTTCATTGTCTCACCTATTCCTTAGACTCAACACATGCACTGAGACCACATCAATGCCATCTCACTGTATGTGTAAAAGGGAAAGGCACAGTAATGCTACACAGTATGTAGTACCTAGTGCTATTGAAATCAAGCCTGGGACCATTTTGCTGTGTGTTCGATGCGATAATCACTGGAACCATGTTGCTCCTTTGTTTACAATTCTTACACACACATACGACACACACATTCTTACACACTCAAATTAGCTTTAATTCACAAAATCATTCCTGCCATATTTGCTTCAAAGAATAGTGTACACTGAAGATGGTGAACAGAGCTAAATTTTGCTTAATCATGTGTCAATCTTGGCACTAAAGGTCTTCACTATGTAAGATATATTTTATTGCTAAACTGTGGGTGTCAAGCCTCTGAGTCCAATAATAACTGCTAAGATGCATGTTAGGTCATCTTGTAATGAAGTTTTGACTCAAAATCCAGACCTGCCACAATAACATGTCTAAGGAAACTTGAGTCGACTCAAAAGGCGTTCAAACACACTTGAGGAGCCCTGAAGTGTGAGCCCAAAATCTCACCTCATTGCCCTTTCAGAGAATCTGACCTTGGCCCGTGCTGGTTCCCATCAATAGAGACACATTCAAATGAAGAAATAAGGGAGTAAATGGAGCCCCAGTAGCCCAATGGTCAAAAACTAACAGTGAGACACTGCTGTGGGGTTGCCAGGTTAAGTGTAAGAGCGCAGCAGAGATCCAAGTCTGCTACCTAAATGGGCTCTAAAACATACCTGGCTGCCACAGTGTGAGGAGGTCGGGGTGAGGGGAGACTTTTGAATTAAAACTACTCAGCGCTAAGTGGAAAACAATCAGGGTGGTCCCATAATAAGGGGCAGATCTGGAAGGCCTGCTTAGTTTTAGCAGGTGTCATGGACTGTGAAAAGGAAACAAATGCCAGAGAAGAAAGAGGTGTTGCTAAATGTTTAGAGTGATGTCATTAATAGGTAAAGTATGATTCCATTAATAGATAAAACTCCTATAATAAATCCAGGTCCCCCCCAAATACATTTAGAGGAATTCATTGGACAATTTCTACAAAAGCAGTACAGACACATTTCAGCCCTGTCTTTCAAAGTCTATTATCCAATCTGCTGCCTAATAAAAATGAATAAACAAAATAATGTAGCAGTTCTACCCCTGGGGCACCTGATTTGAAACCCAAACTTTGCAATGGCTTGATTTTTGAAACATACAATTTCACAGTAGAAAAAGCTTCAGTTGTAGTCATCTGGACTCAGTTTGAAAAAATAGACGTTTCGACTCTCATCCAAGAGTCATTGTCAATAACAGAATTTAGGTCGAGAACTCCGATATTAATACTGTTCTGTGGTAAGACCCGCCCATTGGGAGGAGCCTTCCTGAAGTAGAAAGAGTTGTTTGTTTCAACAGAAACTCCCCCTTGTATCTACCGAGCTAGCCTATTCAGAATCTTAATGGGCTATTAGAAACCTCTTTGTCTTTGTGAGACCCTGGCTCAACCACCCTGAGTACCTGATTAGCATCTGAATGTCCATTACCTTTCCAGGGGTTCAGAATCCCATTATAAATAACAGGAAGATGAAACCTAAGCCCTCCATTTCTGTTTAAAGAAGGTCTTTCTTTTTTAACAAAAATAGCTTCCTTGACTCCTCTTTCAAACCATCTTTTCTCCCTGCTTAAAACCTTCACCTCACCGTCTTCAAACGAGTGATTAGAGGCTTCAAGATGGAGATGCACGGCGCTCTGAGGTCCTGAACTTGTATTTCTTCTGTGCTGATAGAGCCTCTTGTGTAGAGGCTGTTTCGTCTCACCTATGTAACGTTCTTTACAACTTTCTTCACTGCACTGGATCGAATAAACTACATTGCTCTGTTTTTGAGTCGGCAACTTGTCCTTTGGGTGAACCAGTTTTTGTCTTAAAGTGTTTCCTGGTTTAAAATAAACAGGGACTTCGTGTTGTCTAACTTTTTAGACAACACGAAGTCCCTGTTTATTTTGGAGGGGTTAGGTTTCATCTTCCTGTTATTTATAATGGGATTCTGAACCCCTGGAAAGGTAATGGACATTCAGATGCTAATCAGGTACTCAGGGTGGTTGAGCCAGGGTCTCACAAAGACAAAGAGGTTTCTAATAGCCCATTAAGATTCTGAATAGGCTAGCTCGGTAGATACAAGGGGGAGTTTCTGTTGAAACAAACAACTCTTTCTACTTCAGGAAGGCTCCGCCCAATGGGCGGGTCTTACCACAGAACAGTATTAATATCGGAGTTCTCGACCTAAATTCTGTTATTGACAATGACTCTTGGATGAGAGTCGAAACGTCTATTTTTTCAAACTGAGTCCAGATGACTACAACTGAAGCTTTTTCTACTATGGAACACGCCTGGACGAATGAGGGATTACACCGACATACAATTTCACACTTTCATCCTTTTAAACTTGCTTGCACATGGAAATCATCAATCATACATACCTGATGAGTATGAAATTATTAACAGTATATGGGAATTACAGCAGAGTTTGAGGCTAGTGTGTGTTATTGGTGAAATAAGTCCTGGGTTTTTAAGTGTGTGTAGTGTGCAATACAGCCAGACTCAGTCCGAGCCCTGGTGACCCTAAAGCGCTCCGTCCCAATCACAACTATGTTGATTTTTCATTGCATTCTTCCACAAGGCTTATTTTTAGTAGCAGAGGAACAAATCAGGAGACTTTGCCTGCAATGCTGTGATTTTTGGGCCTGTTCCCTCTAAAAACAGACTGGAAAACAGAACACGGGGCCAAACAGGCTGTTACATTAGTGCTTGTTTAAGCTCCTGCGTCTATAAAAAAGGAGAGACAGGTTTGTAATCATGACTGCATGGTGAGGCTGCATGATAAAACACAAGAGCACTCCAGTTCCAAAGTTCAGAACATCTTTTGGACGGTCCAGTTTTTCTTTCAATGGGCTCTGCCTGTGGAACTCTCTTCTCACCGACTTAAAACCACAGACTGACCTGAACATCTTAAGCAAACATCTGAAACTGTGGCTGAAATCAGAGCCGAGTTACACACATGATAATTTTGAGTGTAATTCATATTTTTTATGATTGTATACCTACAGTACCTTTATTAATTAAAGAAAATTAGCATTTGAGCTAATTTGAACACTTGAAACAATGCATTTGGTTTGTCCAAAGCCTTTGCTATGTCCATATCGAATAAATGAATAAATAATGATAGGGACAGTCACAATAGATCACATACCTAAGAAAAGCATATTTTTTAATTACTAAAAATAAGAGTTTTGGTAAACAACATTTTCTACCAAATGAGTTCCACAAAGTCTTCTTATGTGCAGTCACAATTAAGAAAATAAACAAATGGTGAAAAATGTATTGCTTTATGTATTGCTTTTTACATGTTTAATTTACACTAGTCGACAGTTGCTTGACTTAATGTATTAATTGGATTTGTGCACATGTATATGCCATATCTCGTCACTGAAATACATCTGATAAGAGTTAATCCTGTAGATTTTGTAGAATACACTTTAAGTAGCAGTAACATGTGTGCGCCTCAAACCTGCTGGCCATGTTCCACTCCAGCGCTGGATTCTGGGAGCTCCTTTCAGTCTCCGCAGACAGGCCTCTTTTGACCCCCTCCTTGTCCGGTTTGAGCTGCTCCCACTGGGCCGTCCCGATATTGATGGACGTGAGATCCACCTGGTACTGACGGTCCTCCACTTCTGAACCGGGGTCTCGCAGGATGCCAAGGTTTAATGCACGTCTAAAGTGAGGAATAAAAACAAAAGAACAAAATTGATTTGGTCAGTTCACAAACCATAAACTTCTCACTCACACAGTCTGCAAAGTTCGGTTTTGGTAGAGCATCAAGGGACAACCAGCAGTTCCAAGCTTTCTTCTAAAGCTTGTGAATCATGTTTAGTTACAACAGCATGCTTCAGAATATTGTTGTTTCATTCTGACAACCTTCATATTTTACATTTAATTACTGTGGCGCAAGGGTTTCTCAGTTACTAGAGAAACGTAAGAGACAAGTAAAAGAGGCGAATAAAGAAACGATTTTTAGGTTGCACCGGTAAGTATGTCCGCCTTTGTGGGTCATCCAAAGTGCTACATAAAACAAAATAATACTGTAACTGTAATGAAACAAGACTGATGACTGAAATAATTTGTTTAACATAAGACATATGTAACTTATATTATCTATTTAAATCGCAGATGTTTGGGCATCAACTACTACATTTTTTTATATGCGAGGTGAAATCATTTTGTCAGTTTTATTCTTAGTTAGGCTTTCTTATTCTTATCAGTCAATATTTGTTAAGCCCTGGCCTGCACCGCACAGTAGTCTGCAGGCTCTACTTTTGGGTTTGTAGAAGCACAGGTGGTCTGCAGCATACACAGATCGTAATACAAAGGAGAGATGTGGAGATATATCAGGCCTCAGCAGTACTCAATCTGCTTTACACTTGTGAGAAAGCAGTGTCCAATCAGAGCCAAGAAAAAATTATGTCATGTATTTTGCATTTTGAGAGACAAGATCCTGATGACTTGACTATGAATAATGAAAATTTCACATCTGCAAATTAAATTAAGCCTTTTGCTTCATTATGATATGTTTATTTGTGCTGGTGAATTTAAATGAGAGCTTAAATTGAATAAATAAAGGCTCAAAATAGCTGCAGATGTATCGACTGCATGAGTAGTTTTATTTGTTTCAGCAACGTCAGTGGTAATTTTCATATTCAGACTCCCTCCCTTAGCCACATTGGAGAGGTTACAACCAGAGCGTGATGTTATGACAATAAGAATATAAAAACAAAGAGAGCGAGAGATCAGAAGGTTATAACTGGATTTAGCCAGATTTGTTGACATATAAACAAGTGAAACTGATCCTTAATCAACATTTGGAACCACATTTATCAACAGACCATAATAGAAATCAAGCCGTGAGCACAGTGAGATTTGGGTGGGATGTGTCAGTCTAGATTCATTAGTGCTTTTGTAACACTACCTCTATCACACAAGTATTTTCAAGCTCAAAAACCACAGTTACATCATGTGCTCTCCAAATGATCTCTTAACATAGCTTATTTAGAAACTCTCTTACTCATATTCAACGCAGCGACAAGTGTGCAGCCAAGTTTGAGTCTGCTGAGCTGCAGGGTCATCTCCAATGACATAAATAAATACGATAAACATTTGTCTTGGTCACGTTGCCAGTAGAAACTGGTGTGATTTAATATCAAAAGACATATTTCAGCCAATCGCAGGAAACGAGAAAGCTTCATTTCTGACAAATGAGGAGGGGAGGAATTCTGGAAGTTCCCCTTGGGGTGCAATAATAATTGAAGCCAGATTTTCTTGTTGTACATGTGGGGGAATGCGCAGGCAGCTTGACATATTTGATTGGTTATGTGAAGACCACACTGGCTGGGCGAGTGGACTCAGAAAAAGCCTTGGGAAAGCTCTCACTGCCCACCACTGAACACAACTCAAAAAACTGAGAGGAGCAGGTGGAACACAGTCCATCCACTCACACATGCCATTACCGGACATCTGCCTGCCACCGGCATGTGGAAAATATGGAGCCAAATCAAAATAACAAGTCATAAATGACATGCTTTCACAGATGAGAGGAGGGGCCAAGAGGGGGAGAAATATTTCACAAAGTCAACTATGTCTTAATGCCCTTGTTCCTGAGCCAACCTTATCTTAATTGGATGGGGGGGAAAGCAGTTAAGCTGAACAAAGTGTATGTGAAAATAAATGGTCTATAGGAGACCTTGATTACCATACTGTGGTTTCAGGGACAAACCCTAGTTCAAGGTTGTATCACCTACGTTGCTCTGTTTGTGGTTGCGAGTGCAAGAGCTGTGCTAAAGGTGATTCTTTGGGTGCAGGGTGAACTGGGCCTTATTAGCTTTCCCCCTGGCCTACCACTTTTCCCACTCTCACTCTCACAGCAGAACACGCCCCTCCCATCACCCCCTGCCCCAGGCCAGCAGGGCAGGAAGCACCGGGATAAAACCAAGTGCCGCTGGCTTCTGGATCTCGTCACTCTCAAAGCCACAACCTGAACCCACAACCCCAAGACCTGTTTTTCACTCCATTTCCCCCCAAAATCACATGCAATACTTGTCTGCTTACACTTCGGCCGAGGCAGGGACATACATGAGTGTGTTTGAGACTTGGGGCCTGGTTCTGCTTTCCCATTCTAACATACACACTGACCAGAGATTTCATTCACATTTCAGCCTTGATTCCACATCGTCAAGCTAAATTAGCTTTGTACATAGAGGTGCTACACTCCAGGGCCACTCCAGGTTCTTTGTTTTGAACCAAACCCAACTACTGTATATTTGAACTACAGGAACATATGCCATGTGAAATGCTAACATTTGATGTCACAACGGCTACTTTTTCCTTCATGGACCAAGCATTTTATTTAATCACAAAAAGCTTCCTATCACAGTACAAAAAATACCCAAGAGTATATGAATAGGCAAAGTGAATATCCTTGCCCTAAATCGATCTACTTTATGACCAAAATAGATCCGCTTTAATACATTTTATTTGATATTCCCAGCATACAGACCTACCACTATACCTTTCTTCTACTGTGGTGAACCTCAGCTGGATTGTGGGACAATGGACATTCGAGGTTGACTCTAAATAATTGCCAAAATGAAAAACACCAATAGCCCCCGGTCTCTGATATTATTTTGAAGGACTTGGTTGTTGCTCACTCCCCGTGGCCTATGGCCACACAGTTTTCGAGCATGTGTGCTGAGGGGGATTTCAGAAGCATTATGATTCATGAAACTTGCAATTACTTGGTAAGTTAAGCACCCCTTGCCCACGGTGGTCCGCTGCAGACTGCCAGCAAGTCGCTAACTTCTGAGCACTGGATTTATGACCCCAGTCAGTTCCAATTGCTGTTAATTTGCATCTACCAATTATAGTAATTAAGGCTGTGAATTAGGACGTGGTTGAGACCTCAGATTAAATGGGAGGAAAGTTGTGACCTGGAGAGAGTCAGCAAAAAATAAACCGAAGTCATTCCATAAGCTTTACACAAAATATCAGATGGCTAAAGCGAGGGTAAAATAAATAGTAACTATCACACAATAGCGACACAATACCCCAAAATTGTGACACATGGCCGATGACAAATACTTTTGTTTTCTGCACCAATTGTAACAAATTCAATAGTTGTATGCAGAGACCACAACAAATAGAAATCATAGATGGTTTAATTGACACAATGTCCCAACAAGTTCAAATGGCACAAAGACATGTTCTTTTTAGCCCCAAAATACATCATTACTCATCCGTACAAGGCTGCACCCTACAGAAGTTATTCATTACCATGATTGCACTTTAAAGACCAACCGACCAATTATGTCATATTTACACAAGATTTGTGCAGGAAACTATTACTTGTATACACAAATGTATAACACCCTTGAGTCTTGAGTGCAGGATCAGTGTCAGGTAGGAAGAAGAGCACCATGTCTCACTAAATAATGTTTAATTTGAACATTTTGCAATCACAGATGCCATTTATCTCCCTTGTCAGAGATGTTGTACTGTTATAAACACAAGGAGTGCATAGAAAATAACTGGGTAACATATGTTTAGTTGTCAGTCCGGTGATGTAATTTGCAATCGCATCATACATTTTGAATTCTAAAACTTGCTTCTTTCATTAGATCTCATGTTGAATTGAGGCCACATATGAGAGCTGAACAGATATTTAATTTGGCTTGAGCACATATGAAATGGAGTTCACACATGCCAGTGACTATACAAATTAGACCGCTCCTCTTTCATCATTCTCCGTGATTCATTAAACAGAAAGGGTGTGTAGTGCGCCCCACTCACAATGTGGATTCTGGACCATTTATTAACACATTATGAGCCTAACGTGTTTCTGAAGCCCCAATATTACACTATTCCTGGCTGCACATCACTCACTCCATTGACATGACTCCAGACTTACGGTCTGAAGTTTGGTCCTGCAAGAGCCATTTGTTTTAATGTGCTCATGTCGCCCTCATCTTCTGGGCTTCTGTGCAGGTTTATTTCACACCAGCAAAGCCGAGATCTGGCGCTGATGGGGAGGGTATAGGTATAAAGCCAATTTTTGTCTTTTTCTTTTTTGACAATAAGATTCAAGCCTTAATCAGATTGTCATTTTTCTTAATTGAAAATAGTTAAACCAGGCTACATTTCTCTCAGTGCTGGATGGAGTATGGTGATATTATATATTTGCATTCTCCAGCAATTGTCTTAAAACCTCTTCACTCATTTAGTTTATCATTTAGTACAATGGTTTAAGAGAAGGATACAGAATCCAATAGGGTTGTGTTCAAAATATCGGTATTGGTATATATCGTCACGGGCTCAAGTCACCGTATCGAGATTTTTAAAGTTTTAAAAACTACAAACTAACAAACTAGGAGATGAGCAAACACGGAAAACACAAGACTGGTAATGCTACAGTAACTAGACAAACAAAGCTGACGGCCCACGGCTCTGATGGAAAACAGCCCGCCTCAAAAGCTTAAAAGGCAACATGGCTAACTGGTCCAACGCAGTTGCCGACAGCCCGCTCCCATCCCCAACGTAGGGTCTCCAAGCTTGACCTTGTCCGAAGGAAAAGGGGAGATACCATTACACCTACTGGCCCTTATGATGCATGAAATGAAAAGTGAAATGCAGGGTGACATGCCGTCACTGAGAACAGAAATGAGAGCAGCGCTTGGTGCAGCCCGATTTGACCAGATGGAATCTGACATAAATGAAGGAAGGAGGTCAAGAATATGAAAATTAAGATTCTGGATTTGGAGTCCAGATTTCGCAGGAACAATATCAGACTAGTTGAACTACCGGAAGGTGAAAATGGTGAAAATACTGAAAATGTTCTTGAGAAGGTCATACCTAAGCTAATTGTGGGCTCAGGGGGTTGTCCCCCCAATACAATGGAAAGAGCGCATCGCATGATCTAAAGACAAGCAGCTGATAAACCACAAAGGCTGATTATGAGGCCTTTTAACCACCAAGGAACTTAAAGGAGATCTCCAGGACAAAGGCAAGGTGATCTTTACCCTGGATATTCCATATTCATTTATTGGGCATTTTATAGTTAATCTTAATACATTTTTAAAAATTAAATACATTTTCTAAGGAAAGTGTGGAGATTAATTAAAAAATGTCTGTAACTGTGATTCAATTAACAAACAAAGCCTTCTGTTCACACAAATATTTTCTCTTGTATAGAATTGAATAAAAATACATATTTTGTTTTTAGTATGGTGAAATTGATCCTGGATGAGAAGGATCTTCTCATACATTTCCGTTATAATACTAGCCCCTGTTTTGTATGCAAAAGGCCACACCTTTAAACAAGCTTGGCACCAGAGGACAGTCAGACAAGGAATGGTAACTAAAACCCCTAAAACACAAGCTAACAATTTGAGCTTGTCCTAGCCATGTCCGGAGGTTCCAGTCTTGTGATTTACTGCACATAAATAGTTTAATTCTAGCAGCAGCGAGGAGGGTGTTTTATAGAGCTGTAAAATTAGGCCCATTTTATGGATCTAGCCGCTTGAAACACTACTGTTTTTTCCACTTTGATATTGATGACGCCTTGCAGCGTTTCTGAGGCTGGTTCACATTAGCACAAATACAATAACAAGCGTGTTGTGCATGTTTTAGAAGACGCTCATTTTTATCTGTCCAAATGATGAGTCCTGGCAGTGCACTTTGAAGTTGATTACACACTGTTTATGGCAATTATTGAAATCTGACAAATGTTTAAAGCCGCTAGATTACATATCAAGCTCTTGTGCCATAAACAATGTCAAGTAAATGACAGCCATATTTGATTAGGTAAAATGTATGCTACAGGTTTAGCAAGGCAGGCAGAAGAAACATGTAATGAGATAGCTAAAACAGTAGGGTCTTCACAGCAACCTTGACTGTAAAAAACATTTTGTTCTGATTCAAAAGCTCCCTTTCAAGCAAACAAAGGCAAGATGAAACTGAATACGACTTGCAGCTAGAATTAAAAACGTATGTCAAAATCACCCATTTTAATTAGATCCGCTTTGGACTTTGAGAATTTGAGACAAGTCCTAGGGACTACAGATCTGCATCAATCATTCTCATGACTTACCCAAATACTTTAAAGTCAGCAAAAAAAGCAGCATAAAATACTTACAATCTGGGACGCACATGCTCCCTAAACCGACTAATTCTTCCTCCTCTTTGAAAGAGAGCCGAGATATTGTTCGTAATACTGAAACGAATCTTGCATTCATCCAAACCACTAAGTGACATTTCTATAAAGGCGATTTCCAAGTCTCCCCACCGATCTAAAACAAGAGAAATTCTGCTACAAATAATTAAATAGTAATGTATTGTATAGTTTTTCTCAAAGTTTACAGTAAAAAGTAAGAAAATTTGGTCTTTCTAAGATGATAGATTAACACCTTTCATGTTTGTCATATTGTTCTAGTCTTCCACCTCAGCTTTTGTTCTCCCTAGCACAGCCTTCCTGCCCGTCAGTGTTTTGTAATCCCGACTCCTGAACAGTGAGGAGGAAGTGGCCCCTGAAGGCAAGGCTCCTGAAAAACCGCAACTCTAAACAGACTCGGGCCATAAAATACAAGATTCAAGCAGCACAACGTCTCAACTTCTGACCGACATGCCGCTGTCCAAACATCTGCAGGCGGCTTCACTGGGGTGAGCAAAGACAAGAGACAGAAGAAAATAAGAAAAGCTAACAAAATTACAAACACGCAAAGAGGAGAGAATCAGAGGCTTGCTTTCATTAAACTGCAATAGGATATGACAGAGATGCTAACATGACGACCCCCTGCGCCTCCTGTAAGGAACATAAAAGAAGAGCTGCGGGGGAATATTGAGAAATGGAGGAGACATTTGGGCGGGCGCTGAGCAGGGCTTCTGTAGCTAGTGTCCAGGTGTAAAGAATTAGAGGAGATGGCACCTCAAATGGAGTTGTACTTGGCCTCTTTCCTGTGGCCCGGCTGGGAGGAAATGCACTACAGCATCCTGTGAGCTGACCAAAAGGGAGAGAGAAAGACAGAGAAGAGGGGGAACAAGAGAACAAGCTGCTGTGTAAAGGACAGGGGAAAGTGTTGCGACAAAAACATAAAACACTATAAATAGATTTTTTATATTATACAAAGTAATAGTTTGTGAACTTCAAATCTTGTTTAGTCTCGCATGAGTAAATACACATTGAGAGCATTACCCAGGAAGGGCATCTTAATCAGGAGTTCCTAGTTGGTGGATTAATACCATAATCTGCTACACAAGGAAAAGCCCCACATGTTCTAGTAATCATCAATTATGATTTTCTAGTTCACACCAAGTACGACTGGGAAAAAAAAAATTGACCTTAACCAGATTCAAAATATGACTATTTTAGGGTTAAATTAGAACTGCACTTGTAATACTAGTTCTAAACCAGGGATAACCAAAAAGATTACCAAAATGTGGATTAAATTGCCACTAAATTTTGCAAATATTGGAACTGCAGAGGAATCCCCATACCACCCAAAGGAGCTTGCGTACTATACCACATATCACAGTTTGAGAAACACTGTTCTAGGCAAAAGTATTCTCCTTATTCCGGAAGCCAGTCTGGGTGCCGCCATACGATGCAATCTTTCTTCCGGTTGTATTAATTGCCAACCTCAAGAGAAAATCAGTTCTACACAGACTAAAAAGTCGTTTTCGGGCCGCCCAGGGAATCGGTGCATTGTTGACTTGTTGGTCAAATGAACATTGGATATTTTACCCAAATCAATCTACTTTACAACATGTTTAGCAGTGAGACTTTTCCCTCATTCTCCACTTAAACCAATGGAATTCCTGCTGGACCGGAAGTGCGATTACAATGGAAGTGGCGATCACGTGGGTAGGGAAAAGTGGGCGGAATAAGGTCAATTGGTCTACCTGTAATTAATTCTCTCAACAAATAAACTATACCTGCTAGTGACATCTATAGATCCTGTCATACATTAAATACATACTTTTAATCTCCAAGAATATCACCAGCAATGGTTTTGCCCAGTCTACTGCCAGAGGAACACATGTGTGCTTCTCCTCTGGTGAATAGTGTGATGTGACATATTGTGATGTGTCAGGGTTGGCCTCTCGTCTCTCCAACATGTGCCCTTCATATGGAGTGCTCTCAGCCTCCTGCCCCTTCAAAATGTCTTTTTAAAATGCTAATAACCCCAGTCCATTGCCACGCTACTCATAACGTGGGGCCCTAAAAAAACTAAAAAGCCCTTCAAGTACCTTCTCGGTAGTTACGCTGAAGATGGAAAAAATATCAAGGGGCGACCGTGATGCTTTAAACACTGCACTGTCGTCATTACTCAGGAATGGAGGAACTCTTGGAAGTTCTTTCATTTATGTATAAATAGATCAGGCAAAGCGTATATTTTCTTGTTAATATGGCCTCAGTTATGTGTGTAACAGAGGAGCGTGCATGTGTGGTGATACGGCTTTAGGGGTGGGGTGCTCAGTGAACAGATATATTACGCACAAAGAAGAAAAGAGACCACCATTGGAGAAGGGTCTGTGGTCCTCTGAAATCCACAGATGAAGTAATGCCACTGTCAGATGAGACAATAAGTAATCTCCTGTTGAGGCAGGACACAGGTCTACACATTATAGGCAGCAGAATATTCTAGCCATTACTAATTTCATATACGGATGACTCCAATGAATCCAAAAAGCTTAGCAGTATTTGAGCTTTTATAAATAATAATAATAATAACTTTTTATATAGCGCTTTTCAGTGACCCAAAGACGCTAAATAGGTTTGAGAAATAACACATAACTAAGTAAAATAGTGGATGTATTTTAAAATCATAAATGGGTTTGATAAATGAAGTATGGTTCGTTAGACAATCCCAAATCTAAGATCAGTCATAGAACTGGTTAAAAAAAAAAAAACTAAATGTAACTAAATACAAAAATGTAACGGAAATTTGCCACAAAGAAAATGGGTGAAGTTTGAGAAATATGTTTGATAAAGTAATAATATGGGAGATTTCGGAAGGATGACGAATAGCAGGATACAGCATCTCATTTCCATGTCTTGCATTTGTTTATCTGAGAAGAGAAAGGTGTGTGCGTATTCAATGAGGGAGTTTCAGACTGAGAGGGCATTGGTGGCGGTGAGTAAAAACAAGTGGTGCAGAGCGGGAGGAAGATGGTTAGTGCAGCAGCCGCAGGCCCTTTCACGTCGGACGGGCCTCCTGGGCTTGTAATGTGCCTCTTATTACACAAGCATTAGGCAATTATGCCACTGGCTTTTCATTGGCTTCTGGGAGCCACAGAAGAGCTTGTGGCTTCACACATGGACATTTGAAAGCATCTGTACATTCCTACTCTTTTGGAGTGGCTTTTTCCCCTTGCGCTTCTTTTTCCAACTTTCAATTGCTTTTCATTTGGTCAATGTTTTACTGTTCTTCAAACTGATTAATGCCATTTAGCTTGCACGCACACAGCCATGGACCGTTTTAAGGGATGCTTGAGCTTTTTGAGGGGATATTCTATTTTCAAGGATAACTCTATTACCAGCCCGTTAAATTGTTTTCACTAATACATAAAACATAATACCTATATCTTACTTGGATATTTTGTTACTAACATGGTGTAATAGAGTGTAGCTAAATTTAGATTAAGAGGAAAATGTACTCTCTTTAAATCCAAGAAATCTATCACAGTTTAGAAAAAATATCTGTTTAAGATTAACTGTTGGGTAGGGAGTGTCTTAACTTTCCCCTGGACATCCACCTGGTCTGGGCTACCGCTGATTATGATGGGACGGCCCATCTGCTGACAGCTCAATGACAGCTAGCTCCAACCTCAGAGGAAGCATGAACATCAACATGTCACCAGCAAAAGGAGAACCAGCTCTAGAAAATCATGCACACACATCCCACTTGAACCCAGTATGAATTGAACACATAGTTTCCCAGTTAGTGAAATGTGTGTATTCTTAGAGCCTCATATCCTGCGTCAGGATGGCCCAATTGTCCCATTTGGGAATGGAGCAGAATGACCAGGTTGCCAACCCCTGTATAATGCCCTTTATGACTATGAGACAGCTGAGGGATGATCCCGCTCCCCTCTGTCAGCATGAATCCTGACCCGACTGACAGGAACATGCCAAAACATAAGAGCGCTTTCCGGGAAGTGCTCAAACAAGGCCTGTCACCTCGAATGCCACCAAATGGGAATAAAGAGGTCTGTGTAGTTTCAAAGAGTGATGGATAAATATGCACCTGACAAGGAAATGCTCTGTTGACTTTACCAATCAAAAGCAGTCTTTTATATTTAGATAAAAGCTTTCAAAGTGAAATGTGTTAACTATTTTAAAATTCAAGCGTCTCATCGGCGAGACATTTCCCTTTTTGTTATTCATACTCTTGTTTGTCTAGTTGAGTATAAAACTTATGCTAAATAAGGAAGAATGCATTAAAAACAAATTGTCTTTTCCCTACAGATTAGTGTTACACTATTAGTGTCACAGTACTAAAATGTCAAATAATAATAGATACAGATTTTGACTTGAAAGCTATAGGAAAGAGCCAAATACTAGGCTGCATAGAGTTATATTCCATGCAATTTATCAGATAATATCTGATAAATCAACATATTATGTTGACAGAATTGAGGACATTAAATAAATGTCACTGCTCCTTATAAATTGATTTACATGTAATGGGTTGTCGCTAGACGTGTTGGACCATTAGATGCACATCTCATCCCTTATAAGCTTTCTACTTGAGCGGCTACGCAAAAGGGAAAAAGACCTTGTGGTTTACTTGTTTGATTCAGCTGCGGTGAGTCCTAATACCCTACTTTTTCCCCCCATCTCCAGAACACAACTTCAAAATTGTATGCATCAAATGGTCATAAAAACGTATAGCAAAAGCCTGGAGTTGGGGTTTTCTCTCCCTCCTCCCTAATCTCCTAAACCGCTAAGTGCAGGCCCGAGCAATACAAGTGTTGTGGTGCAATCTTCTCACAGAGTGCCAGGCCTGAGAATAACTTCACAGGGCCCACAGATATTTACGGAATGAGCCACAAGCCGTACACAGAAGTCAGCAGACACCACAACACAGCTCGAAAGATGCAGTGTACAGCTTCCCATCAATACAAGCAGCAAGAGACAATATAAAGAGTGTGGTCTGAATCGTACTAGTGATGGATAGCAAGACAAAGACTAAAAAACGTATGATGATATATAGAGTCCACAAATCAGTTATATTGGTTCAATTTTAAGCTCAAGAACATGCTTTGAGAGCTTTAAATCAAAACGAATGGTGGTCAGGGCCTTTACAAAGACTGATAGAGTCCTGGAGAGCGGTTGGTCTGATTGCACACAGCGGTCAGGTATTCTGGTTCACAGATCAAAGATCAAATCCACTAACATTCATCTGGTTTCCTCTGGGCTCCTTTGGTAACTTTAGCTAAACAAACACAAACCAACATTGTCAACCAACTCAAGTGTATTGTCTATTACATTTCCAGGAAGTTAGACTGTAAACGAGCTAGAATGCTGGGAGTTTTAGGTAGAAGGGAGTTTGTTATAATTCTGGATGAGTTGTATATCTGAATGCCTCCTCATGACACGATAAAGAATACATGTGACGGTGCAAATATACTTACAGCAGTGCAATATCAATATATTCACAATTTGAAAAACGTTGCTCAACCTAAATGAATAGTACTAATACTAGTTATTGTGAGTATTAGCTTTAAAAGTGAAAATAAATGGAGGTTTCTGATCCACCTCAAAGCCACTCACTGACTAAATCTGAACTTCCTCTTCACATTAAGTCCTCCCAGCCCACTGTTATCTGTCGTCTTCATATGGGTCATTCAAGCATAAATTCTGGGACAAACTTTAATAAAAAGGGGTGTTTGATTTACTCTATGCAGCCGCTGTCTACATTTATAAACCAATTTGATGCTATATTAATCCCAAGTGTCAAGGCACTGTGAAATATGTCAGGAGCGTTCCTCAGCACCAGGTGTTTCATTTGCTGCACTGACAAAAGACATGTTTATTCTGGCTGACCCTTCAAACCAGGCTTATTTAATCTTCTACTGGTCAAGAGATGCAAAGATTTTGGTGATTTATAGCTTAACAAAGTTTGATTTTTATGTTTCTTTTTGTATTTGAGGTGACGCGCCTCTTCAGAATCATTAGTAAACAAATAGGATACAATTTTGAGAGTTCAGGCCATAAAAAATGATTAAAATAGAGTAATTACATCATGATCCCGCAAACAAAATTCAGCAAAATGAATACTTCAAAGCAATTAAAGGGATTTAGCAAGTGGGTTTGGCTCTGCCCACAGCTTAGTGCTAATGACATGCTGGCACATTTTCACAAAAACATAAAATTTAAAAGAGAAAGAGTGTATACTAGAAATTAGAACCCTGAAAGTAACGCCAAAAAAGATAAAAAAAAACAACTTTGATTTAAATAGCTCATGACTGGTTGGGTAATCCCAGAGACACAAAAGTTGAAAATGTCTAAAGCTTCAAATGAATGGAAATTATAGATATATAATTTGCTGATTTTGTATTTTTCAATATGGATTTTTTCCATCTGTTTCTAACCTACATAATATGTTTTCTTAAATGGAACAAGCGGTGTAACAATATGTTAAACAATGCACTAATCAGAACAGAATTATGGCAAAAAAACTAAGAAAAGTGTGGTACATGAAACAATGACATCTGATCTAAACTAGGAAAAAACTGAAACAAATCTAAAAATGTAAACCAATATGAACTCAATAATTAATCAAATCAAATAAATAACAATTCTAAGACAACACCATAAATATAACAGAACACTAGACTAGACTACTACTACTAGATTCCACTAATTTGAGAGCCACAGTATAAGTGTATGATAAAGTTTGAGAGCAATGCAGTGAATGTATCCTCATGTGGGCCCTGGGTGTCACCGTGTGTGGCCTGGAGCAGCTCTTATCCCCTGCTGCTGCAGCGGAGCAAAGCGGCGCACTTTGGGCTGGTGTAAACAAACGGGGAAATGGGGCACTTGGCAGTCGACTAAAGTGAGTGATGAAGCAAGTGTGCACTGAAGCATCTAATGAATCATTTGCTGGGAACTTGCAGTTTTATGAGGAAAAGAAAGATGAGGAGGGAAGACAAGAAAGACGAAGTCCAGCTGAGATCGTATGGAAAAAAAGAGACTGGCATTTCTTATGAATCTGCAGCACTGGGGTATCAACAGCTGTCACCCAGACATCCTGAGAGATTCAAAGCACAGGCCCGACGTGAGGACAAGAGATTAAATGTTATAGAAGAGGAAAGGCCCTAATAATCTTCCTTTGCAGCAGCAGGAGTTGTATAGGTGCTCTGTGTGAACTTCAGTGACCGCGGGTGAATTTACAGAGGTGTTGCTGACATCCCCACAGTTCTACACACCTTTGAACTGAGCCGACGTAAGCAGCACTATTCCTCAGCTTTACACATCAGACAGAAGAGGAGTAATACATATATGCATACAACAAGCAGCATTGTGGTCTGGCTCTTCTTTTCAGTTTTGAAGACTCTAGATCACATGATTTGGACACAGTATGTCAGAATATTTTTGTATCATATTTATGTTTTTACACATATTTAAATCAACCAGATAATCAATCACGCTTGAGAATATATTTGTATCTTTTGTAAATTATAGGGCTAGCAGCTTCTATATATAATAGTAAGAGATTAAAATTGTGATTCATTCGCATTTAATTACGCAGCCCACTTCAAATTTATTTCTACAGCATGCGAGTTCTGTTCAACGTTGATACAAAAAATAATATAAATGTGGAGCAATTTACAATCTATTCTGAGGCTTCTTTCTTTTCTTTTGACATAGTTTGTAATGTTTACCACCTCCATATATCAAAAGAACAATAATACATAAAGATAGGAGCACATCAGAAAAGCAAAACAAATGTATTCCCATAATTTTGTGGCCAGGTGAATTCACTTAGTGTCAGGTCGAGGCAAAGAAAATACTTATTACACAACAGGCACTACATGTCTCCCTGGTATCCCCACGGACACATGGAAATCTCTATTTCTCCATCCAAACAGAGCCGGCTGCAGCGCGGATGCTACTGAAGCTAAAGGAGGATGCACGTAACCCATTGCCAGTGATTTTTATTAGGAACAGACCCAGGTCCTGGCTTCACTGTGCCGTGTTTATCTGTGGAAGGGAGATCCCCATCACAACCACTTATTAGAACATATATGTGGGCTTTAAGCAGGCAGCCATTCAACAGAAATACAGGGGTTGGCTTTCTGACCACAGACTTTTGGGACTGGAACCAGTTTAACCAACACTGGAGAAACACAGCGAGGAAAACAAGACAGAGAGGAAATAACAAATAAGTAGAGCAAAAATGAAGGGATAGAAATGTAAAGAGAAATGTTTGGGGTGAAAAGGGCTGTGAGGTAAGTACAAGGTCATGTATCCGAGAAGGTGGGGAAATACAGAAGGGGATTTCTAAGATGGATTAAAATATGTTGAAACAAAGACTGAACATATAAAGGAGTCCAGGCAGAACAAACATGTTTTAGACATAATAAAGTGCATTGTCAAGTAGATAACATTTTGAGTTTGAAATAGCAAATAGCACTTGCAGGGGTAAGATATACCAGGCATAACGGGAAAGAGAAAATATTTGGTTTACTTACACGCAGTACTGTAAAAAAAATATACTTTTGATTCCTAATACACAGGTGCCTGATTCATGACATGTTGATCCCAAATTAAGATCAAATTACTGCACACAGGATTAAAATAAATGTTTTAAAATGAACGTTAAAATAGCCCCAGTTCATCCACTCTGATTGGCTTTGTGGGGAAAATATCCCTGCACAACACTGAGGAAAGAAGTTGCAGGTCCATGGTAACAACCGGCACGTTCACTAATCAAAAGACAAAAACAACCATAAACCACAGAGCAGCAGGATGCTCCTCTCAGACGGACCATGAGGTAAGCAGTGTGTGATGGAATCTAGAGCTGTGTCACCTCGGTGTGGGTTGGTCTGTCGGGAAATGACGTGCAGAGCAATACAAGAGGACAAACAGTAAGGAACAAAGATGAGATGGTTAAAATAGTTGTGATCTGAAGACGCTAATGCACTTATCTTAATTTATGAGTTAGAATATTTAGTTTGCTTTTGACATGAAATATTAGAGACACAAACACACAAAACTGGAGGATGACAACTATAGAATATTGAAGGGAAAAATAATAGGGGAACTGTATGGTTATAGCAATGAGAAGTTATCAACACATCTGTACTGCTGTTGCAGTTAAAAAATGCATTCAGAAAGTGTTCTTAACTACCACTTGACTCCATGCCCTTACAAAGGCGACTTGAATTTCTGGCAGGGTATTTAGGAGGGTGGTCCTTATTGACCCTATAAACTTCTCACTCTACAAGAAGCTTTCAATTAAGTGTTCCATGAATGAAAAAAATTATGAAAAACTAAGATGTGGCGAGTAAAAGATCTGTTAGTCTTTTCAGTGGGTTCAAACCACAAGAAAGTGGGGTCTGTATGTGTGCTGGACATTCCCAGCGCAGACGCTTGTGTAGCAGGAAAAAGCCTTCTTTTCAAGACAGGAAAATGATTTCAGCTGTGTAAATTGACAGCGGCCTTGTAGGTGAAGATGGAGAGGGAGAGCGAGGGGAAGCGTGCAGCTCAGTGTCATAATTCCTGCTTCGTAAAATAGTCACTTGGGACCAACTCCTTTAGGGGAAAAATGTTTTAACATCACAAGATCAAATGAAATGGTGTTAATTGCTACCAAATGAGCTCAGAGGAGAATATCAACTTACAACTTAACACTACAACGGTACAGTTAAAAAGGTTTATTTTATCTCCTTTGATGCAGTGTACGTGCTCTATATCATAAATACGCCAAGCTCCAAAGTGTGTCAGAATCATTTCGATGGAAAGTTATCAAGATATCCTAGGTTGAGATGTTTACACTTGGTTTGCTATTTTGGCCTTGGCTCCTCTCTTCTCGCAGGGTGGCATTACAGTAAATCGCAGCTTGAGGTATTGTGATCATCTCATGTACATTGGACAATAAAACACTGTAGGGCCTTCTGGATCTGTCATTCAATTATGACAGCAGATATAATTAGTGGTGGACTTAAAACAGGAGTACAGCGAATGGCGTAGGAAGCCGCAGTTGGTTATAGATTGTAAACACACATCGGTTTGCATGATTACAGACTCACACAATGACTTCCTCTATACTACTTGGGAGAGCATGCTGTTGGATGTAGCACGGATAGAAAGAATCACAAGCTCTTATCACGAAATGTCAACAAGTCCATGTTTGCAGCTTAACCAATCACATGAGTCAGTGAGAATGCCCCAAATTGAAGGGCCCTTGAGCTAAGGGAAGGTGGTAAGTGTGTAATGCTTAGTTGGGACAAAAAGAATGAACATAGAGAAAGTGGTTGAGCATAATTCTGGGGTTTACGTCAAAAGGGAAGTGGTGGCTCTTGGCTTCTGTGTGCAGAGGTTCAAGAGGTGACTAAATGTTTTAGGGTTGGCACACATTTTAAGGGCCATTTGAACTTTTGTTGTCTTGTATGTGCTGTATATAACACAGTAGCCTGGATAAATATAGAGGTCCTCATGTGGCTTTTTGTATAGGTCGATTGCATGGCAGTAGAGTTCAGGGTGGAGTATCATGTTAGGCCACCAATGTCTGCAAAGAAGATGTGGGTACACCAGCCGCAGACCCACTATTCCTCTAACTACCAGCATCTGAAATTTACAGGCCAATATGGGGTGAAATTGCATGACTTGCTTTTAGGGCAAAATCACAGGGAAAAATTAAAAATCGACCATAGCCACAGGACATTACTTACCATTTGACATGATAAGAACATGGCCGACAAGTCAACAGTTTCCAGTGGCCATAGAAACAAACCTCGGAATGGTATTACTCAAACCGGCACAAACAGCCAACATGCAAGTACGGTATGAAGCCTAAAATAAGTCCAAAAAGTCCCTGCAAAACAGTAGCTATGGTTACTGATCAATCCCATACGCGCTCTAATAGATCAAAAGAATAAATGAAAGCCTTTAAGGGAGATAGCTTGCATATTCTGGAAGAAATTTGGACAATGTTGGACCAACTGTATTTTTCTTCATCTTGATGCCTTAATGGTTACAGATTGCCAGACGTGCCCAAAGGGCCTAGACCCCCTCTGTCTCTTTGCTTAGTGCAGTCCGCTTGCTCGTGACACTTTCACTAACCGAAGGCTGCAGTGAAGTCTGAAGTGCTCTCTGTTGTCCACCTTTTTTCTCAGTTTTTAGGTCTTGTGTCAGCTCACATCTCACAAGCAGCTGCACAAAGCATTAGGCACTACTTTTATCTCCCTCATTACATGTGTTTGCCAGCTTTATATCTACCATTCACACACACATGCCGTGGGGCTGCGGTTTTGAGGCAGTCATGACACAATCCAGATTCTCCTAGCTGCCTATAGAGGAGAAATGTGTTTTGCGTGGAGCCATTTCCCTCAGAAGTACAGAATTTCCCTGCCATAGCAGCTTTGATCCGCATGGCACTGGGGGCTTGTGTCAACAGTCTTGTGTTTCAGCTGAAGGGCTGAGTGGACCCCCAAGGTGTCAATCAATGCACTGTGTCAATAGGAAGGACAATTAAACATTATGTGACACGGTCACCTGCTCACACCCAACAATTTAAATAAAGACGCCAACACAGATTCAAGACATCTGATGTTGCCATCATACATGCACAGAACTTACAGTGCCAGGAAACAACAGCATTGTATGAAATTCATTCAGTAGAGAAAGATATAAATCTTACTGGTAGATATCTTTCCGTAGAACTGTGCGGGTCAAAGGGTTGTCAGCTTGAGGTGCCATGCTTAAAGAACCCAGCTTTAACACAAGAGTGTCTTCTTTCTTCAAGAGTGGATCAGCTAAAATATAAAAAGACATACAAAATAAAAATACATACATACAATGCATACAATAAAGTTTACAGCAACACTGGCAAGTACACATTATTTTGAGACATCCTAAAATACTTCATAACCAACCAGCCAACATGCAGACAAAACAAACTATCCTCAGCTTTCAACAATAATTCTATGTTTACCTCATCCAACCTCATCTATTTATCTTCACAAATGTCTGCATAATAATGTGGTGGCTATGATATGTCTGGTTGGTGACAAGGGTTTTCACGTCAGCATCAAAACACTTTTGAAACACCCAACTTGTGACAAACCCCCAAAGCATTAAACAAAGTCTGGACAAACCTGAGAGGGAGTGCTTGTCCTGTGAACCAGGGCAGAAGACCCGGATCACACTGGTGTTGATGTAGATGAGTGGCAGGCTGCGTGAAGTTAGTGTGTGGCTTCTCATTGGCTGACCGGCCGACTTCCCACGCTCCCTGTAACGTCTCGGGACAGTAGTCTGAAGAAATAAGGTGATTGTTCTTTATGTTAAGGTCTGATCAACCTAATATCATGTCAAATGTACAATGAAACCATTTTCCTATGAGCCCCTTTCAGATTTTCAAGCACTAACTTAGAACAACTTTCCAATGCTGGGTTGTTCTCAATGAATGCTGTCAAGCTGTCAAGACATGGTCCTTGTTCATTTCAACAGAATGGTTATAAAACGTTGCACTGGAGAGTTCGAAAGATTACCTGAAAAACCCCCGCCACAGTGGCCAGCAAAGGACAGGAGAGCACAATGTCAAAGGGCTGTGCAGTGAGCAGGATCTCTCTCAGATAGTGCGGTGCACTGTCGGCCAGGGGGTCAGGGGACACTCTATAACCAGTCGTGCCGCTGCTCCGGGATGGACGCTCGGGTCGAGTTGTGAGTTTGTGTCGAACATTTTTGGTGACAGCCTGAGTGTAGGTGATGGACAAAAAGCCATGCTGCTGGTGGGAGCCCTCCAGGACTTTTGCTGCAGTCTGGTTAGTCCAAGATAATGGAAAGAGAGGAAATGCATAATATACCATAAAATAAATGTCAGATGCATTTTAATATTTAGTTTTTGCATTTGATAAGCAAAGCTATTACGCTAAGAAAGCGAATTTGATTTACTTTACACCACTTTTAACTAAAGCTAGTCCTGCCCAGCTGATTTAGCATTTAATAAGGAGCCATAATTTATGAAGGAAAAAAAGCTGCATTCTCATTCTCTAGTTTAGGCCAGTATGGATCATCTAGAATAACACCTATTAACAGTGGTAAAGGTGGCACTGCAATTTATATAGTAATTGTGTTTAAAAATGCAATAAGTGGCAACAAAATAGCTGCCAAAAGCAACGTTTGACCCACTGTTAATAGGGGGAAGAAGAAACTACCAAGGAGAATTAAACAAATTGTAATTCTTACAGGAGGAAAAAAGCCAGAGAAATGGCTGAATGAGTCTTGCTTGCTGACGGGTCGAACCAGCACAGTGCGTCTGTTCAGCTTGTCAGTGCAAGACAGGACCACTCCCCCGCAGCTGTCCGAGCTCCTAGCACACTCCTCAGGGCTGAAGGTGAGGTGCAGATAGGGAGAAGATGGACAGGGCAAACAGAAGTGGTCCCAAATGGAGGGATTCAGCCATAGAAGTGGAGCAGACAAGCAAAGACAGGAAGAAAAACCATGAAAGACATTAATTACACTAGTTAATTAGAACAGACCAACCTGATTTGTA
This sequence comes from Eucyclogobius newberryi, assembly GCF_026437365.1. NCBI lineage: Eukaryota > Metazoa > Chordata > Actinopteri > Gobiiformes > Gobiidae > Eucyclogobius > Eucyclogobius newberryi. The sequence goes on from NW_027315945.1 coordinate 18,528,040, forward strand.
AAAAGCAAGAAATAGTCTTACACATGCACAGGTGTAAAGTACTCACTTCAAAATTTGAAATATTTCAATCAGGTATAGCATTTGGACCACGGGTCTCACCTCAGCCAGGTCATTTCTGACAGACAATAACCTATGCAGACTGAAAACATGCTGCAAATGATGCTTTCATAGTCATCATTGGCAAATTATTTTTTTGTCTAATATGTGCCACTTACAGATACCATGGCAAAGAGAGAATGTTATTAATTTAACTTATCAGTGGTCATAATACTATGCCTGATCAGTGGATCATCAAGAGAAAAATCCTCCTACACAGAGAAAAGATTAGCCAGTTTAGCCCGAAACCTCAGTGGCTTGATAATTAAACCAACAGGAGTCACTGGAAAAAACAGGGGAGGGAGTCCACTGCCCAGAAATGCAGTGTACATCGTTTCCCTGTCTGTCCAGGCAGAGCACATAAACTGGGATTGATTAGGAGCAGAGTGGCAGGTTAAGGCCTATGGCTGCTGAGACCTCACCACAGCTGTCTCCTTGCACTGCAGAACGACTCCTTCATAGTGGCCACAGTGCCAGCCTTGCCCTGGCCTGGGGAGACACACAAGGCCAAGCTTCAACTGAGAACATCTGGAAGCACTCATACCAATGTTTCATGCACTGATAGCATCGCTTTAATGGCAACAGTAGTTAGAAAAGGCACAGCAAATTCAACCACAGACTCAACTAAATGCACCCTGCAGGCTCTGGGGACTTTGTAAAACATGTGATTTACTTAGTATTTAGTTTAGACCACCTTCATAGCATGTGAGCAATAAAATAAAGAACACCACAAGCAACATATTTGAATTTTGGAGAACAAAAAAAATGATGCTTGTTTTTGTAAAAGTGCAGACAATGAATATCTCTTCTCTCATTATGTGACTAATGGACCCCCACATCTCTTCATCACTGTGTTCCCTTGCTCTTCTTCCATCTACTCATCTTCTCTTTCTGCCATTTGCCATGCAGCTGGAACACATCAGCTCCAATTTGTGTGAGCTGCTCCTTGGACCAAACTTGGGGGATCTGTCACTGGTTGTTCTTTGCAGTGCATTTTTTTTCCTGTATCAAACTTCATCATACCTTCCAAATCATCCTACCAAACAGAAAACAGATAATCACCAATCACCTACCATCTTCACTGCTGCATCTGAATGGCGCAATAACACTTGCCTATTACAGATTCCACAGACTTTGTTCTTCCTCCAATGTCCCAATCACAAGTTCAATTATATATTTACCTCCATATTCATCTGCACATTCTAAGTTTCCAATTACTTTCTAGCCGTAAAAACGCTTGCGCCAGATGTGACATTTTGAGTGTCAAGCTTGATTTGATCTGAACCACATCACACAAATAACCTGGCCTGGTGACGACATAACTCACAATTATCTGTTCAGAATGATTAATACGGACTCCAACCCCTGTGGGCTCTCTTGTATATGTGGATGATACAGATTAGAGTGGGCCCTGAGCCCAGAGGTCCTCCACTGTGTCCTAAACAGCCGTGACTACAACCTGGGCTTGGATGATGGAGTGTTTCTGGCTGCCAGAATACTGGCTGGTTCGAAGTATGCTGAGACTATGTTGTTAAATGCACATTAAAATTAAATAACCTAGAAATGAGAAAATTGATCCATTATCTACTTAAGAAGGCAGAGAGGTCTACTAAAAAGATTAAAGTTGGCTTAGTCTCAGAAGTAATTGGACACACACCTGTGGAGAACAAACCATGCAAATGTAACGCCTCAGACACCTCTAGGGTCTCACAGGCTCTCAGCACAACTCTGTGTTGGCTGATAGTGCTCAGTGGACGTGCCCACTTGTGGCTTGACACCATATAAATCACCTAAGTGCACTGCAACAGGGAGGTCTCAAAAACGCTTTAAGGCTGAATTCAGAGCCACCCCAATTTTTTTTAACCCGCTGACATGATCAATATTAATCATCCCATGACTGTTGAGAATACTGATTGACAGAAAAACAATACGGGCGGAGGGTCCAGGGTCTAAGCTTTAGCTTTTCTCAGGGATCCTGGCTGGAGTGTTTTTATATGTTTTCTTGAAAAGTGAGAAAAGGGGAACTACGTTCTGATCCCTGGTCTCTTGAATGTACACAATGGACACTTGCAGCTTTGTATAATGACCAGTGTTGGGAAAACTAAAGATATAATAACATGAAATAGCTAAACTATGAGGACAGTATGTGTTAAAAAATGAAAAAATGTCTGAAGCAAAGAGCTTTTACAGTCAAAGAAGTGGGAACTTAAGATCACAAACTGGACCATGGATTGGGAGAAATGACTGTGCCGTGGAACATCAGATTGTAGTTTAGTTGCTAACAATATGTTAATGTTTCTTTGGATCAATTATGACAAATCGGTCAAATGAATTGCCTGAAAGAGCTTATAAAATCAGAGTCAGTTCTGAATTACTCTGTGTGTCTGAGTGTCAATCGTCTTGTCCATTTAGGTGCCATATCTCTGGCTGCAATAATGATTTTGAAGTGCTAATTTGAAAATCAAACATACATTAGTGAACAGAGACTGTGATGACACTAGAGTGAGCATTTACTTGTTTAAATTGTTTGATCACATAGCGCACATCAAAACAAAACACCGACAACATAAACTACAGACTTTACTCTTTACCTGGATCTGCAATGGTCGATGTTGAAGCTGCCAACTTTACATTTGACCTTGGTGTAGACATCTTGAACATCCACAGAGGCACTCAAGTCTTCAAGTTCACTGATGACACTGATTTCTGGCAAAAAAATTATAGTTTTAGCACTGGTTTATAGTCAAGCAATGAGCAATATAGGTGTATGGTTGCTTAGTGATGCAGGGACTTTCCCTAGTTAGTACAATGTGAATAAAATCTGAAAGAGCATAAATGGATTCTTCACCAAAACCAAACAGGTTCACATTTCATCTTTTCCACAATGAAGGTAATGGTTACTTGACAGTTGACCCAAATGTATGCCTCTAATGAATGTACATATCACACAAAACCACAAGCACAATCTAGCATTGCTTAAGAAATCTAAACTAGGAAAACAGCCACATAGCTTTCATCTGTTAATTTTGAGGATGGATGTCTATGTACCTACTAAATATGCACTGTTCAGTCCGGTCCAATAGTCTTGGACATTTTCTCATCAGTACTTAGGCCTGTATCTGCATGCGTCAGTGCACCTCTTATAAAAACAAACCCACCCACTGCAGGGAAAGTGTGTAAACTCCATACAAGCACTGATTAACTATGTATTGAACGAAGCCTGGTACTTTTGCTCATTGTTTCCACTGAACAGGACCCACAATCAACGGGGAGCTTGGGAAAAATGGACATCAAGCATGAGTTTGTGGTTCTTGTTGTACTGTTGTACTTTAAGTCATTCCAAGAAACACATGTTAAATTGAAAAACAAGGAATGCCAGCTTTATTGTGGAGACAGTGAGGAAAGGAAAGTTATTACATACAGAAGTACAGAGAAATTCATATTATACACCAATGATTTGGATGTGTTTGTTTTCTTAATTCACCTTAGGGAATCCTTGGAAAATCCTTAATATTCTAAATAGAGTTTGATTTATTTTCTTACTCATGTTTCCATTTTAGTCAAACGTTTTCTGCCTTAGTTCATTGCCTGGTTAATCTGAGCAGAACCTCTAGTTGAGGTCTAGTCTTCCAACGTATGCTGGCTTAACACTTTATAATTATCTGTGCACCAATACATCTACATGAGCTGTTTCCATCCTTTTACAGAGACATACATTCCCTTCGCATCTGAAAAACACATTACATCATGGCAGATTAGATGTAACCATATATGAGGCTTGCTTATCTTCAAGAATGTAATCTGAATGATATTTTGCCCTAATGTATTGCACACACCACACTGTTCTGACATGTTACATGCAGGAATCTGCTTTGATTTTCTTGCATGCTGCTTATTGCTCCGCACGCATAAAAGATGGTGGTAACTTCATCTTTCAACTCAGATGGCACATATTATGCCAAATCCAAAGTAATGCCTATTTAGGATATTTCTAAGTCAAACCGTCTCTGTGAGGTCCTCAGATATGTTTCCATGGATAAAGACCTTAAGCTGGGCGATCTGGCTGGCAGATGCTAAACATTACAGACACCAATTAAAGGTAAATCTAGCCTTTCATCGCCCTAGTAAATCTAAAGGGGACAAGAGGCGGTTTGCTTAGGATTCATCACCCATTTATTTATTTGTCTTCTCTCACCAATCCCCATTTTTCCCAGCTGCAGATCCTTTTTGCAGACTAGAGTTACAGGTCTGAATGGGTAGAGAAGACATGATCACATCAATTTTAGCACTAAAGGAAGACAAAGAAATATGAAATGCTTCCTGTACACTTTAACATGACAGATGGGGATCAACAATCAGTAGAAAGCCATCTTAAATTTGAAATATCTTCCAAAGAAACAGCACTGAAAAATGAGTTTAAGTTGGGAAAAGTATGATCTATGCAGATAGACTTAACGACTTCTGTGGGATAATATAATATTATGCTTTAATGAAATGTTTAATTTGAATAAATGAAGCCAAAAAATAGTCAAGGACTAGTTCTAAATACACACAGAAAAAATATCTGATCCAGTTTTTAATCAATCAATCAATCAATCAATTTTATTATATTTATTTATATTTTACACTTGTGTGGTACCATAGAGTTTAGGGTTAGGGGGGTTTCTACAGAAAAGCCTCAGCATAGTGCAAAACTAAAAGCAAGTCCATATGAGCTTTCCTTATGTTTTTGTAGCTCTAATGAAAAGAAGGGAAGATGATATGTGCTGCTTTCATGTGAGTTGACCAATAGAAACAACATGGCAATTAAAATATACAAAGTACCTGTTTTTTTGGCGGTTGGATCAGGAGCATAAAGTTTGATAGTGACCTTTGGTAACATCCACTGCATCCACAGGCTGACCTTCCCACTGGTGCCCCCTATGGTACTGGTCTTCTGCTCCAGAGTGACTGTGTCAGCAAATGGACTGTCATCTCCGGCTGCTACAGAATCACCCTGAAAAAGTTAAATATATGTGTGACGCTTTTTACATCTTGTTTCTTCGCCCATCACCAGTAATTCCGAGACAAAGAACAAAACACACACGTGTCTAATTAGTCCAGTGTTGTTGTGTTGTGCATGTAGCCATAACAAAGCCACCACAGTCTTTCAAGCCTTTCCCTGTGTAGATGACATCAATGTCTGGTGAGCAGAGCTGTATTCCAAACCATGGTGCTAAAAGGAACCACTGTACGGAGCTGTCATTTGTGTTAACCCCAGAAATACAGGCCATTGTCACCCACGGGGGCTGCTTTCACCGTAAAGGCCAGGACACACACGATCAGCAGCCTGGGAGAGCGAAGGGAAGTGCGGACCGGAGGCGGGGGCAGCGCAGAGGCAGCCAGGATACAGCAGATGAGGCCTTTAGTGAGTTCTTGACTCATCACTGGAGGTTTGGCAGTGAACACTGGTGCACAACAAGGGACCGGTTGCATTTTTATCTCTTCCTAGTTAATGTGTTTCCCAAACATATATCTGTGTGGCTGACTTGGAAAGTGAAAGGGCAACAAGCAAGCATAGTAATTGTCTGGTTAGCTCTTATCTTTGCAGCATGGTAAATTACAGTTTGTTGTGGTTATTCAGGGTGGTTGTGGTCAGCGGTGATTAGAAACTTTCTCAATCAAAAGCCCACAGAAGGAAGTCTATCAAGGCAGAGTAGGTTTAGAGTCAGATGAGGACAATGTAACACAGCTTTACAAATTTCCCTTAGAGGTTTTGCATTAATGTAAGAATGCACAGGCACCTGTCAATCAGAGCACAATGTGATTAGCTCACTGTTTTAAAATGAAGAGGATTGTGTTCAAGAAGATAAGTTAAGGTTTATATCTTGTCTAAATGTAGCTGTGTCTGAAATGCATGGTGTGATAGAAACACAGGAAAGTGGCAATTTAAAGTATTTACATAAAGAGGATAATCATAAAATATATTATATCAGCCATTTAGATCAACTTAAATGGTTACTAAATTAGTGTTGAAATGTAAACAAGGGGAACAACTGTACTGTGTCAAGAAGCAGAACTCAACAATGGCTAACAGTAGTACAGACAGATGAATTAAGTAGTTGCAGCGGAGACATAATTCACTATTATTTAAGTATGACGTTACTGGCTCTGCTTTATGGGCATGAGTAACATGAGCACTGTAATAATGATGGCCTTCAGTCCAAATGAGAGATATTGTACTGTCAAGTGCCATTTGGGGCCTAATTATTGTTGAGCAAGAGTCAAAACATGGCCCATTCTCTGCCTTTGTGAGAGTGTGTGTGTGGTTACGAGTGTTTAGTTTATGGTTCTGGCCAGTCACTTGGATTAGGCTCCATAATGTCATGTGTGGAAACAGGAGCCAGCCGCTGGTGCTGTGGGAAGCTCCAAGCGCTGAGTAGGACTAAGGGATTTCACAGAAGAATCAGATACAGCTATTCCAGCGTCCCAATAATAACCAGTGCTGCTATCATGTATTTACTACAAATCTCATTCGACCTTCACATATTTGGAATTATAAAACCAATTTAGGCTCAAATGTTTTCAGTTAAAAAAAATTATAAAAAAATTACTATGACTGCACTTCTACTATTTATTCACTACATAATAAATAACACATAAAAAAAAAAACACTAATTGCAAGCAAAACTTAATCTTAATTTCAGTTCCTTAACATTTCCTGTTAAAATTATAGATTTAAATAGGGATACAACCAGTTATAGTTATAATAATACTAACGATACCAATGAAACTCAGAAAATGTAGTATTTCCAGACTACTGCACAACTACTGTGCATGAAGTTGTTTAGACTTTATATTATAATATTGCAGTGGGAGAAGCTTTAAGACTTTGGTGTGTTTTTACAGGTCAAGGGGGCTTTTGCCATATTTGTTGGTTGCCAGATTAGCCCCCCCCAAAAAACACCAATCCACATCATTTGAGAACGAGCTATTTTCCCACACCTTCTAAAGCCAAGATGTAACATATACAGTTTAATTCCTGGGCCTCTGTGCTGTAAACGCCGGGGATCTGGGTTTATTTTCTCTGCAGCGTTTGTCTTTGCTCATCAGGAATACCCAAACACTGGGAGACAACAGCGGGCTGGAGGGTCATACCATGAGGAGCAAATGACAGGTTAAAAAGGGAGGAAGAAGGTGCTACATTATTGACAAAAATGTCCAAAATATTGCAATAGAAAAGAATAGTTTGTGCAACAATGCCTATTTAAATGATGTGGATACAAATTGTCAAGAACAAAAATATCAAACTCAAATGTTACCAAACTTGTCATCTTGAATAAATTGCAGCTTGCGATTGAATATTGCCATTATTTCTTGTAAAATGCAAACAATACATTTCTTTTTTTTTTTTTTTTTAATTAGACGTATTATTGTCTAATCAGACAGTTCAGATCTCACCCATAATATAGTTATTGTGTTTTAAGGTAAATCACTTTAACCTGTGATGGTAAAATAAATAAATATTAAAAAGTTCAATTCTATACAACTCATCAAGAGTTTGACATGAAGACATTCTGAAAACAGACAGTGCATAATATAACCCTTCTACAACACATGTCCCACATCTCCGCTTGCACAGAGCCAGGTGGGGCCATGAGGAGGCAGTGTAGTGGGTGGTGAGGGCAGGGATTTGGGGAGTGAGTCCTGCCACTGGTGCTGAGACTTATCAAAACAGCTCCTACATTCTTGCTCAATCACCCAGCTTCCCCGAGGACCAAACACTTCTACCAGTGTTTGTACTTAGGTAAACAGTGACAAGTGGGCTGTCAGGGGCCCCTCTCAGATGTACTGTAGCAGGAGTCCCACAAATGATGCAAGGGAAGCACTCACCATCACATGGAGGCAAATGAAGAGATGCATATCCAGTTATACAAAACACATGTGTTTCTGTGCAGCGCTCATGGTATAGTTTATCACTATGATTCTCATATAACCTTAAAACAGCAGTATGGACCAGCATTTGGATGAAAAGGTAATATTGGAACTGAAGGTTTGGCATGTTAGAACAAATGTATTGACAATTTGTGTTTCTAGTCTTAATAAACTATTCAAATGACACATATGCTCTATTCACCTTATACTGCCCCGCCCACTTCTGCCTCTTTTGGTCACAGATCGGCACTTCCGTTGTAATCCCACTTCCGGTTGAACAGGAACTCCATTGGTTAAAATGGAGAATTAGGGAAAAGTCTTGCCGCTCAATATGCAATAAAGTAGCAAGTAGTTCGCTGCCGATTCGCTGACTTTTTAGTCTGTTGAAATAATTTATTCTCTAGGTCACCAGCCCTATGTTAATTAATGCAACCAGAAGATGGATTATGTCATATGGCGGCGCCAAGACAAGACAATTTGAATACAGATTTATGTAGATACTTTATGTAGATAATGTATGATGGGTTTTTGTGTTTTCTGCAGTATATAAGCTAATACAAGTGTGATTTAAGCCTGTATGTCAATCCCTCTGTGATATAATGATGTGGCGTGATTCTTTGGACCTGTTACTTGGTGATCATAAAGCATTAAATCCAGGATTACCACAGGACAATAAACTAAGCGAGTGTCATAAACACTCTCCTGTTATTTGCATTCATATTAAAAAAAAACAGTACACAGATGTTCCAAAAGGACTAAACATTACAGCGCCCAAAGTAGCACCAGTGAGTGCTACTGTGCTGACAGGAGGCAGCAGCCCTGGGCCTTTGAGCAGGTCTAAGTACCACCTTGGGGCTCGAGGAAAAATATGTGATAAAAAAAAATGTTTTCTGTTAGCTCTGCACATGAGTGCACTGAAGACGGCATGCCATATTTCTTCTCCCTTGGATATTTTAACGGAGCAAGAATGTAAATACAGGTTATTGTTTTCCACAAATTAAGAAGCAGGTTTATACTCAATCAAGGCCAGACACACGAGATTGAAACAGAGCTCTAGTCCATCTGCGTATCTGTTTTGGAGAAGAAAAAAATATAGCAAAACATGAGGCTGATTAAATTTTTCCAGCTTTGAACACCATTCCCAAATAAAACATACCACTTGGACAAAGTGCAAGCATCAGAAAATACTACATTAACGACATTATTTAGCTGGTGATGTAAATACTCTGTAGTGGACTTAATAACTTCAACATTAACATTCAACATAAAATGTTGTTGGAACAATGGAGTAATGTATTTGATTAAAAAAAAATAAGACTTCAGTATGAGCATAAAGGGTGGAAAAACGCAAATGCACCAAAACAAAGGAATAAAATAACACCAGGAATGGCATGTAAGCTTAACAAAGATCAAACCAATCAAAAAATATTGCTTGTGTTTGTTTGTTTGTTTGTTTGTAATAATATAAAACTTCTGGATTTTCTAACAATGGAAAGACAAACACATTTCTAGTCAAACCCAAACGCATCTCAAAAGCTAACCTCTGTGGGGGAACCAAAGTCAGCAGAGGGGCTGCAGGTGCTGGTGTCCGGTGGGGCTGTCCCAGCACTGCTGCGCACAGGGGAGGATGGTACGCCCACTACAAGCGGCTCTGGGACACTGGAGGTTTGGCGGAGGAAGCCATGTTTCTGCAGACGGGCCCAAGTGGAGCTCCAGGAGAGAAGCAGATCATACAACAGCTGGACCTGGAGATGGAACGCATGTTTATGGTTAGACAGTATTTTCTAGATCTGATTGCAGGTCAATTTACTAAGTAATGTTGTCACATAAGTTTGTATACAAAAATGTAACGAAAAAACAATTTCCCTCAATAAATTATTTGCTTACAATCGATACAAATGATCAAATAATATTATATCAATTATAAAATAAATTGTAATATAGATATAAATGTATAACAGCAACTGAAACTGTATATAGAGATTGTATATAGAGATAGAGAGATGGATATTCTTTGACAATATGAAATCATCAAAAAGAACACATGAGCAGCATTAACACTGGATAGTTGAAATATATTTTGCCAATGCCTGACTCAAACGTGATCATTGTGAAGTTCTCATGTAAACTGACTTCTAAAGGATAGTAACATGATTTGTGTTAGAATGTATGTGACACTAAATCCAGTCTAGTTGATGAAAGATTTTTTATTTTATTTTTCTTGCATTGATGGTAAAAGAATTAGAAGTGTCAGATGTTACTGCATGCTCCAGCGTGTGCCACAATGAACAAACTTGTTATCCTTAACAACGGAACTCCCATAGAAACACCAAAGGAGGAAAGCGAGGTTGTGTCATCAATTTAGCCAAGTAAGTTACCATGGTTTGAACAAACTTCTCAACCATTTATTGTAAAAAGAGATCTAAGTTTCAAACAACAATAACAAAACCAAAAAGGCCAGTGGAAAACATGAGAGCAAGGCACGGGAATGCAAAGCTTTTACTCAATATTTTTCGAGAGGCAAAAGTTAGGGAGAAAAAGTGCACTCTTTCACAGTGAGCTAATTTCTGGATTTCAACTGTTTCGATTTCCCTGCCAGCAAAGTGCTCACCCCCCTGCCCCCTCTACTGCCAAAAAAGGTCCAAAGAAAGGTGCACAGGCATAAAACAGCTCAAACACATTTTTGCTCTCAGTGGCCCGCTCACACACAGGCACGGCTGTTAGCGCACACATTAGGGAGGCCTTCCATAAATAAGCATAAATCAAATGAAAAGCAGCACAATACATTACAGCTGGGGCATTTCAAACATGTCCAGGAAGAGCTGCAAACGCTGATCCAGGAGCAGCAATGCCGGGACAGAGCCAACAGCTGTCTGCCATACCACACTGAACTGTGCTGCCGACGTGAGACGCACAGCCCGGTGCTCCTGAATCTGGAAGGCCAACAAAGCAATGGAATGTGTTTGGAATGGGTCAAATTGTACCACAATAATGCACGAAATAACCACACAGTCAATGGCTAGTTACAGTGGCTTGCAAAATTATTCATACCCCTGGAACTTTTCCACATTTTTCCACATCACTACGATTAACTTAAATAAATTGTATTGGTATTTTATGTGAAAGAGCACTTGTGAAGTGCAATGAAAATCATACATTAAAAAAAGTATTCAAGCCTCTTTTCCAGTGCAATCAATTGCTGTCAGAAGTTGCTTGATGATTGCTGAAAGATTGAATGATGATCTAATGATTCAAAGTGTGTAATCAAATCTCAGTTTGAATACAATTGTTCTGTGAAGGCCACAGAAGTTTGTTAAGAGAAGGTTGGGGAGAAAACAGCATCATGAACTGCTGTTCAGAAATGCTCTCCTTCAAATTTGATTGAGCTTGAGTTGTTTTGCAAAGACAAATGGGCAACATTTTGTCTCTAGGTGTGTAAAACCCCAAAAGACTTGCAGCAAAAGGCAGTTCCACAAAGTATTGACTCGGTGGGGCCAGAATACTTTTGCACGTCTCAGTATTTTCTAGAAGTCAAATATAATTTTCCTTCCACTTTAAAATTGTGTGCAACTTTGTGTTGCTCATTCACAAAAAATGCCAATACAATTTATTGAAGTTTGTGGTCGTGAAGTGACAAAATGTGGAAAAGTTTGGTGCACTACTAACCTTAAACTGTCCCACCCAGTTTTACTTCTGATTTCTGCATACCATAAGGGGTATCAGTACTTTAATATATAATATCAGGTTATACATTTGCAGCCACATCCTTCCCTATAAAGTACTGTAAGAGTACTTCATTGCAAAAAAGTTCCATTAGGATGGTTGTGCTGACGATGCAGTGTTCAGTGATGGAAAAATCAGAGTGCACCAGCATCTTTACATACTTACATATTAGGTCATAATACAGCAGGCACGTTTTATAAAAAGAGAAATTGCTCTGAACATTTGTGATGTGAAGTCCTCCAAAGAGCTGTCATCTGGAGATCAAGAGGAGCTGAGGCTGCAGTAGTGAGGACTGGAGAGTGAACAGAGGCCTCCGCTGTCATTCATGAAAACACACATGAAAGGCTGTGGAGCGCAGATGGCCTGTGTTTGTGTCTTTATCTCACTACAGTCTATGCTAAAGGAGGCTATGTTAAACACTGCTGTGGTAGCATAGCGAGTACAGGTGGACAAATATAAAGGACTCGAGACTGGGTCTATGTGCTTTATGCAACAAGTTAAATTTAGAACTTAATGGTAAATAAACACTGAATATTTTTCCAGCTGGTTTGTTTGTGTGAAATGAAATATACTATTGTATTGTCTCTTTTAAAGTACAAAGAACTGACGTGTGACTCTGCAGTATACATTTTAGATTTAGATTAGGTTTAAAAAAAATCTCTGGCCCAATCTGATTCAAACTGAATTTCTTTAGACATGTAAATTGAAGAATTTTAGATCAGCAATGAATTATTTTTTTAATTAAGTTATGGCCACTCCCCTGGGGACATATTGGTGTTGTTTCATTGTTTTGGTCCGCTAGGGTAAAAGAGAAAGTAAAAATTACTGGAGCTTCTGCAAATATGAGCAAATATCTTTATAATTTCCAGCTATGTCTAAAAATCTAATTCTCAAGGTAGATGAGGTTTTGCTTATTTATACTTGCAAAAGTGTGGTTGTATAACGCATGTCCGAAAAAAAAGTTGGCTCAGAAAAAAAGCGGCACAAGCTCCATAGTTACAAACTTCTGGAATATTAGAAGATTTATTTCCATCCAGAGTTGCATTTTTTTCACCATTTGATCTTGTGTTGATGATATGAGAGAGTGACCACTGCACAAAGCCTTCTCCAGCTCGTCCCAAACACTCTCACTGGGATTCAGATCTGTAGATTAGTTTCTGCTTCTCCTTAGATGTTTTCTCTGCTTTATGCCTATGATTTGACCCTTCTCACAAACAGTGACATCTTTTCCATGACCACAGGATTTGTCTTTCCACATGGTTGTTTCAGAAATGAGAAGCCACTCACTGCATCAGTTGAGTTTAAATACAGTGTTGCAGCTGAAAGATCATCACCTGCAGCAGTTCACCAGCAGGAGGCTCGTACCAACTGTGTTTGCTTAAATTAATCCAAGTGGTGACCCTAACCCTTTTTTAACATGTATGTTAGTTGTTTTTATTTGCAATTATAGCAACATTTTAGCACTAATACTAAATTAATTGATGTCTCTTAGTTCTTAATATATAAGCATATAAGAGCATAAGAGTGGTCAGACCGGTACTCTGTGCGTCTAAATGTAGTAACTGTCCGAATCAGACGAACAAATACATATCAAGACTTACCAAAACAGAACAACAGGAATCAAGCGTATAGTCTTGACTGGACAGGCAAATAAAATATCATAATCAGAACAACTTATTTGATTTATTGCAGTATGCACCATATACTATAAATTGTGCATTTGCATTATAAGGTTTTGGTTTCAAATGCCAAGAAATTCTACCCTATGATGTATGTTTCCACTATTTAAACGCCTTTGATTGCAGCGTGACCAAATCTGTAACTATGTTGGTGGTAAAATGTTCAGGAGTCTCACATCCTAGTATAAGTAAAACTGAAGACTATAATTAAAATAAGACTAAAAAGTATTTTTCTCCCCAAGTTACTTTAGATTCTACAATGTTCACACATAATGGGAAAAAATAACTTACAAGAAAACAAAGACTGTGTTATTGATTGATGTCCAGACAGTTTTGCAATTCACATGAATACTATTAAAAACCTTTCTGTGGGAAAATTGTCACAACTGAAATATTTAAAAAAATATATTTCCATATATATATATTTCCTTTGCCAACCAATGTGGTTTGAGAGACAATTCAAAGATTGTTCGGTTGAAGTGTTTACAAAGAACCCAAATTTAATAAAACTAATTCAATTGCAAAAATCAAAGCTAGTGTTATGGTACATGCCACTAGAGTCATCACAGTACAATGAAAAACTAAAGCATAATTTGGACAGCTAAAACCTTTGCTATCCAGTCCATCTGTATTTGTTCTCCAGTCACCAAAACAAAATAACACTGTGCAATAACAATGGGCTTCATGTTTCCCTGTTCTCCTTCACTCTGATCTGACCAAAACAAACACCGCAACACTCCCATGTTTACAGATTGATTTTCATGACAATCAAGACAATGAGCATGATGAACTACTTTGTGCATTCAAAGACCATGTGGACACACTTGTTCTAGCCAGGGTTTTATTTATGTTAAATTCTACAAAGACACAAGCGTAATTTTCCATTGCCTAGTTCTTGACTTGCTTCCATTACATGTTCCCAGCATCATCCAGCATAAAGTCTAGAGCCTAAAACTTCAACTGATCACATTCACTACCATTGACAATTGCATGTTTAAAGTGTCTTCAGCTGACTTCCTCGCTACAGAAACTGACAAATAAGATATTATCTCAATAGTAAATTGCTTTGTATTAAGTTTAAGAACAAACATTTAATACATGAAGGCATAGTAAGGCAGGCACAGCTTTTGCCTTTATTATATTGTTCATTAAATTAGTGAATAACTCAAAATGTATCTTGTGAACCTTTATTCTGCACTAGTGCTCTTAATTTTTGGTAGAATGATAAGGGACAAATACTAAGCATTATTTTTAGTGTTATTTGCCTTTTAAAATGCTCTTTAGTTTGGTATGTCATGTTGTAAAACTAAAAAGACTAAAGATTAATCAAACTAACATTATTGAAGCTAAATGCTACTCCATGCTAAATAGTTTTGATGAGGCAACAATGTTAGAACATGATTAAAGTAAACTTTGCATAATATGTGTCGTTTAACATTTGAGCTGCAGATGGTTAACTCATTTATATCTGACTCACTATAGATATCAACAAATGTTTCATTGTGCCATTTATTTTTTGCAGCTACTTTTTTACAATATACTAAATTTAGAACACACTACAAGACTGACCTGAGGATTGGAGCACTTGACATGGACCGGCTGTAGATCCACATGGAGGCACACCACAAAGGAGTGCCTGCCCTCTGAACCCTGCAGTTTGTGGGAGGTCACGGCCAGCGTAGAGGTGCAGCCCATGGGTTCCAGTAGGCTCAGGTTCTGCTGCTGTCCAAGCAGGGTATAGACACTGAACTGACTCAAGCTGATTGTCCAAGGGAAAGCATCACCTGAGAGCAGACAAAAGAGATGTGTTGTTACATTTAGGAGAAACATTACCATACATGGCAAACAAATGCAGTGAAATAAGATACTTGAAATTAAAGTAGTGCTATTATAAGTGATGCCACACTCTGGGAAGCTGTCACATCGGTTTCTTTAAGGAGAGGGGAACTTTTTCAGATGCACAAGGCCATGAAGAATACATTTCCCTTACACTGTGGGCAGGCGGCTTTGATCCAGTGCATTAACATGAAAGATGAAGACGTTTCCAAATGCAGGAATGAATTACTAAAAGCACAGGTTGTTAATTTTAACGGCAACATTGACAAGGCCACTGATGTAACTGTTTTTGCTGTCATTTTTCTTTCTTTCCCATTTCTGAAATCTAGTATGCCCAATTCTGATGTCATTAGAGAAAAAAGCAGGGTGCCCCCTCTTTTTCTTCTGAAGAGAAAACAGTGCCTGAGCGTCTTATGTTGCTAATGTCAACTCTCCCAGGTGCGCTCGCCACATGTGCAAGATATACATCTCTCAAAGTCACTTCACTTAAGTTTGTTTGTCTTTTGTCATGGTAAATGAGTGGTAGTGGGTCAATGGCTTGCTTAGTGTTGAAAAGTCCATAATGATGATGAATTCACATAATGTAGCCTATTACTATTACAAAATATAATTTCAGTTATTAATGAATTTGATGTGTTTGTAATACCACAGAAATGACTACCATTATGAGGTAAGTCACAAGGCTATTGCAAGAACCGCCTTTATCCTAGTTTTTCCCCCGTTTTTTTTTTCTTTGTCTGTACTTGAAAATAACCATGTTAAGCAGGTATGACAAACAATAATGTACCTTCTTCCAATATGGGCCTGAAGACTGCAAAGGGCAGCTCCTGCAGTGGTTCCATGTACTTGTGCCCAGTGCTGAGGATGCTGATCTGGGGCAGACAGACCACCAGAGTTCCAGGCATGGAGGCCTGGTTATGATACCAGCTCCGGACAGTCCCAGGGATGTCCCCACAGATGATGGTACTGGGGGAGGGCAGGCTGTCATTGGGCAGGAACACACAGCAGGCCTGAAGTTCCAACTATGAGGATAAAAAAAAGTATGAAGAATAAGACAAACTGTTTTGGCACACAGGAAGGTTACAACACCCTGAAGAGAAGAACTTAATTATTGAAGCAGTTGACTCTAAAGTCGATTTTTTCTTCCAAGTTTATCTGTGTCCTGAGAGCGAAACTGATTGACACAATATGGATTTGCACTTAGAAATTAGGTAGATACTTTGTGGTTTCTAGGGGATTACATTTGTGGTGAGTGAATTGTGGGAGTGAACTTTCACAACAACGGTTTGATGGATGGCTGGGAAACTTGATATAAATAATTACACTGTCTGGAGTATTAGCTCTAATAACTACGCAGATCTTTCATTGTGCACAACTGTTGGCAAGTAAAAGCGGATGTTTTAAGTGGTACATATTAAGTTAAATTTATTATGCTAATCTAACTACTCAGCTACATTTTCTTTATTCTCATGTAAAAAAGACTGAGTTATGAAGAGAAGTTATTGAATAAGATTAAATATAGGTTTATAAAACATTTCAAAACCTCTCTGTGAAATGGTTCTATGTAGCACTGGTTTATACCTTTGCAATTATGTGATTTCTTTGCTAACATTTAGGAAATTGTGACTGTTCGCTGGTTGTTTTGAAATGTTTTGTGAGTGCATGCCTCTAAATTGGTGGCAGGGGAGACAAAAAACGGGCACCAAACCCTGTAATTTCTGTGGTGTGCAATTACAGTAAAACATACTAATAACCCTAATGGTGTTTGCTTATGACATGTGAATGCTTTTGCGGTCATTTGCCTTAGCAACAAAAACTACAAATGTTGCTAAATGCATGGTAGTTGTGACTGATCACAACATGACCAAATTGTCATAATTAGAAAACATTACACAGATGACAACTCAAATTATCTTACTGCCATCAAGTGGGCACATGAGTTTACACTAAAGCAAAAAAGCTACAAATGAGTGAAACGCCTATGTATGTAATGGGAAGAAAAAGAATTGCTCAAACTTAAGCAGGGTGATACTAAACCCATTTTAATTTGGCTTCTGGTACTCTTTTTTTGGAGATGGATAAGATTGTGATTTGTTATAAATGATACATCAACCATGCTTTAAATGACTTCATATATGATTTTGTGGTCAAATTAATATACAGCAAAAATCATTCTATCTCAAAATTGAACAGTAGATCAGATTGCTAAGCAGAATTCACACCCGTTCTGACAGTTGGTGTTTCTGTTTCTGTCGCTTGAAATAAATATTATTAAGCATTATTTACAGTATACCACTTTGTGACACATTATCAGCTGCCATGAACTGACATAAATTGTACAGGCACCCATAATATAGACATAATACACTGAAAGTATATTACTTCAGCTGTGTGTAATCCCATCAGCTACATGTATGGTAGTGACAAGACACACTACATTGGAAACAGTGCAATATGTGAGGTAAAGTTAACCACTGGCACTGGGCATTTAAAGAAGTTTACACAGCATTTGGGCCAAAGCAGCTCGGTTGTGTGGTTATGTCAGAAGTTGTCAGGGAGTAAACTGTGGGTCAGATCTTCCACCTTGCTCTTTTGGCTGCGACAGACGTCAGGTGTCTGTGGTCACCCTGCTCTCACACACAAAAATGCTGAAAAAAGGAGGCCTAGGGAGCATTGGCACTAAACTGTAATGGCAGGTCCAAACACAGAAACAGCCTGAGGTCAGAAAATCCCAAAACATCATTGGTTTGACTTTAGCCAAAACCACTGACAGCATGTCTTCCCCACGACCAGGTCTTTATTCCGTCATTACTGTGCCCCCTGTTCCCTTGTCCACTGGTCCAAATGCCATGTCAGTAAATACGCATGGGCTTACAATAAGATGTAACTAAACCACTTGGCCGGTGAGCGTAGTGACTATTAATTTGTTTAATTTACTTTGTCATATGGCAGAATTTTTGGTGTTTTATCCAGGTTCACATCTCATTTGTGACCACGCACTAATCCAGGGCGGGGAGCTCATGGAGAGTGCGGTGATCTCAGCAAAGCAAAGGCAAAAATACTTAACCAAAACAAGAAGGGAAATATGCAAAGGGCAGCAAGTAGAGTTGGAGCGAACGTGTGTTTTATGTCACATTTTGAGGTGTAAAAGTTCAGTTGAGGTTGAGCAGGGTCATGTTTGCTATTCCTCTGAATTGTGTTTAACAGCTCTCTAACAGGCCAATAAACATTGCACTAGACGTAGGCCGAGTGTGACAGTGTCCCGGCTAGACTGTGTGTTTGGGACAGTTATAGAAAGTAAGGGTAGACCTCATGTCTTAAATTGGGACAGGAAAGTGCCAGGTATATGCCAGGGTGGACTAAAATAGTTTGTTCCGTCACATGCTGGAGCTACATTAGCAGCATGTTACTGTATTCACTATTCCCTCACACGGCTCTCCAAAGACAAAGCTGCCAATAAAAGGATAGTGGAAATGGATTTTCTGTTGGGGAGGCCCATGGAAAGCAGGCTTTTCCAAGTGCGGCAGGAGGAAAAATATGACACAACTTTAAAATAGATTTGGGCAGAAGTAATATCTGAAAGTCGGTGGGATAATTGCAGTGTGGGATATGGGTTACGCAACTGGTCTTTCGGTGGGGCATAAACTAATGTGGAATAAAACAGCAACTAAAAGATGGATGGGCTCTTGAATGTCTGCTGTAGGCCTGCAAATGTCTTTACTCATGTTTGAATGATATCAGGACCGTCAACTCGCATCATAAATTAAGATATCAAACTCCACTTGCTGTTTTAATTCTTTCCATTTTATTGATGCCATATTGTAGAAAAAACAGACATTTAAAAAATCTACTTTGGGACCACCTCTTTGATTGTCAGTGTTTTTTAATTGAGCGGCTGTACTCTAAATGTACATGTTGCCTGTTGCTGGTTCATGACTGTCATTCCTGGATCATTTTAGATGGGCCAGGTCAATATCACTCTTGTCTTTATCAACATAAACTTTAAGGCAATAGCTATGGATGTATTTATCTATCAAGATGCTTTCTCACAAGCATGCACTCTGAATAAAATTTGGAGTAAACTAGGACTAAGTCTGGAAAATGCCACGACATAACCAGAACTAGAACAGAACCGAACCAGGTCTACATCAGGACTAAACTGGGCTAAAACCAGGTCCAAACCAACACAAGCGTGAACTGTCATAAATGTTAAAAATCAAACGTGTAACTAACCCCAGAGACCTAAAGCCTTTAATGACAACTTAATGCAGCAAAAACTCACTCAGTGTAACCAGGAGCAGACAACACATTAAATCAATACACTTCAAAAAGAGTAAAAACACATTTCAATTTTGACCAGGAAATCTCCACAAGGAAAAAAGACTGAAACCAATCAAGTTCTTACGAGGTCGCACGTGCCGGCTTATACTACAAAAACATGCTCCGGTGACACACTTTAAAGTCACACCTCCATGTTATACAGTACAAACCTGAACATACACGGAGCACGGATCACGTTTCCCCTCCAACTGTTGTCATCAGGCACGAGGTACAAACTAAATAAACAAATGGAATAAAATAAATCTCTGGGCTTGAGCCAAAACACCTGAATTAACATCTCCTTCTTTTCTACTTCTCTGTGCAGCGAGTACCCCCGCATTTTTTAATATCCTTCCAGAAAAGTTGCTTTGCTCCCCACTTCCTCTGAAGGATGGCACCTGCAATAGCACTGACCTCTGTCCAGCACACAGGGGACCGGCTGGAGCTCAGACCGGGGGGTTATTTGTGCACGGTCTTACTGCTGCGACGGGTTATGGCAGTACAAGCTCTTCTGTGTCCACATGACAGTATTGAGCTATCAAATGAAAATATATTATGTGAGAATTGTGATTTATTTCCTTTCAACCAAAGAACCTCTCTATCACAGCTGCAGTATATCAAACATGTCCCTGTATGGGTTGTGTAGAATTTTATTTTGTTCTTAATGCAAAAGGTAAAATGTTATTTTTCTCCATGCAGATACCATTGCTTTGCCAAGAGTACAAGAGGGACAAGCAGCTGTCCCTCCACCCGCAAAGCTACATGGTGCACCTTTAAATGAGTGTTAGCATGAGATATAGGTCCTAACAGAGTCCATGATATGGGGTGGACAAAGACAAAGACAGGCTTTTAAATTTAGTACGCCTTAGGAACAAGAATGGTTTTCATAAGCATTGTGTGGCACAGATTTGGAGAATGAGCAAAGAAAAGACAAGTATACATTTGCTTACAAAAAAAAAGAATCCCCACTCATGCACTTAACTCATTGAAGTCTTTCACTGCTCCAACCATAACGAAAATTCAGTTATCTGGCTGGCTTACTCAGAGATGACAGTTGAAGATTGGAGAACAAAGGGACTTGTGAGTATATAGGGCCTATGCTATTAAACTCCAGTGTATTGTAAAAAACAGGCACGCAAAATGTGAAAACCCCAGTTTCTTCAAAAAGGCAAGTGTCTTGAGTGGCAGCCGGGTTATTTAGTAGGTGACCATAGCTTATACCAGGACTTAAGGCTAGATCCCTTCCTCTTAGGCTTTTGAATGAACATGGATCCTTTTACACTTTGATGTACAGTCACTCAAGCACTAATTTAATCAGGAATTTGGATCAAGAAGCTGGCCTATGCTGTCACAAGTAGATAAATACTGTTCAAAAAAAGACGAAAGAACAAAAAAAGTCTAAAACATGTTCTTTTGGAAGATACTCTGATTAAATGTGAGATGCCTCCAGACATGTTTTCATTTGTTTAATTCTCCTTCTTCATCCCAACTTGGCATCCCATCATAGGCTTTTAAAATAAGGGATTGTTTTATTTTTGTGGCGGGTCCTGCAAAGTTTTACTTCTGATCGTTTTCCCGCTTCATCAGATAGTGTTCACGATCCAGCCACATGTGTGTGGACGCCGTTTCAAGTCTTTCAGTCTTAATACCCCCTGGTCCAAACGACAGTCCCAAACTTCCTCCTTTCTCCTGAGCATTTCCACTTGAGTTCTTATGGAGATGGTTTATCTGGTTCCAACAGTGCAGGTTATAATAGAAAGGAATCAGAGGGCCAAAAATACTCAGGATTTCAAAAGGTGGCACATGAGGAAATGGCCGATAAATAAAGAATTAAGGTTCACTGGAAAACACCAGTGAATGACACAAAAATGATTTAGACAAAGGACAACATTTCCAGTACATTGCTCACAAAATTTCCCAAAAAGTTATTTGAATGTACTTTAGACGAGAGTAAAATATATATAAATACTTTATAAAAGTATATTAAATTCATAGTAAAGCAGATGCAGGAAAGTATGGTCTGTTTTCAAAGGTTCTGTAGAAGCTACTATTACAAACAGCAGTTAATGTGGGATTGGCAATAGCTGTAGCTGTGTTAGTACAGCTAGTAGTGTTAGTATCACTATTGTAGTACCCCACAAAATAGAAGCAACAACCTCTGTGTGGCCACACAGGCTCCTATGAATTTCCTAGCCCATAAATTGATATCACTTTGGCACAACAGACTTTCATCAGATAAAAATCAAGCATTTATGTTCACATTTTTGATTGCTTTCTCTACCACACAATCTTTTCATACACACTTCATGCACGCAGGAAATCACCCAGAGATAGGAGAGGAAATTAGAAACACCCTCACAGCATGCTTACTGAAAACATTTGCAACTCTGGAGGAGCGCGGTCTCCGTGGAGGGATCTGCAGCAAACGGAAAACACATCCTTTTGTTTTGAAAAACTTGATACCTCTCCAAATGTAATCTTCCTGTGCCTGAACCAAACGGGACACGCTGTTTCCTCAGTGGCTACTCAGATGAACAGAAGGTCCACACAAGATACCCCTTCCTTTTATTAGACTACCCACCCACAGTCACTACCTTTACATGAATAGAGTACTCTCAAAATAGACATTTTCTATCTCTCCAGTGAACTGTCTGACCACAGGTTTGACAATCACTCTGGGTCAAAGTTCAGAGGCATCTGATATAGTATATACACAAAAACATTGCAATTGTTAATAAAAACTGCAAACATAATTATACAAACATTTTTGCAACAATTAGCTATTGATTTTTAATTATGAGCTATTGATTTTTAATCATGAGCTATTGATTTCCAATTACAAGTTATTAATTTCTAATTAGGGAACTAAATTATTTTTACATAGTGAACCAAAACAATGAAGCACAAATGGCAGGGGAACAATAATTTGTCACTGCTGATCTAAAATGAGTAAGCACACCTCAAAACACATGCATAATATTTTGTCTGTCTGTTTCTTGGCCAGTGCAGTTGTTGGAGTGCATGTAAACATACAGCAGTTCAGAAATTAGGGTTTTCTGTTGTGCATGTAAATGAGTTAAGGTTTTGAGCATAGTTTCCCAGCTATGAGGAAGAGCCATTTGGATTAGTGGTTGTTGTAGAGTAAATA
The DNA here is from genome assembly GCF_026437365.1 of Eucyclogobius newberryi. NCBI lineage: Eukaryota > Metazoa > Chordata > Actinopteri > Gobiiformes > Gobiidae > Eucyclogobius > Eucyclogobius newberryi. Next base: position 18,550,756 of record NW_027315945.1, read on the forward strand.
GTGTCTGGATCTCAATTCAAATGATTAATTTGTGTGTGAGGATGAGACAAGACAGATGTGCTTTTAAAAATGCATTTCCTCTTTGGTGTATATGAAAAAGGCATCCGAGCACAATACCTCCTGACAACACATCAGTCTAGATCTCACCCATATGCCACCACAACAGTAATCAATGGATTGGCACAGCACACACAGGCACCAAGCCATCCTTGTGGCCCGCATTCCACAACTCTAACACTGCTTACAGAAGCTGACAAGCGCCGGAGGTCTCCCTCGTTGAGGTGGAAATCTGCAAAAATAAACGCTTCAGGTGACATGAAGGCTTTGTTTGTTTCTGCTGGCCCAGCTGTTTGTGTTAGTGCGGTGGGTTAATTGCGACTTTGATCGCTGCGTTTATTGATGCAGCAGTGGCCTTAGGAGTGCGTCTGGCCTGGGCTGGACCGGCCCGCCACGCCAGCTCCTGCCCCCAATCTCAAACAATTAGTCCTCCACCCTAGAGATGAACACCTACAGATGGAGGTTTCCTTTTGATCAGTGCAGTAGCTATAAGGAAAACCCAAGTACCCTATATCACCACAAAACGTCATACCAATGTGTTACGCTACAACCATATTAAATAATATTTCATGCTTAAATGACCAACAAGTATCCATGATTCACACAAACACTTGCACCCTACTATTATACAGATATCAAGGGATACTGCAATAATGTTAAGAGGTATGGGCCAAGACATTATTATTAACTGCAGATGAGGTGAGTTTTTATTGGCCTACACTGGCACATTTTCACCCCTGCAGATTTATAGAGAGTGAGAGTTTCACAAAGGCCAAAGTGTCCACCTCAGATGATCTTATTGGATGTGCTATTGGCACTGATCAGTTCTTTTGTCTGAACATATGGGGCATATGCTTTCACCCCCCAGGACACTTGCCAAAGCACATTCTGATAATTATATGAAAACCACATAATTTTCCCTTGACACTGTCAGATGGATCTTGAACCCAAAGCTCTGACAACTTCAGAACAGAAATTGAGTTTTAATCCTAATTAAACTCGGGCCTGTGCCTCTGCTGCTTTCTATGTTCAGGGGTTACAGACAAAAGGGTAAGCACTTTTCCAGTTGGGTCCAGGCAGAGGTCAAGTATGTGTGAGTGTCTCCGATGGCTATGAGGTCATCTCCGACATAGGAGCAGCTGATGGGACTCTGGCCACACAGGAGTTACATGTAAGCACATACTACTTGTATTATTTTTTTCTTATAATTGCACTCATACATTTTTAAATAAAAAGTATTTTGTTCTACTTCATATAATATCATTGTGTTCTACTAACTTCAATTGAATCAATCTTAATGTCTAAAAAGTAATCAAATGTGAAAGTATGTGGGGAAAAACAGGGACAAATTATTGGTCTGGTATTGAAAAAATATGTACGTATATATTTGGTTGTGACACATTTTTACTTGAAACTGTGTCCATAAAGTATGTTATTGGTAAGATGGATGATTGGGTTTCAGAGTGTATAATCTATTCCACTTCCTTTAGACTTATTCTAACCTTTACCTAAACCACAGCATATATAACACTAGCCATAACCTCAAAACAATCTGTAACTTTCATATGTAACGATTTGAATTATGGGAACGACAGTGAACTTGTGAAGAAACAGGATCCCTACAAGTGACTGTCAACAGATTTATTCTTCCACAAAGTGAGAAAGATATGGCCACACACAAGTCTATCCTTACAGATACTAAGAACATATCTACGATGACATTGTGGGCTTCTAAAATTGTCCAAAACTAACCAAGAAGGATAAATATGTCAAGAACATTTCTTAACTTGAAGTAATTCAAAATATTACATACCCATAATAGTAGGGCTGTAAATAGAGCATTGTAACAAGTTAGATGCTACTTAGAACTGGATTGCGCTGAAGAAAAAATAATCATTACTGACATTATTAATATCATAGTAGAAAAAGCTTCAGTTGTAGTCATCTGGACTCAGTTTGAAAAAGGAAGGCTCCTCCCAATGGGCGGGTCTTACAGAACAGTATTAATATCGGAGTTCTCGATCTAAATTCTTTTATTGACAATGACTCTTGGATGAGAGTCGAAACGTCTATTTTTTCAAACTGAGTCCAGATGACTACAACTGAAGCTTTTTCTACTATGGAACACGCCTGGACGAATGAGGGATTACACCGACATTATTAATATCACTTTATTGCATTATGTATCTTTAACCAATCATGGTAATGATGAAACAACTTGAAAAAACACAAATGCTCCAAAAGAAGGTGCTGAATGTGGAGGTGATATTATTGAAAGAGTGGGCAGATGAAGTGATGTGCTGCACAAAGCCAGTCAGGGGTCAGCTCTTCTTTATGAAAACCATCTGGACATTTTTGCACAGACTGTCGTCAGTGTCTCTAAACTTACCTTCCACCTCTGCACTGTCACTGTACCTTTGTGCCCCACTGCTTTCCTCTCTTCTCTCACTAAAATATATCTTCCCCATTAATGCATGGCAGCTGCAGGGAGCACGCTTACTTCATTTTTCCATGGCAACAGCCTCTGTTTCAGCAGATCCCATTTCAGTTTTGGTAGCAACAAGCGGCTCTGCCAGCGTTCAACACATGCATGTGTTAAATAGAAGGAATTATTACAAAATTCCTGAAATAGAATCACCGTCCTCATCGCATGCAATTATTATCAGGGCTGCTGAGGAACAGGGAGGAGATCACAGGATTAAAAGGCCTGATTTGGGTGGAGTGAAGCAGACCGTCAAGAGCTCTGAGGTCAGAGGTCAGCAGATGTGCGAAGACAGAGGAACTGGAGCAGACCAAGGGAGTGAGCTACAGCACAGTCACACTTAGGGTCACACATTTAAGGCCAAGGGCAACAGGCCATTTTGAGGAGTGCCCAGCCGCTCTGGCCAGAGTGACATTTACAGCATGGCCCTAAAGCCCTAATGAGATGTGACAACTACAATTACACCATCCACACTTATTAACAACCAACTCAACAACAAGTAAAGTCTTCCCTACGACTCAACCGGAGACTTGAGCATGACACCATAACGTGGTTGGGGTGACACATGAAAATTAATTTCATTGTTCCCAACCTTAGATCCAAGTTGTTAAGGGTTTAGTTGAATATCATAATAAAATAATATACAATACGGATTCCAACGGTAAAATCCCTGCACATTTGTATCGTAACAAAGCATCTAGCTGATACAATTTCAGATAGTGTTTTAATTTTTACACTGGATTCTGTTACACATGGAGAAGCCCTTTTGATTTTACAAAGTCAGGTTTTTTTGGGTCAATGGCAGGGCATTACACCCTCATGATACAGAAAATTCCCAGTGAGGTGAAGTTTAGAACCATTTCCATTTCACAATAGTCACTACGGTATATTAGGATCTGGTGACGGTTCAGGATTTAAATTAAATGTACATATGTACAAAGTCACTATAACTTTCCCAGCCTTAAGTGGAGCTCAGCAGCTGTAGAAAAATAAGCTTTCATAACCTTTTCCCTAATACTGTGATACCACATCCTCACTTCTCCTCTCGCTCCTCTCTTTTGTAAAGGATGGAAAGAAGGTCCCTATGCCAAATTGAGTACATGTGCAGCAGAAGTGCAAGCCATTAGGTATGTTGTTTACACCACACTAAAATAAATGGAGTGGTTTAAATTCGGGATATCCAAGGCCTGAGGTGCCAGCTGTCGGGCTGCTGGGTTTGGTTGGCTTCCACTCCCATGTCAACAGGACACAGTGTTTCCTAATTACTGCAGCGCTGCACAGTGTGGTCCATAGTCACACAGCCGAAGGGGACAGGAAAGTCCAGGCTATGATGGGCTCAGCAAACTATTAGAAGGTTGAGTTAACTTTTGTTGAAACACTGTAAACACCTCAACCAGATGACATTCTACCAGGGCTACAGATCATGATTTGAATTCACATGCGTCATGCCCTCTTTCATGTGTGATTGACATAGGTTTGTGTGGTACAAACAAGAAGAATTAAGATGAAAGTGCAATGTTTTACATGGTTTAGCTGCTATTTAAATACCATGCAACAATATCTGTGATGCCACGAACCATATACAAATAGGTAAAAAACATTCTGTCATAGACGTTTACTAATTATTTGAATTTTGTTTTTTAAAATTAATTTGAGTATCATTTAACTAACAAAAAAGAAAATAAATGCTGTCAGCATTAAAATGTGGAAGCCATATGATCCAATTCAGAATTACTCCAAAAAAGGAGAGCGAGTGCTTCCACTAGGCACCTGCACCCTGAAGTCTAGCTGTCATCAGCTCCTGATGGACTTCAGATGAGGCCAGTTCTGATGGGGTCATTTAACAAATTCAATCAAGATACAGCAAGAGGGAGCACTTAAATACATTGTTGCACATCAAAACTGACAAGCTCCCAACCAGATATCCAGAAAAAAGTGTTCACATCCAAAGTCATATGTCTGAAAAGAGGATATGCAAAGAAATGTGGGATATTGTGGACATTTCTACCTGTATTTATAAGATAGTATACTTTTACAAAACTAGTGATGTTGTGCAATCAAAAACCAAAGAAGTTGCCTTCAATTTAAAAAAGATATGAACCATGATCAAAACATAATTTCATAACGTCTTCCTCAAACAGAACCACATTTACAGTAGATTTTTAGGAAACTGCCCAGTTGTCAAAAGTGCTGGAATTAAGTGGCTCATAACAGTTTTGTACAAGGTATCATAATGGCCGTACAGGCCGACAGTGCAAGGAGAATTACCTGTAGAGTAAGGCGTTTGACAGCGTCCCAAGCCTGAGAAATTAGTTCCTTCACTCTCTCTTCTGACTCCACAGCTTGGCTCTCGGGCATCACTTTCATTGGGATGGAAAGAGGACGGGACTCTGCAAAAATAAACACAAAAAGTCAATAGGCGCCATCAGCGGGCAGAGGATATTTTCTAAAGTACGGTGCTTTGCTATACAGCTATTTGCTTTGATATGAGACAAAAGATATGACAAAATTTAAAGTGACCAGCTTTTTATTCCCCTTTCCATAATTCACTGTTTAATTGAATGAACTGTCTCATGTTATATGAAGCTGACCCTACAACTCTTAGCACTGATGTAATGTTGGCATTTAGGTTTCTTGTCTCCAACAGAGAGAGAAAGTATGAGAACTGCCTTACACACACACTGTCCTAGACATGATCCTAGACATGACATGTCCTGGTGAGCCCACTGTGGTCCGTACCAAATCCCATTGTCTGTGCTTCCCATAGCAACAGCCAAGCAGAAAAATCAAATAGCAACAAGCACCAATATTAGCCCTAACTTGAAACATTACAACCTAAAGGTCAAAGGGGAAAAAAAGAAATGGGGACAGCACTTCTGAGGTTTGTCAGCATAAATGCTAATTATAATATTTAAGATTAAATTAAAAAGTAAGATATAGAATATAGACATGAGATCTAAATCTCCAAATGTATTTTTGTTGCTGAGTAAAGGCAAAAATAATTGACAAAGCAGAATCATATACCAAGTTTGAAGGTGTCATTGCAGATGACCAGAGGTTATTCTACAGGTTTAAAAGGGCAAAGGGATATCTTGGTTGGTAAGTGAAGTTGGGTTAAGTGAGAAGGCTTGGACATCTTAACACATAAAAATGGGCGCCGGAAATATAAATAAAAGAGTACATAAAAGAGTTATCCAGAGCCATACAGTATGTGCTGATTGCATTGTCCTTTAGGTTATAGCCGTAGATGTCTGTATGCTAAAGCCATCAGTGCTCCAGGGGTGAATTCATGAATGTGGGCTCTCCAAAGGCACATTAAGATATATTCCAAAAATGTTATTTTGTGCCTTGCTCAGCAGCTCTCTGTCCCACAATTGTCATGAAACAGGAATGAGGTCATTGTGCCTTTTTCAGTTGTAATGTACCCAACTATCGCCAAAACATCGAAACAGATTGTCATGGTAACAGGATGAGTGGATGTAAGGAATGGTGAGTTCTGTGGTCACAGTGGCAAAAAGCCCAAAATGAGTGGGTGGGAAAATGACTGACTAAGATTGCAGGTGCATGTTAGTGAAGTATTCAACTAAAAGAGAAGTTAGAATACACATTTTTCTCAGAGTATGTATCCAGGTGTCTATGGTGTTTTGGGAATAGGAGAGGAATTATATTTGTCATAATGGCTATCATAAGGATTACATCACCATGGCTCACCCTCTCCATTAAGCATTACTTTTATTGCTGTGTACATATGACAACTTACCTTTTCGTTCCGCTTATTTGTCAGTGACACATAGTCACAGATGGCAAGTATTGACTTTGACAGGACAGATTAAGTTTCACAGAGCGTCCTTCATTGAGTAATGTGCATAAAGTGGTGTAGAAACCGCTGTGATATCATTGGGTTGTCAATAGTGTTTTTGGTGCATATGGGGCTGTGTGTGTTTAGAAGAGTCATGTCACAGTGCATTGGGGAGCCATTTCTGGTAGGCCGCTGTAGGAGATCTGAGACTGCCTTCAGATGTGATACAACTGTCTAGACAAGGGAAATTTTACCCCATGAGAATGGGCATGTATTCTCTCTAAATGTCTATCCATGTTTTGTTGTGTGAACAACAAGATTAAATCAACAGATGGGAATATTTTTTATTGCTATTGAAATTATATATAAATAAATAATATATTATATACATATGAAAACAAACCGTTGATCATATTTTCTTTTTTTAAGCTTGTGCCCGTAGGCTTTATTGTCAGGAAAGTGTGAAATGGGGGATGAAAGAGAGAAGTAAAAGTCGGAGTCAGGATACGGACTCACAAGGCCATGTTTATGAGTAAAGGGAGAGAGAAAAGTGTTGAGAGTACCATGACTATCTTGAGAAATTAGTTTGTGGGTTTAAATAAGGTTGTATGGAAAATGCTAGATGCAGTTGAGAAGTGGTGATGAGAGGATAAGGTGTGTTATAGTTGAGGCGGTCTATGCTCCCCAAATAGAATTTAAAGTCACAATACTCCAGACCTTACAGCTAAGCTTGACCTAAAGTAGACCAAAGAGTTCACTTCACCTTTTATTTAGCCAGCTCTTTTGGGGATTTGGCCAAACTCCGAAGAGAGAGAGCCTGCTAGACCAATCATAAGTCGTGTTCAGAAGCTGACACAAGCCGTTTCAATGCAGAACGGGTCTGCTGCTTGTATATAGCTCCCTACTTAGTTTTAAATGCTATTTCCCGACTCTGTTTGTTAATCCTGGGTCATTATTTGGAATGAAACTGCCATATCTTGTTATAGTGACTTGGCGGCCGACAGCACTAAAGGGAGTGGACCTTAAAAAGTAGTAGTATGCAGTTTGGGAAAATGAGAAAGACAGAAGTAAAAGCTAGAAGTATAACTTGTAATGAAGTAGAAATATGGCAGGAGCACCCAAAGCTCTTAAAGCTGTGCTCAAGCTAACAAGTCCATGGAGCCCTCTCAGGTCCAGCTCATGCCATCAGCCTGTGTCCTCATGCTCACCCTCTGGAAGGCCATTAGTCTAACTTTGACCCAACACGTTTCTGATGACTTTTCCCCCCGCATTTTCTTTTATTCTTTCTCGCTTGGGCCGCTCCCTTTCTCCCCATGTCCAGCCAGTATTGCTGTCTATAAACATCACAGCCATTGCATGCAGCATTTAACAGCTCTATTCTTCTATTCTCTATTACTTTTTCAGATGTTTTTTTTTTTTTAATCACAGATCAAATATATTTTGGAGTGACACTGCTGTAAAAGATGTGAGGGTGTGTGGCGTGCTTAGTGTAAGTCACACATGATAGAAATTGCCAGTCACATACAACTGTAAACTCTATATGCATACATTTAACACTTTTAAGAGACATTCTTATTTTTCATTGGCTGAAGGTTGATATGATTGTCCCAATTTATGTGAGCATGGGACTTGTACAAGTGAGAAAACATTGCAACAGTCTACAATCTGACTTTGTCTACTGTATCTTCAAACCTCCTTCTAGAGTAAAAGTAAGTGAAGTTGAGTATGTTGCACATCTTTCTGATAAATAAAATGTTTACAGTGAGCTAGTGTTGTATATTCTGATACAGCTGTGTCTGGTGCTACACTGAGTGCATTTGAAAAGGCCCGCCTATTTGTTTTAGCTGCAAGTCTGTATTTATTTAAATATTTACATGAGTCCATTTGTTACAGCCATTTATTAGAACCACAAATAAAATGCAGTCATTTGTTTATGAAAATGCCATTGGTGGTGAACAAGAACGCATGAATTTTGTTATAGACAATACGTTTTAACTGTAAGTTAACGTTTAAAAAAAAAAATCTGATTCTGAGTGTGCTCTCTGTAACTTTGGCATCCTCCAAGAACACTAAGGACTTGTCAAATTACATATCTGACTAGAAAAAGGCTGTTTAAAGCAGCAAAATATACAAACAATCAAAATTTGATTACCGGTAGTTAGAAACATAATTCAGTGTTTGTTGTTTATTTGGTTAAAATAGCTGAAGTTAGGTGTGGTTAGCTATAATAAAGGCTCAAAATGCATATAACAACTCCTGCCAACTGAAAATCCTATCCCCATTCTGTGCTATAACACCATGCAAAACACATTTTTAGAGAAGCTGTAGTATTTCTGATTAACCTCAAACCCAGCTCTAACCCCAGATTCCAAGCCAACATGTACAAAGGCTAATGCCCTTATCATTAATAATAGGAATATGTAAGGACACTTTTTATAGACTCATCAGTGCAGAAAGGCCAAAGAAACATCGACAGACAACGTCTATTCTTTTCACACAGGGGCCCCAATCTCATTATTCCCTCTTTTCTTGTTTTTTCTTCTCCAATCCAACCATCGTTACCTTGATAAATTATTGACTTTACCAGAAACATTAGACTATATAAATAACCCGACAATGAAAATATTATCCCCTTCTGAAAAGAACATAGCAGCCAATAAAAACTGCCTGACTTCCATCAAGCTACTAGGGTTTGGATAATAGTAATGGATGACAGTGTCATTCGGCCTCAAGTCCTCTCATCAGACCCCTCTATTGTATACACTTCTATACTAATTTCATTCTCCATAGTACATCAATTCAGGTCACTCCAGAGAAATGTTCTCACCCTCAAAAGCTGGATCACTTCCATGTTCCCAAAATATAAGAACAAGGCCCTTAACAGGTATAAACTTAGAATGCCTGGATTTGATTTATTCTAATGATTGTATAAAGCTTGCAATTAAGATAATGTGTGAAAATATAGTGAATATATGAGTATAAGTAGCAAGGTCCAGTTTATCCCTGTTTATTGACAACATTTTGAGGACTTTTGACTATTCAAAAGACAACATTTTTATTTTGTTGAATTGTTAATTGCTATGGTAATGGTAACTCGGAAACCCATGTAATGTGGTTGACAAATTATGAATCATTTTATATTGTAATTTAATTCTCCTTTATTTTTGTATGGTAAAGTTTAAACAGCTCTCACACAAGATATTTTGTGAGTCCTCCTGAACCATTTGAGAACGACTAGTTTGCACCAACTTTTCCAGGTATCACTGAGCCACAAACATTTTTGTTACACCCCAAATACAACCGTGTTTCCTCTGCTAGCCAATAAATTTTGACAGACAAAGAGTCAATAGATAGCATACACTAGGACAATAGAAAAATAACCCCTCATGATACAGGAATTTGTTTTCTCAAATGCCCATAAATTAGCGATACATTGCGCAATTCCCATGTCAACAAACAAAAACAAATCTAATCACCAGGGCATGTCGATATACTGTAGTACTTGGTCCAACCTTTAAGAGTTCAGCCAGCTCGAGAAACGGGCTTCTCAGGAGCAGAGGTATGCCGTTTAGGGGCCAGCAGCTAATTTTAGGATTGCAAAGTTAAGTCAGTGAGATCATTACTCTGGTACATGTTAGCGAACAATGAGAAGCTCAGGGCTCTCAATCAGAAACACAGTCCGGCCGCCAACACGAACATTCATTAGGGACAAATAAAGAAAATACTTAGAAGCTAGTTTTATGTGAACCAATTTGTAGTGTAATTGTGCGGGCAGACAAGAATCGACCTCACTCTGCAATTGTTGCTCTATGGACTGCTAGTACAAGGGATAAGCACAGAAAAACAACATGATGAATGTACAGTAACTAAGCAACATGTAGACTTTTTTAGTTTGTATTCATAAACTCTCACTATAATACACCAGTGAAGCTTTCGATGGGATTCAGTATATTTAGTTTATTTTAATATAGAATTTGGATTAGATGTGAATGCTTCTTTTTCATTTTGTTTTAAGCATAATAACATATCCTGTCTGCAAGAAGTCATGTAAATCGATGTTGCATGCTTGTTGGCCATCATTAATACAAGGTACAAAAAAGTAATTGTACATAAGTCATAATATATAACTCAATGTTTTCTCCATGATATATCAATTCTTTGGTGAGTTTTAGCCACTGCACGGTCTAAAAGTCATCTCACACTGGCTCAGTGTATATAACATCTGAAGTGACCAAACGCAGAGGAACAGAGGTTGGCTGAATTATGTGGTTAAACTAATATGAGTTTTTGGAGATTTGAGCTGCCTCTTAGTCCCACAGTATGATATCACTTTGCCCTCTGTGGAGCTTATGGGGCAGTGATCTAGTGATTCAGCTGGTTTGATGTGTGTCTGCGCATTTGGATTTCACAGGCACCTTGGCTTTGTGAGGAAAGTCCCTCTTGATTACTACAAAACAGTAACTATGCACTTTACATCAATTCAAAATGACCATTTGGATGCATGGAGGTGAAACCAGCAAGATGGATTAGACTGAGCAAGCTTAGGGTCGTGTGCTTTTGGTCGTAGAGCCAATGCATTCCTCAATAGTGAACCAAAAATAAAAATGTATCAAATGTGTTGACGTTAATTTCACTGGGATGCATTTGGCAACCAAAGAAAGGCCTGTTAGTTGCCTGATGTTTAAGGAGTGAATCACGAGTATAATCTCCCTTTTTACATATTAACTTTCTGTTTAATACTACTGGTACTTATTATTATATATATATATATCGTATCTAATTTTTTTTTTTTGCATGATCTCACCAGTGCACTTTGAATCAGATTCATGGCCAGTATTTATTTTTGATACTTCATTGTTTGAGAGATTTTAGCAGCACCTTTTATATTTAGTTGATCACGGTCCAAAAGCTTTGATCAGCTTTGAGCGAGCAGATTGATTTATTTTTCAGAAAGGTCTCGCCATGGTCAATTCGAAATCAGGCATAACAAAACAGCCGTATATAGCAAAGTTGCAAATATCACATAAATCGGATAATTTGATAGCAAAAGCATTTCTCAAACTCATTTCAGAGGCATAAGCAGGTACTTACAAGTGAGCTCCTAATTGCCCTCTTTATAGAGCATGGTTGGTGGGCGCGCTGTGGGCTGCAGGCTTTTTATGAGTACCAAAAGTTCAGCCCAAGTAGAAGTAATGTAAAGTTTGCGGCACATAGCTTTGAGGCAAACGGGAATAATTTAATTGCAGTAAGTTGTTAGGAGTACTAAATGTCTCCAATAAAGAGTTATACGATGAGCTCCTCTTTCAAAGTTCTATGGGGAAATCAACAAAATGCTGCTTAAGTAAATAGCCGTTATTCCACAGAAGCTGCACATGTGCTTTTTTGATACATCTCACAGAAAATCATTCTCTAGTATGAGCAAATTTGTGGCAAAAAAACAGATCCTTTGCAGATCTCAATACATAAGCATTACTTTACATCAATAATACAATATTAAACCAAAATGGGCATCTTGTGTCCACTAAATGTTAAGATTATACAATATTCAGTATGAAAAAAGCCCCCTAATATCTGATTTCATATGAAAACACATAAAATTACTATTAATGTAGTTAAAAGCTCTGGCAGGGAAAGGTTGTGGAGACATAAGGTGGTTATTTGAATGTATTTATCCATCTTGAAAATGCTTGTCTTTTAAATGTCTCAATCTAATCTCTAATCGTGGCGTACCAAAAATTGGCATGAAATTAAATGTTCACTGTGTGGCAGACGAGAACTATTAACTTTTTTATAAATGTGGTGTCTGTGTATCCAGCTCATGAGTCCAATCCATTTGTGTAGCCAGTTCGGCTCTGCATAGTTTCAGGGACAGCTCCTAAAGCGCAGGGCTGCTGCAGTCATCCTCCAGGTAAAAATACAGGTTTTGGACTCCTTTTTAAATCACTGTACAAAATCTCAGAGGAGCAATAAACAGATGCTTTATTTTTGCTAAACATACCAGCAAGAGTGGTTTTGCACGGAACTGGTAGACTTGTCAGAAACTGTATTCCCAAAACAATTTAACAGTGTGTTCCTTACAATAAAGCAGAGTGTCACAAGAGAGACGCAAAGACACATAACATTTTTTTCTCTGCCTGTCATGTCTGTGAATAAGACACGAAGGAACAAATCGCAAGCTCAATATAAATATAGAATCCTGATAGTAAATTGTGAAACGGATAGGGCACAATTGTCATCCCAGCCATGCAAGCCATTTAAAATCAGGTTGCGGTCTTATTTTTTAGAATATTGGTTGCGCAGGTTGTGTCCGAGAAATAATTGTCGATAGTATGTACAAAGAAGTTAGTAGTAGTTATAGTAGTAGTACCACCACTGGAAGTTGTAACGTACCTGTGACAGTCTTGGTTTTGACCGGACTGCTGGCATAGTCTGACGCTTGATTGGAGGTTTGTTTGGCCAGCGGTGTGCTCCCTACAGAGACCTCATCATCTCTCCTCTTCACCAACGGGACAGGTCCGGAGGTCTGCCATGAAGTCATCAACTGTTAATACAATTCATACAGAAGTACCACAGTGTCAATGTCTATCTGCTCAATAGCAAGTGTAGAAAAAGTTGGTGGTCTAACAATCAAATCATCTGGGAGGCAGTATATTTTTCTTTTCTTTTTTTAAATGGATTCTTTTGCACTGGCATAACAATTAAATGTTGAGATATAATGCTGCACACAAAGCCGGGCTAGACAGACAGACAGAATGGGGAAAGAGCAGAAAAATGCTGTGGAACACAACTGTGGCCTCCAAGACCAACAAGGACCAGTGACAGCTCCGTGTTTTCATTTGAGAGACTCCCAAAACTGCTGGAAGGTTAGACACACAACTGCACACATGCACATATATATACAAACACATAGGCAGACTGTGTGATTGTTAGCAGACAGAATGGAAGAGCTTGGTCTGGTATTAGGAAACATCATTAACATAGGCCAAATAGTATGGCAAGGCTGCAGCTGCACACGGCTAGAGGCCAACCCCAAACTACAACAGGAGTACACCAAACACTGCACACAACACTGTTTTTGAGGGATGCTCTTGGGACCCAAAAAAGCCAATGGTTGTGAGATTAAAATTTGAGCTACTAAATAACATGTTTGCAGCTATTGCATCAGGCATAATGTTAAATCTCTATAAGCACCTTTTGAGTTAAAAGAGTTATACCATGTTAGGGATTGTTGTAATAAAGAGCAAGCACATAAGTCCTGTTTTGTAATGCGTTAGAGCCCACCATTTGTCCTGTTTATGGTCTGACATCATGATAATACCAAACATTTCCTACCACCTTGATCCTGTCCTTTCCTATGTCCTTCAGAGGCTGCTGTGTTTCCTTCAACTCAAGGCCTGGGATAAAGCACCCAAGGACTCGAGATAGGACCAGGATGGACAGCTAAAGTATAGAAGGTGACCTGAAAGCAATGTTTTTTGTGGGATTTTTTGCATTTTCTCTGCATTGGCAGCCGTTCAATTCATAACATGTGTTTCCCTGTAGAGAGTAAGGAGTTGGTGCAATTAACTCCTTTTAACTTTGTCTTTTACACACATATATATGCCAACATCCTGTCCAAACTGCAGGAGGCATGAAAACAGTAACATTAAATGCATTATAATACGATACTAAAAGTCCGATATATATTTTTGTGGCTTCATGAGGGGGACCTGTGCAGTATCCCAGGCAATCAAAAGTGAACATGCCTGAATGTGTATGTTGAGTGGGCACACAGCCTTCAATGTCCATAAGCATCACCGTAACCCATGTCAAATAAATAGAGGGACTGGACGGAAGACAGGGAGCAGAGTAAATGGAAAAAAGGTAGCAGGGAATTGTAAGCAGGGAGGCATGGATTCATTTAGCTCATATATGCAATCTTTCTTACAGTTTGCTGCTGTCTGCTGCTCCCCCGGTTAGGATTGTACAGCAGCCAAGTGCAGAAGACTGGGTCCACATTGACAGCTATGCCCTGGACACTGACTAGCAGTACTGCACCTGAGAAACAAAGAACAAAAACATTTTATTACATTAAAAACATAGCTTAAAAAACAAAAAGAGAGGTTGTTAGCTTGCATCTACTGTAACTAGAAAGGAGAAAACAAATGGCAATGATTGAAGAGGATGGCTATGATTGGCCAAAACACCTGCCGTAGTAGTAGTTGGCAAATCAAAAAGATTCTCCCAAAATAAATGTAACATAACAATCTAAAATCTTAAATCTACATTGAATCTGTGTCAGGTTTCTACACAACTGAAAGTGTTAATGTTACTGTGGTTAGAACACTGACGCGCAGCAAGGAGCACAGTTTGTTTCAATTGTAATGGTCAAAGTGGTATCACGCTAAGCCAAGAATAACATTTTCTTTTGATGAATTTCTATGAAACACTAGACTTTCTTTGGGTTTAGGTTTACTCTTAAATAATAATCTGCACCAACAATAAGCAGGCCCTGAGGTAATGCATTAGGATCCTATCAATAATGAGTCCCATGCCGTTAGGATTAGTGCAGAGGCTCTGGCGTGCCGTGGAGCGTCCCAGCATGACGACAGGAGGATGTTTCAGCTCTACAAGGACTTTGAGCACTTTAATGCGGCTTTGGACTCAACCCCTGGCTTTGGTTTCAAGTCCTCGGGCAATGCAAGTCTATGACAATGTATAAATGTGTGCAGTTTGACCAAAAAAAAAAAAGTCAGAAAGATTGCTTATTGTCTTTATTTGATTTCCCGCCTTTTTTTAGCAGCTCTCACATGTGTATTTTAGCACTTGATCAGAGTTTTGGCAAGTGCAACTACTTCAAGTAAAATCGGCTCTAATTTGCCACATTTTACAATATAAAATAATTAGTGGTCCATGCACATGTGCGAGAAGTGCACATGGGTAATAAGCAATTAGAAGTTACCACTTTGACTGCTATTTAAAATATGCTGTAATATATTATATATTTTAAATTACTGGTGCATTTGTGGGGTTCAAACTAAATTTCTGGAGATGAATTTAGACAATATAAAGGGGTAATGAGAACAAAATTCTGCTTATCATGGTATTAATTAACAGAGCAAAGCAGAGAGTACATTAGTACAGCTTTGGGCTGCTGTGGCCCTCTCTCTCCTCATAACATCTCAGTCTACCTCTCCATCCATCTTCACTCAGCTGCATCAGACGCCCGATTGCCCCCGTTTCTGACAGTGAATCATAACCTCAGTCTTGCGGCTTGAACTCCTGCACAACAGTGCGGCTGCTTAATAAGCTCGGCTTGGAGCTGGAGCACTGGCGCAAGACTTCAAGTGGTTTCTACCCCAAACAGTGTGAGCACTACAGAACTTAAATGACTGGGAATGGGCTGAGGAGTGAAGATGTGTTCAATAAACTGACCCTAAAATGTGGTTAAGAGAAGCATTAAGCATGACATAGTAAGCACATTCGACATGAATGACTCACAGCATTATAAATTATATAAGTTCTTTGGTAAATTAGCAAATGGTCATAAATTTGAAAATAATTTCAATTGCTGCAAAGCCAGCATCCCTTTGCCACACAGTCATGTAGCAACACTGATATGAAAGTGGAGTTAGTTGAACTTAAAACAAAACAATCTGACATTTTGCAGACTTGGCCCATTGTTGCCTTGAATAAAGAAATGTAAATGACAAAGTAAGGTACATAAATTGGCTGCCAATATCAAATAAAAATAAAGGCATGAAATTGGAGACTGTGGTCTGAGAAGCAAAGAGGCATAGCTGTTAACGCTTCAGCCTCACAGCAAGAAGGTCTTGGCTTTGATTTAAAGATACTGTAGAATGCGGCCTTTCAGTGGGGAGTTTGCAAGTTTTCATTGTGTCTGCACATGTTTCTTCCGGTTTCCCCATGCACTGAAAACAACACGGTCTCATCTAGAGCCAGAACAAATTTCAGCAGGAATATAATGAATAAATAAAAATTGTCAGTGTTTACCTTCCATACATTTTCTTATGAAGCTAAATTATAGGTTAAGACACAAAAAAACAAGTCAAATTTGTGGGTAAAAAATAAACAAAGAAGATGATAGAAAGAAAGGCACATGTTGGTTTAGCCGAAAGTATAAAGACCTTGTAAATGGGACCATTTCAGTATCCGTGGCAGTGTTGTTGTAGGAAATACCATCCAAGTCTGTCAGTCACATTTGTTTGACTACTGCCACTGACAGCCGTGACAAACTGATACGTCAAATCACATTCAAAAGGCCTTTTTCTGAGATTAACAGTACAAACATGCTTTTTTCTTCTTTCCTCCTGTCTGCTGTTTTGGCAGTGACACAGAAACAAAGTATGTGTGGACCTGCCTTTTGAGTCTTTGAAGACCAAGGCTTTACCATCCACTCTGTGTGTTCCCATTTCATCGCCGTGTTGACATAACCGCTTAAGAGTGACACCTCCTTTGAAGCAAGCAGCACCATGAACCGGGCTGGCATGCCTACAGGACGACCTCGGCAGCAGCGGACTGTTTTCTCTGCTTGAACCACCGGTGTTTGGGTAATTACAGCATGTGATGACAATGATAACAGAGGTGTTTTTCTTACTTCCTAAATGATTCCTCGAGTAAACACAGTGAGACTGCTCAGTGGCCCTGACTGTGAAAATACAAGCAAGCGCAGAAGGAGCAAGAATTTGGTCAGACATGTGTACTTGAAGATGTTCTTAATAATGCCTTAATAATAAAATAATAAAGTTGGGGGCACATTTTTCAATAGATGAAACCTTTATGTCAACCAAAGACTTTGGTTGGCGCTTTGCACATCAAGTTCTATAGCAGAAGCGTAGGAAACGCGTGCGTAACGCTCATTCTACTGAAAAAAATCCTGCACACCGTCTTACTTGCAAAGTTAATTTTATTTATAAAAGGCAACCAGGCCTTTGTCAGACAAACCAATTAATAACAATAAAACACCTTGATACCTTATAAGCCATGCTCTTTATGTTTATTCACACCCATTAGCTGGGTGCAGTTATGTTTAGTGACAAAGTACAAACCTGATAAGTGTTCATCAATGATAAAGCACTCTAGATTTCTATAATCTTGCTTGTTTTGTGTCAGTCCTGGGGCTATGGCTGAACACGGACCAGCATGACGGATTACCATTAACCTTTTTGACCTTTTCAGCATTGGGGCACTCCTTTATCCCTCAACAGCCCGACACCAGTGTTTTGTAGCAGTAAACCTTTGTCTTTGCAATGGCTATTGTGCTTTTATACATATTTGAATGTAAACCCTGCTTTTGTTTTGTTAACTCAAGCATGTAATTTAATAAACTGGGAGCGGCTAGGTCAGTGCAAGTTCAGAACCCCCACTGACACGCCAAAGCCCTGATTGGGGTTAGAGAGGTTACCACCTTCAACTACAAGGCCATGACCCAACAATCAGAGCCAAAGACCATGAGAGGTGTGGGGCGAGCACACTCTACCCCCCAGGAGGGCAGATGTTAAAGCCAGCTAATCGCCCCCCTCAGAATCACTTCATTGTTGGCCGTAGAGCAGCAGTGGGGACCAACAGAAACCAAAAATAAATAAATAGAGCCCAACCCACATCAGCCAGATGACTTGTGACAGGTTTGGTTAATTTCGAAGCCAAGTAGCTAAACAAAACATTACGCCAGTGTGCAGGGCCTACGCTGGCTTTAATTGCTTTTCCGATGAGCTCATGATTTGAAGGTGTCCTGGAGCAGGCCTCGCAGCCCGACAGGTGTTCTGCTGGTGTGTGCATAAGCTCCATAGACCTTCAGCGATACATGGGTGTATGAAGGGAATGAAGGGAACATGGTGTGCAATATTCAAGTACAATACCAGGCTGAAACTTAAGGAAGTGTTTCTATTTGTGTCCATTTCTGCTCGCGCTACGACAGTGAACAGATGTACGCCGCTGTGACCCACTGTCCCGGGGCAATGCCGCCACAGGAGCTCGAGGGCTCAGGAAGGACACGGGCAGCTGAGACTGGAAACAGATCCTGGACTACAGAACACATACTCTCTCTCTTTCTCTCTGCCTCTTTCTCTCTGGACTTGGAAAAAAAAATCTTCTCAGTTTGTTTGCAGTAGCTCGGAGCTGACAGCCTAAACTCACCTCGTAAAGGTTCACTGTGGCTGTGGGTACAGTAACAGTAACAGGCAGGAAGAGACGTGGAAAGGAAATCGTCCATATGGGAGTTACAGTCACAACTACATATATAATCCTTATACAAAGTACACATTGTGGGACAAAGACATTGCCTCACTCACGGTAAAAAAGAAGAAAAAACAAAACAAAAAATGAATGGCAGAAAGTGTTTTTGTTTCTAATCTAGTTGATAAGTAAATGTAGTTGGAAAGTCTCCACATGTCAGCTTGATTAATGCAACAAGCAGAGAAAATCTCCATATATGCAAAATCCCATGAGCAGCATATCAGAGAGGGCTGGATAAGCACAAGACGCTGTTAGAATATGTGTACTCTGCTGTGTATGCCAAAGCTTAGAAAAACAATTACACATGTTTACATCCAGGCACACACTGAGACGGTCACTGCAAGCTAAATGTGAGGCCACGTGTGAAAACTTGCTTATGCATAAGCATATTCAGTAGTGTGTAGTGTAAACATACAAAAAGATTGTACCCACTATCCAAACAGGGTCAATTTCACATTCCTCAGCCCTGAGGAATCTGGACACTGGGTTATATTTGATTTAAGATTTTCACTGTTAGGGGACTGTTGAGGTTACTAAATAATGTCATATTAAATCAAACACAGAAAACATTAAAATTACATAGGGACCACACAAGTCAAACATGGAAATATCAAGACTATGATGGGTTTGAAGCAGACCAGCACCAGAAGTTACTTAGGCAAACATACATATGCTTCTCCTGTTGATTTATATTTCAAAAAGATACATGTTCTATGATATCCCAAAGCAGACACAGCCTGAGCCATTAGCTCGTTTTAGGGAGAATTCTATGAGTATGCTCAAATGATTACACAAAGTGTCTGAATGTCCACCCTAACCCCTACTATTTCTATTTAACATGAATCTCGTGTTAAATTTCCAAATAAACGGGATGATAATTTCTTTTCTGAGATGGGAAGAGGGGTTAATTCATAATCACGACTCAACAGTGTGTAACACTATGGTACTAGCTTTCATTCACTCTGTTTTCCTCCTATGTTGGTCTATATTGACCTGTCCACTACTTTTCAAGATGCGTTATGCAAAATTTTTAATGCTTTACGGACATTTTTACAGAATGATGAGCACATAAAATCAACACCAGTGGTAGGTACAGGCTGAAAGGACATTTTTAAGAGACCGATTAATAAGTTACATCTTAAGCAACTAATACACCTGGTGTTGATCTTTAGTCTTTGACTCCTTGGCAATATATCAAAATGTAGATGATATCATGGATGCTGATATTTGTTATATTTGAATATTGAGTACATCATTAATAGTAAAAATGCTACAAAAAATGTAAGGGTATAGTGATATTTCTGATTCATTTTACATTTATTTCACGTTTCTCTGCTACATTTATTTCACGTTTCTCTGCTAAATAAACCTGAACGAATGTTTTAACACATTTCTGTTACACTGACATAATATTGTTTGAATATAATTATCGATATACTAAAAATATCAAGCTATACATTTTCAATGTCAATGTAGCCCACCTCTACTCAAGTCACAGTAAAAGAAACCAAGACTTCAAAATGACTTTCAGGGCTAATTCACAGTGTCCCAGCTGTTTTGTGTCTCCAACATCATTCTTTTTAACACACTTTCCAACATCCAGTAACAAAAATAGACTCCATCTCCATCGTCTTCATTTCAAATCACACCGTTGGAAAACTTTCAAAGTCACGACCAATCTTGACCTGACCATTGTCAACAAGATAGCTAGCCTTCTTAATGAGAGACAAAGCAGACGTGGTCCTGATTGCATTAATGCATCATTACCATATCCATCATGGGCAAACGGCGCATGTGAACTCTAAATGAGCCCGGCTGTAGCGTTGAGGGAAAACGAGAGACACTTCTGTGCTTAATAAAATAAACAGACTTCTGCTTCTGCTGCCGCTTTCCCACAGAAAATTCACTTTTACGCAGTTACCTTGAAAACTTCTTATCGGCGCTATCATTCAGCTGGCTCATGGGCTTTCTCCCCAGTTCAAGTCAAGTTCTCAGTTTGTCATAGAGGGAGTAATGTCTGTCGTTAACTTGGGGCTTGGTCCAACTATTTCTTCTCTATGATATACATTACATTCTCACATACATTACATTGTAACATGTGGAAATGAAATAAAAACAGTATTACTCCAACACTAGGTCTGGAATTGTTGAGTGTAGCCCACGGCTACAATCCTGCATGTTTAGAGCATGTGTATCAGGTATGTTCATTAACATTCAACGTCCCGACAAAATAAATAAATAATAATAATTTTTAAAAATCATGGGAATTTTTGGTCAAATTAGAGCTTTTATTGTCTGAGAAATACACCAAATAAGAATATCAAATGACAGTGGTTAAAATACTGATTTATCTTCTTTTTATATGGACAGCTGTACTTGGTGTCCATCCAAACACTGAAGCAGTGACTGGTCTCACGATGCAGCTGTATTTTGCAACAAACAGATGGAGCATGTGTGATTCCTTCAGTCTCCTCTTCTCTTGTTCGTCTTTCTGCAGAGCTTACAGGACAATTGAGGACAAGATCCTGTCTTTAATTATGCTCGAGTCTTTCAGTTTGGCCTTATGTCAATTCAGTAGACTCTGTAATGATCCCAATGACAGATCAAAGTGCTGATGCAGAGATCTAAGGGCACCCCTGAGATTGGAAATACTGGACAGAAATCTACTGTATGAATGGCTACAAAACTTCTGTCTGTCTTTATATCTACTGCACTGACCCGCTATTCATTTGTAAATGGGGTGAAAGTTTCTCAAAGACTGTCAAGACTACAGTTTGTTTTCACTTATCTGCTATTTAAAGTGACAAATATGTAACAGACTAAAATGGGGGAAGGTTGGCTAAATCCACGCATCTCAGGCAAAACGAAGCTCCCCTCCACTGCTTAAAGGTGTAATGGACGATTTTTTTGGCCCAAATCTGAGTCTTATTTCCTCGTGGCGTGGACTACCGATTAGTCCTGCCACGTATCAATCATAAAACGCACCTACCGCTCACCTGCAGCCGCGTGCGGGCTCGTCCCCACGAGCAGCACGTTTACTCATGTCTAAGCGCATGGATCTATCATAATATAGTTCCCTCAGTGTATGGGACAAAATTAAGACGGAGAAAGACAGTTCGAGCTGACTCAGAAGAGACGGAAATCTACGGGAGACGAGAGATGCGATGCGATCCGTCGCGCTAATAAACAAACACACGTGTGTGTTGTATTAGCACTTCCGCCTGCGTTCTCAAATCGCCGGAAAATTGTCCATTGCGCCTTTAAGATACAAAGTAATAAAAAATAGCATTCACACCAATAGAAGTAAAAAGTATATACCGTACATGTTTGTGAGTTGATGATATAGATAGTATTACACCACCAAATGGGATAAATGGAGTCAAATGCAAATCATTATAAATCATTTGAAAGACTATAAGCAGCAGTTAATAAATAAACTATTCAATCAAGAATGAATTACATTAGATAAATAATATGGAACCAATAAAATCATAAAAAATAAGAATCGGTTGAACTATCGAACACGTTGCCATATACTAGTTACTTTGATTGATATGAATAGATATGCATTATTAATATGAAGGAAGACACTAGATCTATAGCCATAATATGTTTATGTAATAAATACACCTCATAAATCCTTCCCAATGTTCCCTAACGACTGTTTAAGTATGGGGCGTGTACTGAAAAAGCATGAGCAAATGTGTTTTTTAATCTTCCCATTAACCTCAATAACTACTGCTGGGTCCAATGTTCCCATGAATGTGATCCTTCACAGCCTCCTGCAACCGGCAGCACAATCATAAATACATCATTTTGCTGTGAAAAAAAGGCAAAGTTAAACAAAGAAGCTGCTTATGAAATCGACAATATTTCTTAAGATCCTTCTGTTTCACTGCATTCCTCTCCATTCTGATCTCAGGGGCCCTGCTCAACTGCTGCTCCCACTATCCACCTCATGCTCTTCTTGCTTGCCACAGTAGATTGAAGATTATTCCTCTTAAAGACATAGCCCTAAGTGGTTGCACATTTGAACCATTTAGCAATTTGGTCTAATGGTTTCAGGATGAGCGGTTTTAGCAGCATTGCAGAATCCACCCATAGAGTAGTATACAAGAGCTATACAATATGGTGAAATGCTGGTACTGATTGGCTGGATTTTGTTGAACCAGGAAGGGGGTCACTGCAGAGTCGACGCTCGGAGGGATGAGCTCCACAGAGAGGGAAGAACAATGAACAAATAGATGTAAAATCTGTGGAGCGTGGAATACACTGATTTAAAGCCGCTAGTCCTCAAACATATTGTATCACAGTAACAAGATTACAAAGGTAAATCAAACTATCAATTGTGTGCCATTTTTAAAAGCACTCGAATAGATGTTCTGTGTATGACCCAATTTTGATCTGTGAAACACAAGGTCTTAAAAATGTCCCCACTAAAGCCATTCAACAAGGTGTGTTGTGCGAGTGGTAGATTAAAAAAAAAAAAAAAAAAATCTACACGATCAGGAAAGTACAATAAGGTGTAAAAGTGCTGTACAATTGGTCTCTGTACTTTAAAGGACACATATCATGCAATATTTTCTTTTTTTGAGCTTGAGCTTGAAAAACATACCTGTGGTTGTATTGTATGTATCATTCATGCATGTTTCATCAATGCTGGTCTCTCCCTGCTAAGTGTCAAAAACACTCATATTGACTTTTGGATGGTAGTGGCTCAGTGGTTAGAGCCAAAACGAAGGTTCAATATCTGCTCAAACCTAACATGAAAGTGTGAGTGATTGGTGGTTTATGTATGGAATATGGAATTAAATAGTTTTTGCTTTGAGAGGCTTGGACAAGCCTGTAAAGTGCATCCATGGGAGACAATAAAGGATTATCTTATCTTATTACAACTGTAAGGCATTATTGTTATAATTTCCCCAATCCCATTACAACTTTGCAGCTGCATGTCGAAGGAAAGCTAGCATTTGTTTCTCTCTCATATGGAATTCCATCTGCTGCCAGTTGATGGAGCCAAAAGTAATTTCCTAACGTGGCATGATAACCTCACAATGAAGTCCTTATAATCCTTATAACAGTTGACTAAGAAATCATAGATCAATGAACTGAGTAAACAACTAAAGACTTACAGCCCTTTGGGCCAGAAGGTTTTTCACTGAAACACTGAAAAACTTTGGTGAGCGGACTTGCTGCTTTGGCTATAATAATCTGCAGTATGGCATAAAACTTTACACTGACGTGCCCCCTCCAGATAGTTACGTAGTGTGGCTTTAAGAAGATACTTTTATGTAGTGTGGATTTAACAAAAATCTACTATAGCAATAATGCCCATCAAATATCCTTAGATCTCAATATAATCATGTGCGCTTATTCGTCTTGGAAACCAAGAGCAATTTTACTCAACATATTGCATTTTCGGAGTATTACCCAATATTTTGTAGTCCAAAAATGTGGTGTGTATTAAAGGTTAAAATCAAGACACAACATCCAGAAGCTTCAGAAGAAATCCCCTGCTTCTCTAGCCTATTATTAGCCCGGTGTTGAATGAAGCCATGTTGTGAGCACACCTCACTGACAGCAGAGTAAAGACTTGGAAGATGCCTCTTCTGTCCGCACGCTCACTAATGATACGGCCACTGTGTTTATGCTCATCAGGGCTTAATGTGGCGAACAACAAAACCACCTGCAGCGGGAAATGGTACAAAAACAGTCCACCAGTATATATATTATTCATACTTTTATGTCCAGACCAAATAATGTGATTTAAATGGTATTTTATGATAACAAAGAAAACAACGTTTTAAGACTTGATTTCGACTGATTTAAAGAAGAAATAATGTTTGAGGGAAAACATTTATGAGGAGGTCAGTGAAAATAGGAGTTGTCGGAGCAATGGCTACTTGATTGGCGAAGAAAGATGACTCAAAGATGCAGAAATCACTCAGAATGCAACTTCTAGTGGGTAAATGAGAAGTGAAATCAATTACAACAGTATTAAAATGTGCATAATATGTCTACTTTAACAAAAACAAGAGTAATACAATAACGTATAACAAAACAACCAAATCCAAACCAATCCAAAACTTTCCAAAAAATGAAATACCATCAGAACAATTACTATTCTCTTGACAGGACAAGCCTAAAGCGGAGGGACCCAGAATAAGGTATGAGGGAGGGCAGAGGAGATATATGGTGATGGGAGGAAGAGGAGACGAGGAGAAGGAAGTCTTTGAAGGTGAGCACAGGGAAAGCTGCAGTCAGAGAAACACTAATCTTAGAGTTATGACCAGGACATTGAGCGTATCTTATGACATTCAAGCTTCACAGGGCGGCCTCCTACTGTCTGCTGACTCATATGAAGATGTATGATACAGGAACATGCAGACGCGATATACATGTTAAAGGCTCGCACACAGGAAAAGGGAGCACTGATTGTACAAACCACAATCCATCCCGCTGCCTTTAAAGGGAAACCCATCTTACGTATTTGTCCACAGCTGTAATCCACCGGTCTAGACTTAAGTACACAAAGGAAGCGGTTGGCTTTTGGGGAGTTTGTTGTGTCTAAGAACGGATTATCTTTTGATTTTCTGATGCATCATAAAAAAAAAAATAATTTCAATAAAGTTAAATTTGTTTTACAAGTGATCAGAGAGATATTTTTCACTCCACAAACACTTAAATGTAAAATGTTTATGATCTAGTTCTGTACAAAGTGGTTCTACAGTCAGAACCGCTCCGCTATTTTTATCAGCACCTTGGAAGCTGAACTTTTAATTATGAGTCAGTGGTGTTGGTGGGAGCGGGTCCCTGGTGACTATTAGTGTGTCGGGAAGCAGCTCTTTCATCTGTTGATGTTGTATATGCTGCGAGGAGCGGAGAGTGCTGCTCCGGCCCACTGTGTTTACGGCCTGTTTATCTAAGTGGGCATGTGGGGGCCGGGGTCAAACCACACACAGCGAGAGGAGTCTGGACCCCCAGAGGACCACTCAAACATGATGAGATTTTACTACTGCTGCTGGCTCTAGTACTACTGCAATGGCTACTACAGTGCTCAGAGCGCGCCGCCACACACATGGGGCTGACTCAGTGATGAGAGTTTGTTACTACTGTGCTGAGGCTAAGTGCCCCTGAAGCAGGAAGAGCTCTTGAAGGTTCCTGTGGACCTCAAGGACTCAGAGGGAGGGAGAGCAGGCTTTTAGGACAAGTATGTATACAGTAGACTGCTACTTTAAATCTACTTCATTTATGTTAGCTGATGGAAATGCTAAACAAGCCAAACTGAATTGTTGGCCTCCCTCTAGCTTGAATTTACATCAAATGAATATTATAGCTCGAGAAATATTTTTATTTGGCAGTAGCAGTGGTTATATGAAATCATTTACAGAGTTTAACTGAAATGATTAAAGGAAGTGGCTGGGATAACACATGTTCGACAGCACGAATATACAACACCTTTCTGAATATATATACACTAAGGAAAAGTGTTAAAAAGATTTTAATCTAACCTCAATAGTTCAGCCTTTATAGCAGTGGTTCCAAACTTTTTTTGTCCCGAGTACGCCTCAAGCTTTGCCTCACATTCAGAATACCCCTAACTTAAATACATCTGTTCACTAGTATACTGTCAATTATAACTATTACATTGTAGAGTTTTAATGATACTGTCCAAAAATTTTCCGTTACACAAAATGTCATCATCTTGTTTAATCTGAATTAAACAAGAAGCGTCCGCGTACCCCCAGAGATCCCCGTATGGTTGGGACACAGCTTTTTCATAATGCAACACAGTTTAAAGACAATTTAGTCTAAATTATTATCAAAATAAGACATAGATTGACATTAACACTCAAAAAATGTAAGTAAAGTAAATGTAAGTCAAAATTGGACACTGATTATAACTATGGCTCTCTCGTTCTCAAGGGCCTCTATTAGAATGTGGCCCGTCTTTTGGCCTTACCATAAACATGAGGGAACAAGTGAATTCAGAGCTAACACATAACTAATGGCCAACGTGCGTGTCAGATGTTGTGGTAATAGCTTGGCCCTCTTGCTACCACCTGTGTGATCATCAGCCGAGTCCTGCTGCCAGCACAGAGACCCGCTTTGTGCATGTGGAGAGAGAGAGCAGGGGGCCTTTAGAAAGTCACCAGCGAATCAAAGGCGCGCAGGCCAGTTTGTTTTCTCTCAGTACATGGCGAGAGTTAAAAAATAGCCAAATAAAATAAACCTTTAATTTGACTGAAATTGGACACAACAAGGGCTGCTGTAAGAAAAGGCTCTGAAGTGTGATTTCTTGCGGTTTGAGTTAATCCTGATTGAGGAGGTCTTGAGTTGAAATGTCAGCAATATGAGACTAAAACAAAATAATGACATACAAGGTTAATGAATACAACTGGCTGGAGGCATGGGGAACTAAAGCGAAAAGTTAGATAGGAGAGAACTGGAGTAATATCGAAGTAAACAGAAACGTGTGCAAAATATCTGTAAACCCTGCAGCTGATACCACTAGATTTCCTCAGAATAAATGACTAAACTGAAGGTGAATTTGCAGTCGCTGGTACAAGGTCATTTGAGTGGTCAGCCAATCCCAAACATTAAGAAGAGCTGGTATGCAAGTTCAGAGCACGTCTCTTTCATCTCTGCTGTTTTGTCTGAAGTTGTGCTGGGAGCTGCCTGTTACCAAAACATTAGTCAGCGGCACCTGCACCAGCACTAATGAAGCGACAGCAATGGCACCTTATGATTATCGACGTGTGGGTATTTGTGTCCCTCTGCAGCGTCTCCGGCACATATGAGGTGCTGGATAAATACAGTGGGATAAAGCATAATCTCAAATAATAAACTGTGGAGTCTGACGTTTGTTGATTTTGCTTTTGGACATTTCTTATGAAAATACCATATGGAACACTGGCTCTTTCCCTCATCTGAGAGTCTAACATGTCATATATTCTAGAATGTGAAACCCAAAATCTGCAGATTAAAGGTGCACATTGGCCCACCACATGTTCCACAGTATAGCAATGAACTTATCCATCTCCATGGTGACGAGCAGCCTGTGTTTCAATACAGTTTTGAGCAATGAAAACACTTGTAATGAAATAAATGAGATGAGTTTAATGCCATACTGTGGAACATTCCAGACGCAGTAATTGTCCTCAAATAAACACCAAACAAGTGTACGTTTATGCAACAACTGAATCGTTATTTCTCACTTGAACGTTACGGCGTCAGTGAGCTCCAGCTGAACTAACTCATATATAAACAATACAGCTAATGCTAAAGCCCATCACATGTTAAACAAATGTCTCTAGCATGCTAAATAACAGAATGTTGTCAGAGTTAACCTGTAACAAATGTTTACTTGGTTTATGTGCTGGTTAAGCCCTCAAAGACATGATGGTGATATCTACTGTTGTAATATGTCACAGTTAAACTTGTGTGTGAAGTGGAAGTCCCTCGACCATCTCAGAGTTAACAAGTAGGAATTACCAGTTCGAACAGCATTTCAGGACAATATACAGTTACCTGGAACCTGAAGCCTGGCACACCTGGAATGTTTAAAACCAGCAATACTGTAAAATGATAAGTCATAATAGGGTCATAAATGTATAATATAGATATGGCTTTAAAATATGATATTGGGCATGTGTAAGTAAACGGAGCATCTTCAGTCACTGGCAGCACACTTGTCCAGGCAGCCCCCACACCAGAGCACAGCTGTAGAGGGGGCTGCGTCCAGACACTGAGCCCCACTGAAAAAACAACATCCCACTTCAAAGCCTCTCCATTAGTACAACATCATTATCAAGCCTTATCCAGGGAGCTACAAGTCCCCCTTCTGTTTCAATATGTCTCACGTGCACAGGGAGGCTCATGGCAACTCTTTTTGTCCACTTTATGACCACAATGTTTAACTGCTTTGGTCAACAAGTCAGCAGCATCAAAGAAAGACTGCTGCATCAAAGGAAAATGTTGTATGCCAAACAAAATAGATACATTTCCCAACATTTGCAGAGGCCAAATATCTTTATGAAATCATGTTGACAGGATGCATGTAAATAATTAAAGTTTTACGGTAAGAAATCAAACTGTGCAAAATATGCAAAAGAAATTCCAGCTAAGGCCAAGAACAAAAATAATCAATATGTTGCTTGATAATCTGGTGACAAAATACTTATCCTAGGCTTCTTTTCATTAATGACAGACACACCGCTGAGTTACTGTATGTTTTGTTGTTGTCGCTTTTTTGGAATACTCTGTGTCAACCTTTTCAAAATTAAATGCAAGCTCATGTCTGTATAGAGGAGAACGACAGGCTTCAGAAACCAGCTCGTTCAATTCAATCACTAATCCATCCACACAGATCCTCAGGGGCACATAAGTATTTCTCCTCTGTGAGTGCACTTTCCAAGCGATTACTCACTGGCCGTCTGCAGGCCCAGTGCCTTTTGCAACAGTTGAATAAAGGTCGAGGAATGTGAAGTGAAGTGGTGCCGAATGAACTCCAGCTTTAGTGTTGGGATGAACTGTACTGTGTGACTGTGACCCATCCTGTGGTGGCCTACAAATAGTAAAAAGTATTCAGGACAGGCGACAACAGATGGGCATGCGTTAAGCGGCATGATACAAATAAGTATTTTATTTTACATGTTTAAGGATAAGATCTTTTTTTTTTTTAAGGCACACTTTACAATACCATTATAAATTATTTTCTTTTAATTCTGAAAAGTAATTGGTTGCAGATGGTTTGGTTCCAGCAACTATATGAGTCGTGTTGACATAAACCCTTTACAGTAAAGTTGTGATTTATCATTAATTCACTAATAGAAGCAGTGTATCGATTTGCTCCCACTTTCAGTTGACATTGTGACAGACAGAGATGTAACAGTAACACAGCAAAGATACTCACTTTCAATACATTAATGTCAATACACCAGGTTTTTCAGTGCGCTACAAGTTCAGCTGATACAGCTATTGTTTTCCATAAGATGAAATAAGTTTTTTCCTACAGGAAATTTGGAAAAAGTATAGCATTTCAGTAGACAATCTTTTCAAGTCAATCCCCTTCGGAAGCTGGGGGAAATGTGACGTGAAAGCAAAGATTTGGTTACTGTTGGCCTATGAGTCAATGCAGTATAATCTTGGTGGTGATGCTCATTTGGGAGTTCAGGCTCGAGGCTGGGTGTAGCCTCTTTTTCATCACAGGTCCAGAGTAATAAAGACCAGACAAAAGCGAAAATCAACCCATCTCTGATTCCAGGCCCTGGAGATGGTCAACACACGTCCACAGTGCATTACCTAACTTAAAAGGATTGTGTTGGGCTCGTGTTTTGAATTGCAGAGAGGTCAGAACCCTGAAACAAAGTTGGATCAAATAGGATATACTGTTGCTAAATAGCATTCTCTGCTGCTTATTGTATCGAAGACATGGAGCTGACCTGTATGATGTCAGGGAGCTAGCAGGGCCTTCATGGCAAGAAAAACACTTCAAATGTATTGCTTGGTGTATGTGGCATCATATGTCAGCAATATGGACCCGGGCGAAGAGGCACATTTAGCATATTTACTCATGATACAGCTTGCGTATTATAATGTGTTATTCAGATTCTAAATAAAGTACTTTCCAGGAGCTTCCCAAAATCCATTATCTTTACTCACATCATGTCAGGAGAGCGCCAACACAGACTGCTTTCCAAGGAAAGCGCCTGACTTTTTATCAAACATTTGTTCTTGTGTAAGCCCAACAGTTGAAATGTACTCCAAAGGGTCTCCCCTCCAATGTATGGAGTGAAGACCCATAGTTTTCAAGTAAAGATATATAAACATACATGTATGGTCTGTTGCATTACCATCTAAGGTAGATTATACAATTCCCCAGGAAGGATTTCAGCAGCAGTTTAACACATTTGATGTTTTCTATTTTTTTTCAAATACATAATTACTTGGCAATTTGCTTACAAATGGCGTCACAAAATCAACTTCTGGAAATGTATTTGAAGAAGCCTGAAAAGTAACCACTAATGTAAATATCTTAGGGTTAGTGCACAGAATTATTTTTTCTTGGACTAATGAACAAGTAAAAAAAACAGGCTTCAGAGGGATAGTAAAAGATCAAACTCTTGAATAAATGCTAAGTTGGTGTTTACCCTGGCATCTTCTGTGGCCCACTGGGTATAATGTTTTATGAAACATCTCCCGGCTTCAGCCCTATGGTGCAAAGCCGCTTCTAACAAACACAGTGCACTTGTGGTCTGCCACCCAGTTGAGGCAGCAGGCACAGCCATCTGGAGAGGGCAGGAGAGGTGGGCATTCATTCAAATTAAAAATATATATTTCAGACAGTCAAAAGTTTGTACTCAGTCGCTGTTGAGTCATAGCCCAAAGCATTATGAGAGTAGACCGTGTTACAGGCGTGATTACTTTATGTGCTTTCGGGTAAAATGAGCGCAACATTTTAAAATATGCTTCATTACAGTATTACAGCTGCATACACCCAGTTATAATGTAAAGCTTGGCACTGAAGAGTCTGGGGGTGGACATATAGACAAGACGTGAGTAAGGTGCCCACAAAAGTATGCCTTCATTCCTTCCATTCAGTGGAAACATTTTTGGACATTTTAGTAACTTGGACACTACTGACTATTTTACTCAGTAAATGTGAACATGAGTGTTTTAAATTACAATTTGGCTTTGACTGAAGTAACATCTTAAGTTAAAGCAGTAAAGCATGTTGGTAAATTGAGTTAGAGCCCATAAAATAATTTAAAATGAGATTTTATAAGTGAGTACCCTTGACCTTGACTGCACAAAGCCATCTTTCGTGAGCACCCAGCCCTCCATAAAGTGAAGGGAGGGTCACTGTCTGATGGCTAACCCGTGAATGACCCACTGAAAAACATTTACTACTTTTGATTAGATCTGGAGCCATTAAGAACAAAGACACTCCTTTGGGTTACATCTTGAGATTCGATCACACCCTGATGTACGCTGCAAATGCTGTTCAAAAGGTAATTGTCCACAGTGAAAATAAAAGTTATGCTTTTCATAAAGTGTGCGCACAAGCCAGATGTCAAAGTGTCTTTTGGGGAGTAACAGCATGATGCCTGCCTTCTTAAAAGTCACACACTTTGAAAAGACAATGCAAGTTTAAAATATATGGGTTGATAAAATGGTTTCATCATATCAGAAAAAAAACACAAGGATGAAGAATTATACCTTTTACCTGATATGCCAAAAGTAAAAGAAGTGTGGTCCATTCTAGTATTCTCCTCAGACAACAATAAAGAAGGGAATATATTATTGTAATTTCCACAAAGGCTTTGAACTCCACTTTATGATATGACATTTAGATAATTGTAGAACATTAAGGGTTTCTCCTTTGCAAAATATGTGGGTGTGAAAACTACAATAGGACATTTAAATCTGCATCTGATAAAAGATATAAAGTATTGTTTAATACATTCATGATACAGAAGTGTTTACGACTGTATTATTTTGATGTAGGAAAATAAAAACAGATCAAGCTGACATAGCGTAGAATCTGACCGCTGAGGTTAAACTCACGAATGTCGAAAGTTAAATCTTAACATTTTAGAACTGATCAAAAATAAGAGTATGAATGAATACACAGAGACTTGTATTCATCTGTTATCTTGGACATTCTGTCCTCAGCAGGTCTGACAAATGTCCCGAGTGAGAGACACAATTAGTCTCATTTGGAGTAAAACAACACTGTCAGTGCTGATACACTCCACTCTGCCTCCATCACCAGCTCCTTCTGTCAAAGACTTAAAGCCATGTGCCCCTCGTCACATACACAGCACTGGTTTATTTGACTAGAAAATCACCCTCCTCATGTTTAACATATCTCCAATATTGTCATCACCAAATATTTATTTGCAGAACAGAGGAGCCCTGACTGGCCACATTCCGGCTACTCCACAGCTTTTGCATAACATTTAGCTCCAATGCACATATGCACACAACCACATACAAACAGAGTCAAGGCTACACATGTTTATGCAGGACTTCACACAGGCAGCACATATTTCGCCTTCAGAGCGGGGGACTTGGCCGGGTTTAAGTCAGTGGAAATGGCTATTTGCGTGATAAAAGTGGTCTCTAAAACTACCGCTGGCCTTTTTATACTTTACAGACAATTAAATGATAGTTGATACAGTAATACTATTTTTATATCCAGTTTAGAGAAATTCTTAATATGTTCAAATTGTGGAAAAAGACCATTTAATTCAGAGTGAGAGCGGTGGCCCTTTCAAGTACATGACTAAAAACCACAAGGGGGCAGTGATGTTACAAGGACCTGCCTATAAAGGTCACACGTGTTTCTTCATTAGGACAGAAGAGGAAAAGAAGAATACCAAAGTGAATTCAGTGACAGGACAGGGTGATGCAAACTTCTTATTTGAAATATTTTCTGCTCACCATAATGTGTTTTTGTGTGTGTGTAACCTACGGCCAGTGTAATGTATAGCAATTAAAGTTTTTAGTTTGAAAGTTTATTACAAAGTTAAGTACAAATTAATAATTTGTTGAATAAAAGGTACATATATTGGGGGAAATTATTACATCTAACTGTACAAATACACAAAATATTACATGTCAGACACAAAAGCCAAGTTAGAGCAGGTCCCAGTGGGAGGCGCCCTCTATCCTAAACAGCCCCAAACTGCTGCCCCTGAGAATGTTGCAAGGCTTTTGGCTTGTGAACACAGATTTAAATCTACTAATGATCTTCAGACAGGCAGTGGACAATCACAACATCTGTGCCTGTATCACACAACAGTTACTAACCACTAAATAAAACATAATTCATCATAGTTCAACGCTTACAACGACTGTTTAATGCACCCCTCGCTGTCCAAATGGTCGGCTTCAAACACTTGTCTTGCTTCATACCAGCTGTGCCACTTTTTCTCCTATACTCCCATTTTGTGTGTTTGATTCTGTGCCAGGCCAGATGTGTACTCTCAGCCTGTTTACTCAATAGCAAACTCCTCAAAGTCTCGCCGCATTGGATTATTTGGCTTGTCAGTTTCAACAGCAGGCAGCAAAGGGTAAACCGCGAAGACAGTGGCCAGGGTAACATGGGCGGAGAAGCACATATCCACTCATCCTCATTCCAGGCAGGCCTGTGTCACTCTGACTATTTAAAGCATACAAGAATTCTACTGAACTCAATAATTGACATTGTTGATGAAAAGAGATGGGAGTCATGCATATGCTTACTTTTTCAATGACCAGTGCAAAGTGTATGGGTTTTACATAATTCAATGCCATTGAGAAAATCCCTTTACTTACACAAAATCTTTAAAAAATTCCTCAACGTTGATGTAACTACTATCTAAAGTCAAATGAGTGACAAGGTTGGACATCAGTAAACAATGCCTTAAGAGTCCAACTACAAAAAAGTAATAAAGCTTAAATAAAAAAGGGAAAAAGAAAAAAGTATATCAAAAAGTATAATTATACTTAATCATAATGCATACTTTTGCATATTGTACACATTTATAACTAATGCCCTTTGTTAGTTTGTTCCATTCTATTTTACTAATACAGCAATATACTAGTTTTCAAAATCTTACCTCAAAATGTCAAAAAGGAAAACTACAGAGTGTGATAGTGATAATGTGATAGTGATAATGTGATAGTGCTAGGTTATTTCTGCTGGAGTGGGACTTTGCTGTACTTGCCATGGAGTGACACATCTTCCTGTTTGTGTGTCTGAGCGGCGTCTCCGGCTCCTGCTGCTCTGAGCGGTTCTGTTCCGCCTCTGCCTCCGCTGACCTCATGTTCACACCTGGTATCAGGGGCAGGGGCTCCTCTGCACTGATACCACTGATACCACAGATAGGACAGTAGCTGTTTGACGGCCTCCTCAGCGCCCCAGTGTTCACCCCACCACCTACTGTGTCCACATCACTTCAGAGGACCGGCTGCATGCCACAATAGATAGGGAACCACCGTTTCAATCACGAGAAACTAGAATTACCACCAATTAAATTTGTCTAACAGCTTCACAATTTGAATAATAATATAATAATAATAATAAATATTGTATTTATATAGTGTTTTTCAGGGACCCAAAGAAGCTTGACATATACAAAAAAAAGGGGGGGGTATTTACAGACCGGGGGGGACAGGACGTACAATACACAATAATGAACAGATAAAATAAACAAGACAGGAGAGGTAGAAAGAAAATGATGGGGATGTAACAGGGGGTAGAAGTGTAGACAGTGAGGTAGAGGAGGCTAGGGGTAGGGGAGGTCATAGGCTTGAATGTTAAATTTAAACATATTGATGGTGAGGCAAAAACAACCATGCAACAAAAAAGTAATTTGTAATCTTGTAGCACAATACGGTTTTAACTAAATAACTGCTCAGGTGCAGACATGGGAAATAAGTTTTAAATCTGCCTCGAGTGCTTTCTCTCTTGCAGCTTCTAGTGTCTGGCTCCATGTACGTTGCAGAGGAAGCTTCTGTAAAAGTTCCTGATAGCAGAAGAGCAGTGGATGCTGATAACAGAGGTGTGAACAGCAGAGTAGGTTGTCACTGCAGGAGGTTAGAATGATGGACTGCCTCAGGTTAGAGGGCGCTCTGATGAGCCGTTAGCTACGGCCTGTCAACATTCAGTATTTTCCAGAATCCAGTTTTTAGTAAGTGCAGTATGCCAATTAACGACCTTCCATTATTATAACATTTCAATAATATTAGAAATGTGTATTTTAAGTGAAAATGAAAATTGTCTATGGTAAAAGTAAACCCAGATGTAATTGTAGCATATATTCAAAGTAGTTGTAATTCAATATGCCTACCAATTCTAGTCTGAGTATTGCTGGTAATAATACTGCTGTATAGTCATAAATCTAACATGTGATAAGGTTTCTTTGCTTTAGCCCCTCCTATCTGCTTCTTATCACACCCTTATTCCCCTCCTTACCTACACCCCCTTTCACATTAGGGAACTAGACGACAGCGCGACCTCTGACACCTTAATCAAGGGGCATTAAAGGGGCCCTTAAACGGACCTGACGAGGTGGGCAGATTCGGAGTGACGGGGGCGACTGACAGACTGGCTCAGGGGCTCAGAGAGGTCCAGGAGCGGCGGCGCTGAAATGCTGTCGCCGACACGTTCGCGGTGGCAAAGCGGTGGGAGAGTGTTGGCCATCACAGGGCTTAGAGATTAGCCGGGCCGCATTAGGGGCCCCAGCTACAAATTGTCACACATCGCTTCGTCGCCTTCAGACTGGACAAGAACATATCGGAGTTAGCAAGAAGCCAAGCTGATGGAGATGAAAGAGCGAGGGTGATTTAATGGCACTGAAACGGCGGAGGTATACGGAGTTCAGTAACAAGACTACACCAAAGAGGTATTACAGTACGCCTCACATGTACAAAGACACACAAACAGAAAAGCTCAAAGACTGGCGGTATCGTAACAAGTAGTTAAGTGACTGGATGAGAATATGCATCCAGCACCTATTGTAGTCAACAGGGCTGTCTAATAACATGGCAATTAGTCAGATCAAAAGAAATAATTGAGGCATTGTGGTGATACAAAGTACAGGTAATTAGGAAAAAACAGGACTGGGTTGCATTATGCATACCACACATAGTACTTGAATAACTTTCTAAGACGATAAGTCAATTATGTTTCATTCAGCCAATATTGTCAGTTGGATAACTTTTACATGTTGGTGATCATGAATCTTGCTATCAAAAGCCATTTCTGATGCATTGCATCCTAGAAACTAAACCAATAAATAATAAATTATATAAACTTAGTGTTCAGTAATTGATTAACATTATTTGCTGTGGAGAATGATATGGTTCATTAAAGTACACTAAAGTACATCTCGGACATGACTCTGAGGACCTCAGGCCTCCTGCTGGTGCCCAGAGTCAGGACTAAACATGGACCGGCCTCCTGCTGGTGCCCAGAGTCAGGACTAAACATGGACCGGCCTCCTGCTGGTGCCCAGAGTCAGGACTAAACATGGACCGGCCTCCTGCTGGTGCCCAGAGTCAGGACTAAACTTGGACCGGCCTTCTGCTGGTGCCAGAGTCAGGACTAAACATGGACCAGCCTCCTGCTGGTGCCAGAGTCAGGACTAAACATGGACTGGCCTCCTGCTGGTGCCAGAGTCAGGACTAAACATGGACCAGCCTCCTGCTGGTGCCAGAGTCAGGACTAAAAATGGATCGGCCTCCTGCTGGTGCCAGAGTCAGGACTAAACATGGCCCGGCCTCCTGCTGGTTCCAGAGTCAGGACTAAACATGGGGAATCAGCGTTTCAGTTTTATGCAGCTAAAAATCTGGAACAGTCTTCCTGACAATGTTCATTGCCATGCCATTGCCATGTCTTTGTGACGAATTGCCCTGTGTACAAATTCCCCCTCTCTACAAATAAACTTGCTTTGCCTTAAAAAAAAAAAAAAACTGGGATTATCATGCTTATTGTATTAGTGGCCCAATAGGTCATGTATTTTGCATTGCTATTTTTGCATGGTTGCACTGCCCAAAAGGTGTATTTTTATAATTATTATTATTAATTAATTTGTTTACTATTAGTCCTGATTGTTTTATGTTGCACCATTTTGCCAAAGCACATTCTTAGTTTTGACAATGGCAATAAATTATGATTTTATTTCTGATTCATTTCAATATTATTGTCTATCATTATATTTTCTGTAGCACTATCTTGCACTTCTTTATTTGTCATCATGTCAGGCTTAGTAGGGAATGGTTTATTGCCCCACACTCAAATGCATGACGACACGGTGGGCCTTGTATCATGAGGCTACAGCTTGCACCACACATGTAGGCAGTCATTTATCTCAATGTGGATTTAGGGCCTGCACCTGGACTGATATCTGCTGCCTGTCCTAACTTTAACAGAGCGGGGCTGATACTCTGGTCAATCTGTGGCATTTCTTTTCCCGATCCTCAGCCTCTAAAATCCCACAACAAACAGAGAATTTTGCAACACTTCTCAACAGCCTCTACTTCCTTGATAAAGTGTGGCCACTAACAAGAACCCCACCTCAAAACAAATAAGGTGGTGTTACCTAACTGCTGGTAACGTGCCACTGAAAAACAAGGAACTGATGGATGATGGTTATTTATGCTTATTGTGTCTGCCATAGCTCTATCCTGAAATATTTACTTTATTATAAAAATCTAATTATGTATTCATATATTTCACAAACCGCATATTCACAGGGTGTTTTACCCACCAAACCGGGCATCACATTGTAATTGTAGGTGACCGTGCTAATGGTTGAGAATATCTTTTTCATACATCATGGCCTCTAGCTGTTGGTTTACTGTGTCACTTCGACATGCTAGCTAGTGTTAAGTGACTTTAGATCATGTTATCAGTTCCACCAGGGACCAAGCATGTGGTTCTGAGTTCCCAGGCCTGGAGCGGACGCTGCACCTCGGTTGTAGAAGTTGACAGGACTCACAGGAGCGTGGTCTTAGCCTCAAGGCTAAGTGTTAAACCACCTTCACTATCCAGACAGCTTGTGCAGTGTGACAACTTATTAAGTTAATAATCGCTATTATTAGGGGCACATTAGTAACAGCTTTCAAAACACAGGATCATGTTTCATAGTAAAATGTTTTCTTTATTAATTTGTGTAATGAGTGCATGTGCGGGTCACAGTATTTCCATCCTCAAACACACACCTAACTGATCTCATAAAGATATTAACGTCAAAATAATTATTAACCCTGACATAATGGAGTTTAGGTCAGCTTTATAGAAATCATATCAGTAGTTCTAAAATGCTAATGTTGCTGATAAGCAAAAATGAAAAAGGGTGAACAAGTTAAATAAGCAACTTTCCTTTTAGTAAAATGAATAGCCATAAGCTATAGGTCAGCAAATGTAAGTTACAGTGTGTATTTGTGTTGAGGAAAGCATGAGCAGAGGATGTAAAGGGGAAACAGAGGCTGAGTGAGAGTGTTTTACCTCAAACACTGACAACTGGTCATAAAAGTTTAGTGCAGTTGAAGATGACCAGTTACATGGCCCTTCGTGGCCTTCAGAAACAGCCTGGCTCAGGTTACCAGAGGAGGCAGAGGGGCCAGGGGAGCGACATGCTCTCCTCACCTAAGAAACATAACTCTCCCTGTACCAGAGCCTCTGTCACATACTGCCTCCCATAGATGGAGCTCCCAATCTGTTCCCATCCATGGCCTCCATTAACATTCCTAGCAAGCTGGCAGAGAGTAAATGCAGGTTAAGTGGGGTGAGAGCAGTGGGGTACGGAGGCACAGGGGATGACCCCAGACAGGACAGACTGATAGTGATCGAAGCACAGGCTTTCACAGGAGCACAAATCCAGAGCTCCTCTGCATCCTCCACTCCAGTGCACAAGGCCACACTAAATCACTGACAAATAACCCCACTTACAGCACTGCCAAGGCTGTTAAGATCTGCAGCCATAAACTAGTGGGTGCAGGGAGGCCTTTTATGAAAGCATGTTTTCATTTTAATAAGGAGCAAACGTTTGACTTTTTAAACTGTTTTACTGTTTTCATCGATTGGTTAAGTTGGATTCTTTCTTTCAGAGAGCTATGGCAAAATTTTAAGTCACGCATGT
Organism: Eucyclogobius newberryi; assembly: GCF_026437365.1. Taxonomy (NCBI): domain Eukaryota; kingdom Metazoa; phylum Chordata; class Actinopteri; order Gobiiformes; family Gobiidae; genus Eucyclogobius; species Eucyclogobius newberryi. The sequence continues at coordinate 18,589,964 of NW_027315945.1, forward strand.
CAAATGTGAAACCTGGAGAAACAGGAGGTGGTTTAGTAGCAATACAATACATTATGCAGATTTATCAGGGATGACCCCAGCTGTCCCAGGTCAGCAGTGGGCAGAAGATTGGCCCATGTGATATGAACCAGAGACCTTGAACACCTACTCCCTAAACCATTACAGCACCTTCACACCGTGACACTGGGGTTGTAGCAGTGAGGAGGCAAACATTAGAAAGATAAATCAGTATCTGGGCTCTAACTACACAACTGCTTACACAAACAGGACATGTCAAAAGTAACTTTTTCCAACTCCATTGACAGACTGACTGAGTAGGACAACAACAATCCAAGTAAAAGTAAACATACTGTAAAGGCTTAGGCCTATAAATAAGAAACACCATACGCTTCCTGCAATATTTCAAAAGACAAAAAAGTAAATTGATTGAATAATTCAGTCATTGACAACATTGGTATAATTAAGAATGCAAGGCCTTTCAAAATGCATTAGCTATTCAAGCATCATTTCTAATATCCCAAACGATAAATTGTGCTTTTCTGAATTTAAAAAGGTTCTGAACTCGGGCCAGGATGCTGAAACATTGTCAATACCTTGTAACTGGTACTATTGAGGGTCTTGTTTGGGAATAAGCCTGTTATATGGGAGAGTTTAACATGGGTGCAGGTTGTGTCACATTCCATTCCTGGCAGAGGTTCACTGGAAGCCCCCCTTTCCAGCTCTGGTTCCTACTGGCTGATTTATTTAATGAAGTTTTGCCTTCTTTTTCTGGGAGAGTTGTGAGAACCCTCTCCCATCACCACAAACAGCTCTGCCCAAACCACCACCAAAAGCCCTGGTCATCATTAACCTAATTATCTTAATTAATTACATCTTTGCAAAGGGCTTCGGCAATAATCCCCACAGCTGCATCAAAGAACACATGCATAGACATTATTCATACATGCAGTTCATGCAGTGTCTCACCAGACGTTTTATTGGGCCCTTTCATTTCATCCCATCCCTTCTGGGGTGAATTTGGTATACCAGCAAAAAATAATTAAAAAGACTAAAGGTGACTAAACATGTAAACATGTATGCAGTAATAAGAATAGTGTTCCATAAGCAGGTACTAAACAATAAGGAAAAGTACCCATCCAAACACAAATTACAAAAGTCCACAACTGCCCATAATTGACAAAATCAAAAAAATGCATAATATAGAATAAAAAAGATGGCATTATTAAAAATAGACATTTTAGCAACATTGCAAGGTAATCTGAGAATTATATTTCTAAACAATTTACCCTCTGTTATTAGTAACACTCACACAAAAAAGCTTTTGAACTCATTTTAAAATACAAATATATTCTGAAGAACTATTAACTTGATACATGAATTCATTCATTTTCATGTATTTATTTTTTTCACTTTTTTGATGCTCCTAGTAATGATTCAATGAGGACCCAGATTTCTATGATTAATTGGAGGAGCCTGGGAAAGTTTTCAAAGCCTAACGGCAAAGAGGAGGAGGAGGATGTGATGGGAGAAAAATGAAAGGATGTTCTGGTCCAGCTGTGAAAGAGAGAGGTCTGCGCTTTGGCGGCTAAGCTGTGAAGAAGCTAATGGGCCTTTGTGGCCTTCCCAGGCGCACCATTTCTGATGACCACTCCAGTGCTCTGACAGATCTGGGCCTTAGCGACCAACACTCGGCTAGTCCAGGCTCAGTCGGAGTCCTTCTGATCTCGAGTTAGTCTGCATGCAATTCAAGCGCTGGCAACAAGTCAATCAATAACCAGCCACTAATAATGTGATCCCACTTATAGCTGCACTAATGAGAGATGAAAGACAGAAGCAACCGACTGATAAACTAGTGTTCAAATGGGAGCCACCACAAATTAACGTTTCATCTCTGTCAGCAAAAATATGAAGAGGCTTTTCCCCCCCACAGGACAGATCATATGACAAAGTAATAAAAACTCAAAACTCAAATCAGTGACATGCGAAAGCAGTCAACAAATGGTTAGCACCACTGTCTTTTAAGTGTGTTACAAAAGTGCAATAAATTAAAAATAAAATGTCATTCAAGAATCAAGAAGTAATTTAACCACACTTTTGGTGTAAAGTCTTTAATGACAAAATGATTCCCTTCCATCACAACTTCAAGAACAGTTAGTATTACCAGTGTTACAACAAAAACTGCATTGGGAGCCAATCCATTTTTTTGTGTTGGGAAATGGAAAGTGATGTATCGAGATGGGCATCCAGTGTCTAATCAATAACTAATCAACTCATGACCTGGTCCCAAAAAAAGCCCACAGAAAAGAATGTTAAATGTAAATTGCAATAGTTGCCACAAAAGGGAAGGGCAATGGCAGTTAATATTAAAAAGTAATACAAGATAACTAAACTAAACTAAATTAAATTAAATTAAATTAAATTAAATTAAATTAAATTAAATTAAAAGTTGCAATAAATGGCCTTGTTGCTCTGTCCGCCACAGGCCACAATCCCTCTAATTTGTCCGAGTACAACCTCGAGCCACAGATTTGCCGTTCCAATGAGGCCAGTTGTTGTGATTGTGCTGCATGTTCTTAATCTGACGGAGAGGAATGTGACCACCTTTGATCCGGTGACAACGTTCAATTAGATAAGGTTAACTAAATTGACCTCCTCCACTCGACTATTTAGTTCACAACGGGATAAAGAGTACGGTAAACAGACTGTGTGACAAAACACTTGGGATTAACACTGGCAAGTGACCAAACAGAGAATCACCCAGTACACTACACATCAACCAGGCAGTAGGCATCAACAGCTACATCAGTCCGCACTAAGAGATGGAAAGTGATATAATACGTAGGAAATATGTGTGGGGTGTGTGTGAAAAGTGTGATTACATGAACACAAATATGTAATGTTGATTTGATTTGTAGAAAAAGATTCAGTCGGAGTCATTTGGCTGTTGTAGTCATTTCTCTACAATGGAACACTCCTGGACGAATGCGGGATTACACCGAGTTGACATAATTTCTTTAACTAAAACTATTTTCAGTGCGGTCAGAAAATATCTACTTGGCGTCACCAAGTCTGCAGTAAGATAATTTCGTCTAAACTGATGAGCCAATACCATGATAAGTTTCACACGCTGAAAACAACCGATTACCTCTTACTCTCACCCACTGACCTGTTATACTGATACAAATGCTTTAGAAGTCAAACACAAGTGACCCAGAATGAGCTCCTTCACACTCAAATACCTAATTGTCAACTCTTATCAACTTGCATGCCAATTGCTGGGCTTCTATAAACACAACCCAAAATGAAAAGACGGTTGAGATAGTGCAGTGTTCAAATTGGATTACTGTTACTTTTGTAGCACAGATGTGTTCTTGGTCCATGTGGTTTCTTTCTATTATGATGACAGCTTTGGCAGCACAGATTGAGGCCACAAAATGCTCCTTGATACCGGGACATCTTTTATTTGGTAGGAACTGAGAGTTGTTTTTACCTTATCAACCCGTTCTATTTTCCATACAACTCAGAAATCATAGCAAATTGAACAGGCTGCTGGTGCTTCTTTCCCAGTTGAGCCGCTTGTACCTTGACTCCTGCCCTTTTGCCACCTGCCTCACACTATGGCCCGGCTTTAAGCACTGTGAGAGTGGCCTAAGTAGCCCAACACTTCACAGATGAACAGCTCCAGTTATGGGCTCTGACTGACCTAAAAAGCCTGTTCTCTTTTAGGATCTAATCTCCACACACAGATTGATGAAACACAAAAGTACGGAAAAATGCGTGCTGGGTAATATGGCAAAAAATGTATGTGTTATAAATTATTTTTAAAAAGTTTAGTCAGTTAAAATGTAACACAAAAAAAAATAATTTATTCCTCCAAAGCCTGAACTCTGCTGCAGAACCTAGAGCTTAACATTGACAATTTCTCTCAATTCAACTGAAAAGATATAAATTGCACAGTTCTAGGAAAAAATGAGAAGAGCTAAAACTAAAAAAGCGCCATTCTTTTTTCACAATAAAACTCAAGATATTTTTTCACTGCAATTACGTTTTTCAACTTCAGGCACATTTGGCAATTGATTTTATGGCAAATGAAATATAAGTGATGTGAAAGAGAGAAGAGTGTAATGGCAGGGACCTCCACGTTCACACCCCATTGACAAAGCCACTTCAGCCCACTCGCAGAAACAAAAGACTGGGGGAGCATGTGTTAAGAGTGCATGTATGTGCTGCTCTGAGCCGAGCTGCACTTGTGTGAAGTGGTGAGATCAAAGTCAGGTGGCGCCTCGTTTCCACCTGCTCTCATTACTCTTACAGACTTCCAGTGCAACATCCACCTGTCTCTAACTCCAGCACACAGCTTTATTCATAGGTGTCACATGAACTAAGCAACACATTGACACATTTGTCTACTAGGATTGTAATGAATTTGATGATAGAGGTGATGGAGAAGAGACTGCTATTGCTCACACTAAATGCCAGTGACTTAAATATAATTAAGGCCTTCTTAAGAATTTAACAGATAAAAAAGACAGAGATAGAAATTGAGAGAGACTTTCGAGTACTCTTGTAAGAACCAGACAAAACCACCAATCAATTGCAAAATATGGCACAACATTCCTTCATTCCTTCCTCCATCTGTTTAATGACAAAAACAACAATGGGACTCTGAATCAAAAGAATAAATATGCTAAGTGTTAAAGGCGAGGGACATTCTTTACAGATTCATTCTGTTGAGCTTTCATAACTCGCCCGAATATGTTTAAATGGAGATTAAAGATCACTTTGTTCCCCTATTCCCACAGCTCCTGTGGTATGGTGAATAGATCCACAATACAGGCCTTTATGGCGAACATCTTTAACATTTACTCTGCTCTCAGTGTGCTTGATTAAATGTAACATTTTGAGATCCTAGAGTTCTGAGAGGAGCATAAATCATTGTTTCGCAGCTGCTGGCGTGCCTGGGGAAAACACATGCAATCCCTCTCTCTATGCCTCTCTATGATCATGAAGCCCACCCGACCCGCCGCAGTCACACTGCTTTAAGGTTCTTTGGGGGAACACCTGCAGGCTGCCGCTCTGCCTGAAGTTCAACACAAACCCCAGCTCCTCACACGCCCTCTGCCCCTCCACTTCCAAAACCGGCCCCTTTAGTTCCCCTTAGTGTTCCCCATCAATCAGCTGTGACAGACCCAAGACCATACCCTATAGTCAGCGTCACATAGCAGCCAGTGTGCTCAAGCCACTGTCCAGGCCTTCTCGTGACTGATACTGTGCTTGGGGTGAGCACTGGTAACCATTACAGACAACAGAGCCAAAAACAGTTCTGGTCCTTACTGGTCCATGTGGCTCTATTCTCTTCAGATTAACTTCACCAGAGATTTATAGATCTCATGCCAGTCAGTGGATACAGACAGCAGTCCCGCAAGTGTTGGACAGGGATGACAAGGGCTTGGCTCACAGCTGCGCCCATATGCAGGACTAACCTGTGCCCTCTGGAATGAGCCTGCCAGTCTTGATGGCTGCCTGCCTGCTGCAGCTTAAAAGACAACTACCTCCTTAGGACATTTACAAAACACTTCACAGTCCAAGACTTCGGTTGTCTTTTTACCTCTTTCCTTACCAATCCTATCTGTATATACACTTATGCTGCTGCCATGATTAGATTAATTAAATACAAATAATAAAATCACGTGTATAACCTATACTAGCATTTTGAAGCAGAAAGAAAGATTTTTGTAACTTTTTGAAACTGTTGTAGAGTATAAGTGTATGGGGACTCTTTAATACATGACATGCAAGTTTCCAGGTAAAACAGATCTAATTGGCCCTATTTGAAATGTATGTCATCCTTTTCCCTCAATGCACCATCACTTGACATAGAAGAAGTACTCTTATGTTTAATAATCATGTTTTTGGTCACACTACAGATAATGCAAACCACTGTTAAACTATTTTAGAAAAAAGATGCATTAAAACATCCCAGACTTAATTAATCGAACTATGGAGATGTTCAGATTAATTTCAAAAACTAAAACAGTAGTTAAAAGCTCCTGGTGTGTATTATAGAATTCCAGAGTCATATAAGCACCGAGTCAATGCAGCAATCACACATTCAAAGCTGTCCAGAAACGACTTTTTGTTTTCAATCAAACACTACGTATACACATGAGCAAATAGACCTACACAGGGGCATTCTCCATTCTTCCATAAACTATTCAGTTAAAAGTACAGCCCACCTGACTAGGGAAAACACAGAAGCAGATAATTTAATGTAAACTACAAGATAAATTGATTAGGCTTTAATGTTTCCAGCATGTTCAGTTCATCTTATTGAACCTCCCTTTATATTGGGGTGAGATAAATGGAGGCAACAGATACACATGGTACAAATAAACATTTTAAAAACGACGCCAAGTGTTCAAACAATTGCCTCTGAGTGTGTCTGTGGGGAGCTAATAGTTCAGTCCCTCTGCTCCACCTTTCATCTCCAAATGGAAGGACACATCCATCATTTTCTTAACATTACTGTGCCCCTTTGGATGACAGCAAGAACATGGGACATGTGCAGGGACCCAAAACATTGAGGTCCTCTTGATTACGATACAAAACACAGACCTGAGAGACATCAACGTCCAGGGACAGTTGAACTACCAAAACAAGAATTTGCCTTTGTGGAGAGCAAATGAAGACTTCTTAAAAGACAAAAGTTTCAGAGCTCGTCAAACATTTTCTCAACTTATTTAAAGATGACGATTGTAAGACTGAACAGACAGCAACATGTAGACAGAACTAAAAATGAAAAAAGTATTGAAGCAGTGATGAGAGAGTGCAGGCCTCCCCTGGTTCACATCTGCTGGAGATTCAGTCACTGCTTCTGGAGTCGGCCCCCAAATACGCTTTCATTTTTACCTTTATCTTTCTCTCTTTGTTTTTCCTTTGAGTCCTGTCTGGTTTGTGTTCGGATCAGGTTTTAATATTCAAAAATATGTATGCCTTTATGAGCTGAAATAATACACCTCCTAAATCAAAGTAATGGTCTTATTCTGCATCATGATTCTGACTCTGAGATGAATGAAATTAAACTAAGCCTAGAAAAATTCACTTTCCCATCTTTTTCTCCTCATCTTACATGTTCAATTTATGTTTGGACCATCACAATGGAAAGTGAAATCTAAAGTTTCTGAAAATTATGATATATTGGTCAATCTCAATTGGTCATTCCCACAGATCTCATATAACTGATTATATAGAACAGCAGATAAAACTAGACTGAATTTGTGTGATGTGCATGTTGTGCATGTAGAGGCAAAAAAGAAGCGGTAGAGTACAATGTATAATTGTTTTAAGGGACTAAAGAACTGTGTCTATAAAAAATGTGGCCCGTGCTAATGCAAGGAAACAAATAAGAACTTCTTCTTTCCAAAATACAAAAGTGTCAATCATGTTGGTCAGTGTCTGTAAACATTTATTATTCATATACCGGTCTAATAGTCCAATACTGGGACATATAATACTACAGGTATATATTTTAGGAGGACAAACAGCTCAGTAGGCAATATTAGATACAGACTATATGACCATTAAAAGATAACTTGGAAAACATTAATGGACATCCTGAAAGCTTTGTTAACTGTTAAACCGCACTGAATGACTAGAAAAAAAGGCAAGACAGAACCAATTGCAGTGGGTCTAAAAGCATCTGTATACGTTGGTCAGTATCTGCCACACAATAAATTCTTCTTCTCAAGGACCATAGCTCCAAAGCTTTGAGAAATAAGTGACTGTGATGATGGATGTGGTGGAAGGAGCATTGGACACATAAAAGCCGAAGAAAGGCAAAGTGAAGGAAGTCATTTCTTAACACTTCTTACCGGAGTTCCTGCAATCATCTGCGTGGTGCGGGACCTGCACAGAGAACGCCAGCAGGTCAGGGGCCAGCAGAGACTCAGGCTTGCGGATCTCATTAAGCCAGCGGCTCATGTGCAGCTCTTTGGTGTCAGAAGGGCCCTGGATCAGAGGAACCAGCTTCTCCTTCACCCCCTCACCCGAACCTGGACAATGCATTTGAAACGTTAGTAAAGAACAGTGATGACTGACATGAGGTTTGTACATGTTATTGTAAAGTTGTACAAAAGAGGAGCTACTTGAGTGATGTGTGCTTAAACGCTTATTATACTACATTTTACTATATGAAATGTTTGTTATCTTAGTGTTAAGTGTTCATCTTTAACTTATTTTATTGATAGATTAAGTTTATGAAATAAAACTTTAATTAATTACTGCATTTCTAAAAATAATATTAATAATGTAATGTTTATATGTAATATAAACAGGCGGATAAAAAAAAAAAAGTTTTTACATATGTATATTTATACATATATTATTTATTGAAAAAGTATTTATTTTTACTTCTAAAATATTTATGGTTATTCTTTTTCTTGGTTCTTACTACTGTTTTCTGTCTCATCAATAACAAATTAATCTTGACATTCCATCCATCCATCTTCTTCTGCTGCTTATCCGGTGCTGGGTCGCAGGGGCCGCAGTCTAAGCAGGGACTCATAGACTTTCCTCTCCCCAGACACTTCCTACAGCTCCTCCAGGGGGATCCCGAGGCGTTCCCAGGGCAGCCGAGTTACATAGTCTTCCCCGGGGCCTCTTCCCGGTGGGACATGCCCAGGAAGCATCCGGAGCAGGTGCCCGAGCCACCTCAGCTGACTCCTCTCGACGTGGAGGAGCAGTGGCTCTACTCCGAGCTCCTCCCGTGTGACTGAGCTCCTCTCTCTTTATCTAAGGGAGCGGCCAGCCACCCGACGGAGGAAACTAATTTTGACCGCTTGTATCCACGATCTTGTCCTTTCGGTCACTACCCAAAGCTCATGACCATAGGTGAGGGTAGGAACGTAGACCGACCGGTAAATCGAGAGCTTTGCATTTCGACTCGGCTCCTTCTTCACCAAAACAGTCCGATGCAGCGACTGCATCACTGCAGCCGCTGCACCGATCCGCCTGTCAATCTCACGCTCCATCCTTCCCTCACTCGTGAACAAGACCCTGAGATACTTGAACTCCTCCACTTGGGGCAAGGACTCCCCACCCACCTGGACATTGACATTCCTGTTTACTAAAAAGTCAAGCCAATATTCATCCATCCATCCATCCATTTTCTACCGCTTGTTCCCTTTCGGGGTCGCGGGTGACTGGAGCCTATCCCAGTGACTTCGGGCCTTAGGCGGGGTACACCCTGGACAGTGGCCAACTTGTCGCAGGGCCAACACAGAGACACAGACATTACAGACGTTCACGCTCACATTCATTCACTAGGGCCAATTTAGAGTCACCAATTTTGCCTAACACATGCATGTCTTTGTACGGTGGGAGGAAGCCAGAGAACCCGGAGAGAACCCACGGTAACACGGGGAGAACATGCAGACTCCACCCAGAGAGATCATGTGATGTTGGTCTGGTCCGGGAATCGAACCAACGATCTCCTTGGGAGGCAAGAGCGCTAACCGCCTTTGCCACCGTGCCAATATTCAATATAACAAAAAAGTCTCAAGATGTTTATGAAAAATGGCATGAAACAATGTGCACACTACACTCTACAAATTGTAGATCTGGTAAATACAAATCTAATTTAGTAACGTAAGGAACATGGGTATCCAATAATTATAGTTCAAATAAATACATAATAAAATTAGCAATTAGCCAAAATAGAGCAAAGTTGGGGACTTCATTCATTCAATTTATGGTGAAGTGGAAAGATGGAGGGAATAAAGGATTGAATTGAATAGGCAAAGGAGGAATCTGGTCACTCCTGGTCCATCCATCCTATACAGTGAGTAGTAAAGTTTTAACTGGCCCCAGCTGCACACACCTGGAGTCCTGGCGCACACTTTTACAGCTCCCACGGTCCCAGACGCACATTTCACCGTCGCACGACTGCACAACTTCAACTCCAGGTTTTGGAGCGAGCCCTCGAGAGTTGGTGACAGGCCTTGAGATTTCACACCTAATAAAGAAAAAAACACAAAGCCAAAATGAAGTGAGGTCCGGCACGTTTAATAGCTGCTGCTGGTGCTTCTCTTGATTGGCTCCAAATTGGTCTTGACCCAGTCTTTCTCAACCTAAACAGGTGGTCAAAATTACAACTGATAAAAGATGTGCATTTTATTATTATAATGCATCGGTAACCCACCAAAAAAGTTCAGTTTATAGATAAAAAACACAACAGTTTAAATTTAATCAAGGTCTGTGCAAAGGAACTAATAAAATTATAGTCATTACAGTCAAAAAATAAAATAAAATGTATTGATGTGTGGAGGACAAGAGAAATGATGAAAAGGGCAAGTCTACAGACACATGGACCAAAGATAATTTAACCCAAGGAATTACTACCGAATGCAGAATTTTCTAAACGCCAACTTCCCTCCCCTTGCCCAGACTAATTATCCAGCATCCTCTTCACCTGCAGCCTAAGGGGCCTCGGGGGCAACACTAATAACACCATTTATGTCTTGCTGCCCACTACTTAATCCACCTGTAGTTCTTTGCAACATTAATTTGCAGTTACATTATTGCCTTAATCGGTTGTGTAAAGGGGAAAAAATCTGGCAAATTATGCTAAAATGCTTTTTTGTGTGCGCGCTTTATTCACTTGAAAAGTAAGGTAACATGCATACAGACACTAAAAGAAAACTAATGTAGCCCCTGTTAAAATACTTTGAAGATTCCTATCTTGAACATCAGAGGCCAGACTGCTTTTTAGTGTTGGTGGGGTATCATGTATATCTATATAACATATAGGCAGGGCTACATCGATGTCCAAAAGGGCACAGTGCACCTGCTGCGGGTGGTAGCAGTTTTGCAGAATGGGGGCTCTGGAAAATGTTTTGGCCAGCTGTTACAACGATAAAAAGTATGGTCCACAGGAAGAGGGAGAGGCAGCGGTAGTTTCGCGGCTTTTAGTCCATTTTGTGTGCGAGAAGCATTAGTAACGTTTGGAGGGCCCTTTGAGTGAGTAACTGAGTGAAATGTGTGTGGTGGGGTGGCTGTTCCTCCACTGAAAGGCAGGTGCAACCAGAACATAAACACACAGCTTGGGGCCAGAGGCTATGGCACTCAATCAACTTGTGCAAGGGCACACTTGGGCAGCTGGGTTTGCCATCCTATGACGCTCGGCAGAGACGAGGAAACAAATTGAAAGATGAAGATGATGACTTTTATCATTAAAAATAATCCTGTGCATTATTTTATATCTCACATTATCAATCACAAAACTTGGAGCACATATTTGAGGGTGTGTGTCCGTCGCTGAGTAGGACATCTGCAGACATAAAAGTGACGTGTTACACATTCCAACATGTCCTGTGCTCACAGCTTTGCAAAGTGGTATGGGAAAGTCGCCTGCATAAAGCTGTGGCAGAGAAGCAAGCCTGCAAACGGAGAACACAGAATAGTAGAATATATAATACATATACTTCAATGAAGAAAAATGGTTTTAAATACACCCAAGGGAGATGCATAAATGTGTTGAATTGTTACAAGATGAAACGGGAAGCCAAAAAGAAGTGTTAAGTACTAATGCAGAACCTTAGGTCAGTCTGAAAAGCTACTATCTGTCAGTAAAAAACTAATTACAAATACAGAAGTCTGCATGTCATATGAGAGATTTTAGGGGGAAACTAGAATATGTGTTAATGCATTAAACTGATGGCACAAATAGATTGCATACAGTTATGACACAGGATTCAAATAGATATTTTTTGCACAATATAAACATTGTATTTATTCTCTCCTACTGTTTAAACCATTGTCCAGGTAGACAATGGGAGTAGACAGCCGACCGTTCTAACTACTGGGAACTTGGCACTGGGCCCACAGCAGCTAGGGGCCCGACAGAAACAAGGTAGTCACAGACAGGTTAGGTAGACTGAAAGCAGCCAGCTGAGCCATTAAGTGCTGATGCAGAAACAATAACTGTCTCTCCAAAGTTAGGAGGGGCTCAAGTAAAACCAGTAAGTAGGAACAGGAGGTGCACTGGCATCATGCCAGCCCCGGCACACACCCAGTCTACACACACACACACACAGGTAAAGGACTGTCCTGTAGTCATGCCAAAAAAAAATCTCTAAAATACAGCTTAATATATATAAGTGTCTTAAGTCACTATTCAGTCACCAAATATGCAACTAATTAAAGGCGCAATGGACAATTTGTCGGCGATTTGAGAACGCAGGCGGAAATGCGCATGCGCACTCCCCCGTGCGAACTGATACAACACACACGTGCGTTTGTTTATTAGTGCGACGGAGCGCATCGCATCTCTCGTCTCCCGTAGACTTCCGTTTTCTTCTGAGTCAGCTCGAACTGTCTTTCTCCGTCTTCATTTTGTCCCGTACACTGAGGGAACTATATTATGATAGATCAATGCGCTTAGACACGCGGAAACGAGCTGCTCATGGGGACAAGCCGGACGCGGCTGCAGATGAGCGGTAGGTGCGTTTTATGATTGATACGTGGCAGGACTAATCGACAGTCCACGCCACGAGGAAATAAGACTCAAAAAAATCATCCATTCAACCTTTAATGTAAAATGTATGAGTTTTTAAAAATGCTCTGATATATTAAACCTCGTATTTTATTTATATTTATTGTTCATTAATTACATATTATATTATATATTATATAACACATATAAGTAATAATGGTATATACTCACATGCTATAGGGGAAGGCAAATTCAGATAAATATTTCTTGTGTAAGTGTGTGAATGCTGTGTCAGCCTATAACAGTGGTATAAGTGTCAGTGGGAGCACAAAGATGGAGGTCTCATTTTGTTGATTACCATCCCTTCCAGGTGCTGCCTTCCCTTTCTGTCTGACCACTAAAACTGTGACACATGTTCTCTGCTCATTCAAACTTCAGTTCTTTTTGCCACCGACTTACCACAATTAGGAGGACTTCATACGGAAGCAATTTTGGAAAAGCTAATGGGTCTAGAGCAAAGGTTTTTTTTTGTAGAAAAGATGAAAATAGTCAAAACCATTAGATGGAGCAGAAAAGTCAAAGACAGATACACAGAGGATTCCCACATTGCCATGTGTAAAGAAAATATTAGCTGGTGGTGAGATCGACCAATAAAACATTTAGGAATGAGAAGTACTGGCTCTCAATCTCCCTTTATCCCCCGTCACTAATGCCGCCATGACAAGTTTGGTTAGCTCACAAACAGGGGCAGAATGGCTTTGAAGTGGCATCTAGTGAGGAATGCTGGTGTGGTCGGCCCATGACAGGGACGCTTCAAACTACAGACCACAGCTAATGACGCCAAACCAAACCCTCAAGTCACTTGAATGTGGCAACAGATCTTTATTCTTTATAAGAAAGTTGAGACGAAAAACAAAAATGTTTTCAATCAATATACAAAGGGTTTAAATTGTAGCATAGTATGACTTGAAGATATACCGTAAACATATTGGGGCAATATTATGGTGTAAGTCTGTGAGTTACATGAAAGTTAGAGTCTGATTATGTCTTATTCTCCTAGTTCACGTTGCCGGTAACAAGAGGATAATGGTTAGGACTAGAGTTTGATTGCTGGGCCGGGTTAGGCCTGGCTGGGTGAACATATGGATAGAAACATACTTTAGTCTTCCATAACTTAAACTCAGCCTTAGGGCAAAAGCAGGACTATAAGGGACTGAAGCAGAGTAAATGAATTTGCCATGAGACCAAAATTCTGCGGTCAGATCAACTGAGATCCACTTAATTTGTTATTCAACAAGTGTTTATGGAAACTTGGCTAATAACTTGCATCTCTGTACTTCTGAGAAATGTAGATATAAACAAGCATGCCATTCTTGTTTGTAAAATATCCATTGAAATTAATATTTATGTCTGAGCTTTGTACATACAGATGATCTGCGTGTGGAGGTGGGCAAAATGTGATGATGCAATGGAAGGTTTTGTAGAGGGAAATATAAAAAATACATACTAGAGTGCACACTATTTAACATAAAATTACAAGAGTAATATTTTCAGAACATTGCTTGATATTTAGAACCACGGTAGTCAGATTCAGGTCATCCAATATTGAGTGATACAAGTAAAATCTAAAAAATAGTCAGTATTGACATACAGCACAGTTTAAATGTGTTTTCTTTTAAAAAGGCTCTTACAATGTGTAGTCTTTCGGCACTCAGCATAGATGAGAAAGGTGAATGGTGAATAGAGAATTCACCAATAGTTCATCATGACTTATTTATTAGTTAATCATAAAAAAAAAGATAACAGTAAACATATGACTACAGGTACAGCCAGCGAGCGACAAAAGGGTAAATGTGTAGCGTTTCACGTGAAGGAGTTGATACGGCAAATGTGTAATTATCATGCAGCCCGTGGTAAATATTAGATTATGTTTTTACTCAGAAAACTGTCCTGTGAAAACTGTGAAAAGATGGGACGGAGGGAGCAGTGGAAGAGCCACTTTCACTGCTGGGGACGAGAAAGGTCTGAAGATAGATTTTCCCCTTTTATATATAATTTTTTACATAGATGTAATATTTGTATTCATTTTTGGCCTCTTCCATTTGTAATTGCTGGCAATCAAATTGTGATATCATTGTTTATAATTACAAAATTACGTAAAATAAAGTTATGATGAACTCATGAATTCTCGTGATTTACTTTGATTAACTCCATTAACTGATGTTGTATTCATGATCAATAATTGTGAATGTATGATGTAGTAATGCATAAGGTTCATGAAAACAATTAATTAATTAATGCACCATTATTATAAAGCGTTCCAAAATCACAAAAGTAAGTAATAGCAGTTTGCAAAAGCCTGAATTGTTTGCATGTGAAATGGACACAATGTACAACGGACGCTTATTGGAAAGTTCATGCTCAACAGAGAAATGAGAACTCAAATCATAAGAAAGTATTGCCATGTCTGGATTGACTTAAAGTGTCGTCACAATTCAATGCAGTGATGTGGGAGACGTTTGAGGCTCCTTGAAGTTGCATTGACAAGAACCCTCTCAAATTCTATCTAAGATTTATTTATCAGATCCCCGAAAGTCACAAATACGATTTTATGGATGAAAAGGCAATTTTTCCTCCCTGCATTTCCTACTTTCTCTTTGCCCTGATTTCAATCATTGACAGAAATGTCTTTCCAGCCAGAAAGTAACTTCAACAAAGCCTTGTATAAATACTTAAATGAGGGGCCATCATCTCCATTGCTTTACTGGTGTTTACAACAATGACTGTCCTTGTCTCGAGTCAACTGTTCTCTCATTTTAATAAAGGAATATTGATGAAGAACAGGAAAAATTGTGGAATGATGTATGACAAAGTCATGATAAATGTAAATCAGATTTGATAAGATTCTGGTTGCAAATGTAGGTCTGTGGAATTGGCCTTGTGATACTTTTATATCAAACCTTAAACCTAGCATTTTTGTCTGATTATACTGTTGAAATGTTAAGATGAGAGATTTGTTTCTGACAGAACCTTGAGTAAAGCAGAATACTCTATTTTTCTTATGCCTTGGGCCCCATTTGTGTCAAAGGGGAACTTGTAAAAATACAACTATGTTTGAGTTTTGATACTGTTATGACTAAGAGTAGCCGTGCAGTGAGAGCACACCATGTCTCAAAACAAATATTCATGAAGTAGTTTCCCATAATCATACATAGGTCCCATCTCTGTTACTCAATGATATAAGCAAAGACTGGGATCGATATCAGTAGTAGGCTTTTGCTTAAATTATATATTGCCATTAGTGAAAACTTCAATCCTGCCACAAGGGTGCAACAAGATAAAGAGCGTCTTTTTAATTCCACTCCTACAATCTGTTAGGACAATATGGGTAGGGTTAGAATGTCTAGCATAAAATACTATTAAGAATGTTTGTGTTTTAATTGGTCAGCCCAGGAATAGGTTGTGTTCACATGGTCCATATATTTTATCAGAGGTAAGAATGCTAACAGTCAGGTTACATATGATGTGAGCTGGTTTATGGTTAATATCTTTGTAATTACTAGACCTGATGGTATGAAACAAAAACTGGCCAGAGTCTTGATTTTTTTCAGCTGAAAATATGGAATAGTATGGCAAGTGTGTGGAGAAAATCTCTAACAATTAGCGATAACATCATAAATTTGGATAATTCTTTCTCATTAAGGTATATACATATGCAAATATATATATATATATATATATATATATATATATCCAAGCCCATATTCAAACTCCCTTTTATGGACAAAATTCTGGAAAATGGTCTCTAAACGATGCTCTATGATGCGATCCAGTCGGGGTTTCGGAAAAACAAATATACAGAAACTACACTACTGAAAGTGACATTATGATGTCCGGTGACTGGGGGAAATGTACCGTCTACCGTCTTAGCCTTTCTGGATTTCCTCTGTATTTGAAAAGATTGACTATGGCATCCTGATAAACCGGCTGCGGGATCTGATTGTCTTCTTCTGCCCGGCAGAAGCTTTAGTGTGTCCATAAACCAGAAAATGTCGGAGCCTGCTGATCTACTGTGTGGAATGCCACAAGGCTCCGTCCTCAGTCCGCTCCTATTTATTTTATATGCCCTCCCTCTCGAACAGATAATCAACCGGTTTAGTGACGTTTCCCCTCATCTTTTTACTTATGATCTATAGCTGTACTGCTCATTTAAGTCCTCAGAGGCCACAAACTGAGATCCTTAACCAGCTGTTTGCCCCGAATAAAGCAGTGGTTGAGCAACAATAGCCTCCAGCTAAACTCAGAAAATCTTGGTGTGATTTTTGATGGATATGTCCCTTGAACATCATTCAAAACAACTTCAATAACTGTTTGTTTGTTTTTTCAGTTGTGTAACATCTCAACGCAAACATAGATCTATGGTATCTAAAAAATAACTCCAGATGGTTATCCATGTTTTCATCTCCTCACGGTTAGACTACTGCAACAGCTTCTTCACCTGCCTCAACTAGAGAGAGTTGGCAATTCGGCTGCAAGTCTCCAAACGCGTACAAAAAGGAGAGCCCACATTACACCTATTCTAAAAAGTGGTTAGCAGCCCATTATGTATCAAAATCTTGGTTTTGACCTTTTGTGCGTTACTTGGGCATCCGTGTATATAGTTGATCTGATCGATCCTTATTGCTCGTCCAGGAGCCTCAAGTCCTCTGGCTGAAATTGATGTCCTCGAACATCATGTCCTCGATTTCAAAACTCAAGAAGACCAGTCTTTTCAAGCTGTTGCAACTTTGGACTTAACTCTCTTCCTTGTGTTCTTGTATTATGTAGATTTTTTTTAAAAGCATCTAAAGACAAGTATTTTAGCCTTTACTGGCTCAGCTTCTAAAATTTGACTGGATCGTCTTATTTTATTGTATCTATATAACAGTTTTTCTTTACTACTGTGTTTTTTTATATATTTATATATATTTATATATATATACTGCGACAAGTTGGCCACTGTCCAGGGTGTACCCCGCCTAAGGCCCGAAGTCACTGGGATAGGCTCCAGTCACCCGCGACCCCGAAAGGGAACAAGCGGTAGAAAATGGATGGAACTAATATTTATATATATGTGAAAAGCACTATAAAAATAAAGCTTACTTGCTTTCTTGTTTATTATAATCCATGTACTAAAAAGAAAAATATACATAGTCTGGATTTTCATTGAGATCGCTACCAAAGGAGTTAAATCTGTTTATGACTATGTTTCTAGAGAAAATGAGTTCCACACAAGTGCACGTAAACTTGAGGAGTGTGTGGGAGGTCAGCGTGGTCAGTGTCTCTTTAAATCTGTGGTCAGTGGTTTAGGGCCTGTGGTATGGGCCTGGATTACTGGCACCATTCTGCTGCTATTATGGCTACTGCTATATGACCACTACTGCACAGCCACACAGGCGTATCAAAGCTTAAAAATATGTATCTTTCCATTTTGTTTATTAATTTATTTATTCATTTATTGAATTAGCCCAATGGGGCTCATCAATAGATTCTATTTTTTTAAAATAACTTATAAAGTACATAAAGCATTGAAACAAGCTAATAGACTAATAGAAATTCCTCAATAACATTTTTGTAGCTCAAGTAAGTAGTGTATTCAGAGATGGACGTAATGTAAGTGCTGGTATGAGAAAGCCCAGTCCAGGTCTTCTCTGTTTTCACTGTACAACTAAAACCATAAACTATGACATACAATCTTTTTTTTTTTTTTTTTTTTTTTTTTTGGGGGGGGGGGGCAAACCAATAAAATTCAACACTGGTGTAAGCCCCACTGCTGAAACAATGTGTCACAGCAAAGACTATACTCACAAAAGAGAAACATCAACACTGTATATGCACTGTATATGGACTGCATGATCTAAGCAAAGAACCGTCTATTAACATAACATTATGTTATTCCATCATTGGACTTTTTCCTTACCTCATGGCTCTGGTACATTCCAAGATAAGGCCCGGATCACAGATGAATCTCTAGATTTCACAAATATATTGACATATGTCATTTTAATACTAAACATTACTACTACATACAACCTGCTACAGATCTTTTGTCAATGTAGACTCTATAACTTTGTACTATTTCTTGTATTTTTCTGTAAACCATTGTCTGTCAGTATGTTGAGATTACAGTTGATAATCTGGTCTGAGTTTTTCTTTTCTCTAGATGGTGGGATGCCCTTCGAACATGAAACGAATCTCTCGAAAGGGCCCCTCCATTCTGTCCACTGCCCATCTGTGTTATCAACTACAGCTCCATATGAAACACCTTCAACTACTGAAAAAAACTGGAACATCACAAGAGCAGAGGAAATAGATAAAACACGTTTTAGCCCTATAAAGTTCTTTATGCAAGTTAAATGTGGTAACCAATATTATATTTTAGCACAAAACCATCAAGGAAATTAATTTGGTGTTTCGGGCTGCTTTTACCATTGCTTTCAAAATAAATATTGTAAACTAAACCAAAAATAACAGTATATTCCTATACAGTCTCAAAAGAAATATAATGAATTATAGGCCTACGTTGTATTGAGCGTACATCTTTCCTTTCCTAATTTACACCACTTTCCTTCCCTTCAACAAGTGAAACCATCGGTATAAAAGCAATGGGTCTTGATGTGTTGTTTTTGTATTAAAAGGTTTATCCAAGTATAGGTAGCAGACGCACAGCGGCAGTCAGGGTCACATTTATTGTTATAGATTTTTGAAATCAAACTCCAGTCTACAAAGACTGGCGGGATGGCTGGCCAGGCTACAAATTGTGACCAAAGATTGTGTTGAAAATGCGTCATTAAAGAAGAGAAATAACAGTCAGGTTCCCTCCAAATATGACAAGGACAACATCCAAAACATATAAAGATGTCATCATAAAGCAACCTGGAGTGATGCAGAGGCACCAGGCCAGAAAAGCAGCTGTCAGGTTTTCATCATCATACAGTGTGGACAGAACCGCAATGCCCACAGGACCCACAACTATTTGGCATGGTTGCATCACATGCGCAAACAGACGGACATCGGCGCACACCCTTCAAAGCCCCTCACAAATACGTAAAGTTAATCGCTTTACAAACTTTCACATATTGTACTTTTCCATTGCTCATATTGTCTCAGAATGAAAAGTGCTTGGGCAGTGTAGAGTGCACCTTAAAGCATATGTCAGCACAATTTCACAGACAAATACATTAGATGTCTTGGGTTATGTCATTGTGCTTATTGAAGAGTTTACGCAGGCTAAAGTGTACTTACACAGCATCACCTTTTCCCCTTCACTTTTCACCTTCTCCAACCATACCCTCTTTTTGTAACCTGCCAGCGCTCAGTCCAGATGTGCATACGCTGCTATTCAAGACTTGTTCCAAGTTCAAGGCAGACAGAGGAGAGGAATATTTGACTTCACTCCACGGGAGACCAGTTTCATACATTTTGGCAGCCACACAACAGTTAAAAAAAAGGAGAGCGGTGGATTGCCTGCAGTATGGGGAACGTTGACGGCATACCAAACAAGATGATCCTAATGAGTTGGAAAATCCCAAGGTCTCCAGAGGACTGTTAAAATGCTACCATCATGAGAAACGCTACTGTTTTATTGAATTTAACATCCCCTCCCTTTTTAACAAGGGGCACAATTTATTATTTGACCATTAAGGCATCCAAGATGACATGAAGCGTGAAACAGTTTTGAGTAGATTTTTCCCCAGTTGGGGATCTAGTGCCACATAAGTGCCAAGGGACAGCTGACCCATATATGCAAAAATAACCCCAACATTTTAATAGAGCTACACCACTGCCATAGGACTAATTTATATATGTGCATGCGCTTGTGTACATGTAGATCATTTTGACTGGATACGGTGGTGATTCAGTTTAAAATAAAGACTGTTTGCCACTGCTATGTCAATACATTTGCTCCAGGACACAGTATCAGGCAGTAACAATTGAGGTTTACCTGGAGCTTTGAACACTTCATTGAGTAGACTCTCGTTGAGTGCTTGTGGGACCCCTGTCACCAATCTGTGCGTCCAGCTTTGGTAAATGGCCTGCAGCAGAAGCGTCTGGGCTCTGGTGGCCTGGACAGTGAAGTGAGGAAGCTCAAAAATACACTCTGCTGTCGGGACTGAAGATCGCTTGGTCCTGAAAAAAGAGCCACAGGGAAAACCAGGGTTACATCAAGGACAGTATGAGGAACAGTTAAGATATATTGAGCGTTATAAATGAAGGAATGGAGAATTGCACACGGATGCCAACACACACTGCATCGAACAGACACCAGTGGAAACTAATGAATCACAACTTCCACAAATCCATCAATATCACATTGCAATATAAAACAGCTCATTGATAGCAGTGGGGGCCAAATAGGTAAAATAGCATTCCAGAAACAAGTTCAACAAGTACCAAAGGCAGGCCTAGCCTTCCTAGTGACTTGGCAGTTGGGAGAAGTTTGCCTATTTTCTGCTGAACACTTTTCTTCTCTGTCAAAACTGTGATGATGATTTATGTGAAGAGATGCACAGCCCAGAAACCTGACCCTGAAAAGAGTATGTACGCATTTAACATTTCATCTGTCTCCAAGAGCATACACAAAGACAGTGTGTGTGATGGGCTGATGAACTGAGCCTTCAGTGCAATGAGGTAATAGAACTTTCGGACCCAGAGCTGCCGGCCGCTGTCCATCACAACCCCAGTGGACCAGCATCCCATTTATCTTTCATATAAATAAAAGCAAGTGTTTTTATGGGTTTTTCCATTGGGTACTCCTTTCTCAAGTTACATATCGCCGCATCATTGTCCAAACTGTCACACTTATTTCAAAAAGTGTCCAATAAAGTCATGGTTCCTTTACTTCATTCCTGATATCAGCACCAGGAAAACAAGGGAATCCCTGTAAAACGTAAACATGTAAAACTAGAACAATATAAAAGACAGATAACAAATTTAGAAAAGTCTATTCTATTCTATCCTACAATCCTACCATCACCTATGACTAATGATAATGATAGGATGAGATAATAATAATAATAATAATAATAATAATAATAATAATAATAATAATAATAATAATAATAATAATAATAATAATAATTATAATAATAATAATAATAATAACAACTTTTATTTATATAGCGCTTTTCAGTGACCCAAAGACGCTGAACATAATAAAAAAAAGGGGGGGTATTTACAGACAGGGGGGGACAACACGTACAATACAGATTAATATACAGATAAAATGAACAAGACAGAAGAAGTAGAGAGAAAAAGATGGGGATGTAACAGGGGGTAGAAGAGTAGGCAATGGGGTAGAGGTGGCTAGGGGTAGGGGAGGTCATAAGCTTGGGTGAAGATGTATGTTTTTAGGCGGGATTTGATACAATTGAAAATAGCCTTTACACAATAATGAATGGGTCAATGAAAATCTCAACATTCTGACATCTAACATGACAATTTCAATTTTGATGAGCACAAATTGTGATGCATATGGGTTTTCTCGTTGTCCACCTTGGGCTTTTAGTGACAATTAAAGCATAACTAACTCCAGAGGTGTCTGTGTGGCAGAATCCAGAATCACAGTTCATTTAATCACACATCCATCTTGGTCTGGTCCCAGCTGAGAGTGTGGGATATGTCACCAGGTCTGTGCCGTCTGCACGCTGCTCTGCAATCGTTTAAGTCCTCAGCTTCTCCTGCGTCCGTCCGCTTCTCTTTATCTTTGCCTTTCTTCTGCTCCTGGGTGGTTCAGTGGTGTGACATGGCCTGTTAGCAGCACACAGGCCAAGATTTAGACCGTTTAACTTCTTTTCTGTCTCAGGGGAAACTACTTTGAGACTACAAGTGAGGAACAGTTTTATAGAGAAAGATGTAAGAGGAACGAACAACAAAGGACGTACAGAGAAAGGCATTTTCTGCTTGACAGGGTCAATGGGTTTACCTTGACATTACCGATATAAGTAGACTAAATCCTTGGTAAAAGTGACAGATTTGGCAGTATTTTTACAACACAAGGTCAGTTTTATCACTGTTAATGACTGCTCAGAATTCAGGTTATACAACTAGTAATAATTCAAACTAGCTCTTTACAATGTTTTAAAACATTTTTGTCCTGTCCTCATATGTGCAGCTTGGCATATTATGAAGCATGCCTGGATACAATGTATAGAGTATTAACTCAAAACAAAATGACTGAGGCTAAGCAACAATGTCCCCACATGCTGAGCAAATGTGCCTGCAAAGCCACTTCAATGGGAAGACTGGCAAAGGATGAAAGTTTGTTGGCTTATTCTAGTGTTTATAGCGTTTCAGGGGAGCTGTCATGTGCATGCGGTCCTCTAAAACTTTAATTATGCACCTGTTTTTATTATATTATACCCAATTCTTTGCAAACTTTGGAGCAAAATGAAAAGCAGAGTCTCATTAGGGTGTTATGGGAATGCAGCATGTTTAAAGACAGCCAGACACTCATCGGATTTCATTAAGTAGCTGGAACACTGGCGGCTTCTCCGTGCAACATGGTAAACAGCTTTCTGGCAAACTGCACTTTTTTACTGTTACAGCAAGCTTTGAAGCTTTGTGTGATAAGACACCAGTGGGCTTCTATATGACTTTATTTGCAGTATTCAGTGAAAGGACACAGGAAACACATTTTGTCAAAAGTGGTCATCACCCAACAAAAATAGCACACATTTCTCTCTAAAAAAAAGTCCTTGGTAGTCAGTGTTTCTCAGTGAAGGATTATCATCTGTATTCATGAAGTAGTTGGTCCAACGGCGTACATAGCATACAGAAGTAGAGCAAAGCACAGTTTCTTTTCATCACAAGACATTTTCTTTGTGCTGTTTACGCTGCTTGACGCCTTTATGATAAGATAGAAAGAGGCATTGGCTCATTAGACAATGTAAAATTATGGTCAACAAGAGGT
The DNA here is from genome assembly GCF_026437365.1 of Eucyclogobius newberryi. NCBI lineage: Eukaryota > Metazoa > Chordata > Actinopteri > Gobiiformes > Gobiidae > Eucyclogobius > Eucyclogobius newberryi. Next base: position 18,613,405 of record NW_027315945.1, read on the forward strand.
AGATATGTCGAGAAATGTATAGTATTGCAAATGTTGTTTTGGAGATGAGCAAAATAAGAATATCAACTATCTCTATGATTAAATATGTCCTAAAAAAGAGACAAAAAACAATGGTATAAAGAGATATATATGTAACAAATGTTATGTAATTTTATGGTCCATTCATGTTTTGAACCTCGACCAAGACATTTACAGGCACATTTTAGCATATTCCTAATGCTTTGTTGAAATATTGTCTGAATAGCGTTATCACAATAATGCAAGATATATTTTTTTTAAATTTACCCAAGTTTTTCTATGGCAAAGTCTTCTTCAAAGACTGATAAGCTAACTGTTTGAAATAGTCTGTTTAGAATGCAGTATGTGTTTAACTATAGACCTAGACCACTATGTGTCTGGTTAATAAATATTAACAAAACACTGGATAAGAAGCAATGAAATTAACTGAAGCGTGGCACTCAAAATGTTTATAAAGTAAACTAAAAAGATAGATCAGCTATATCACTGTGTGCTCCTTTCTCTTTCTCTTATCTGGTCTCTTTACAAAGTCCACAAGAAAGCCAATGCAATCCATTACTGTCTGACATATTTGAGAGATAGACACAGAAGATGGCCACCGTCACAGGACTGGAGATAGCTCCAATCTTGACTTTCCACTAATCCTTCACTGTCACACCTCGTCTTAATTAGGAAACATAAACATTCAGAGTAATTGTTAAACTAATCTGTTAGTACTGCTGTTTCAAGAGGATTCTTGGAGGGATCTAGGCTAAAAGGTGAAGGACCGACATCTTACAGTTTGTTGATCAAACTTGAAGGATAGTTCCCCCCCATTTATTTGAAAGGTTAATTAATTATCAGGAGAATAACAAGTGAATGAGGAAGACAAGTTACTAAGTTACTTTCATCTGTGGAGAAAGAATAGTAGCATCAAATACAGTTAAGACCACAATAAAATGTAACTTGAATAGGACTAGAAAAAAAAAAAACAGACTATGGTCATTCCTAAAATGGGACATGATTTACTCTCAAGTTTTAGTTTTGGTCAAATTATTTATTTTCAATGACTTAACTTTACATTAACCGGGCTAACGGCCCACTATATCGTACCTACCAATTTGTATATGAATAATAAATAATTTTGCTTCTGATACTGAAAAACTGAAGAAGAAAAAAATGGTTGCGATTATAACCAATTGTGTTGGTGACTGATTTGTCTTCAACAGTGCAAGTTTTCCAAGAACATTTTCTGCTCACCCAAAACTGTCCTCTTCCTTCCATCTGGACAAAGCTGACCTTAAGTGTACACAATGAGAAAAGCACATACACAAGCACTGACTGAGGTCCCATCTCAGGAGAGGGCTTCATTACACAGGGATTACTAAAAGAAATGTTTTAATCAACTTGTGCAGACAGCTGCAGAGTGCAAGGCGAGAAAATGGCCATGACGTGGTTCATCGGCTGCTTAAAGAAAAACACTGTAAGAGTGTAGCTTCCTGCCTCTGTCCAGTGACTACAGCTGTGTAGGACATGTAATACCTTTTTCCAAATAGAATAGGCTGTGAAGTTCCAACTACATTCAATCATATCCTTGTCTTCCTTCTACACTTTTTTTATATTTATTTCCTTCCAGTAAACAGTTGTCAACAAAGTTCCTGTGGCTAGATTTAATGAGGATATTTAAAAATGTATGCACCAATGTAAGTGAAATTAGACAACAAAAGGAGGAACACCAAATGTTGGTAAGTCACAACAAAGCTAATAGCTTCTCTGACCCAGTAACCAGTATTTAAAGGCGGTATGGACGATTTTTCGGCGATTTGAGAACGCAGGCGGAAGCACTCCCCCGTGCGGACTGATACAACACACACGTGCGTTTGTTTATTAGCGCAACGGAGCGCATCGCATCGCTCGTCTCCCCTAGATTTCTGTCCACTTCTGCGTCAGCTCAAACTGTCTTTCTCAGTCTTCATTTTGCCCCGTACACTGTGGGAACTATATTATGATAGATCCATGCGCTTAGGCACGCGGAAACGTGGGCACGAGCCTGACGTGGCTGCAGGTGAGCGATAGGTGCGTTTTATGATTGATACGTGGCAGGACAAATTATTTATCCACGCCACGAGGAAATATGATAAAAAAAAATGCTGAAAAAAATCGTCCATACCACCTTTAACAAGAAGCCCAGCAATCCAACTTCTGAAGCATTTCCATGGTAACCAAAACATCTCCGTTGCAGGTTTGTGCACCTGCTTTGCTACTGTTTGACTCCTATCAATACAATTAACTAAATCTTTACTACAGTGGCACAAAAGTGAATCAGAATTTATTTGTCTAGGTTATCAACAGCATAAAATGGTATAGGAAATACTACGGAATAAGTCAATTATACAGGGACGACTGTCGACAAATTGGCATGGGAACAGACACAAGATTAATATAGATGAGAAAATCAGTCTCAACTTTTATCGTTTTTTTTTAATGCAGCCTCTTAAAAGGTGCACTATGTAATCTGTATCTTTTAAAATAAATTACAGGTGTTTTTATCGCTAAAATAGGACCCCAGGAAGATTAGCTCACTCTCTAGTATGGCTAATGTGGATCCTAATAAACAAACAAATGAGAAATACCTAGCATACAGAAGTATAAGTTTAACAACAAAGCAATAAGGTAAAGTAAGGAAAATGTGTCCTCTGCTTTTGACCTATCTTTCAATGCCACTAGGGGTACTTCAGGTTAGGTTGGATGTGTATTCATTGTTCAATGTTTTGTTGTTTGTGTTGCACCGAATCACCAGGACAAGTTCCTATGTTTGTGAATTTTGTTCATTGACAAATGGCAATAAACCCTATTCTGATTCTGATTCTGATTCTGGACCGTAGCTATGGTGCATGTTTTGCATTGACCACCCGGATACAGGGAGAAACATGCAGACTTTGAACGAACTCCGCACTCACACAAAAGGCCTAGAGTGGAATAGAAAGTGCTAGCCACTCGTTACCAAAATATCTCTATGGAGACCCTCGACTGAACAGTGCACCTTTCATTTCACTGACAAACTTCTGGGGTTCATGGGAAGCGGCGCTGCAGTGTGTTGGCTGTGACATGAGGACAGAGGAATGTACACCACAGAAGATGATAATCCACTCAGAGCTGATAATCCATCTACCCCTTCACCATTTCCCACTGTTCCCTCCCTGCAGCCCCACTCTTTAAGATGACTTACGCAGACATTAATATACTATTTCAGGCAGATTTCAGACACCCACAGCTGTGTTGGGCTTCTGGTTCAGTCATGGTTCAATAATAAACAAATAAAAATGTACTACGGATTTGGTAGATTGACAAAACACGCTTACTCTCATTTTTGGTAGTATTACTATATTATCTAAAAGCAAAATACCAAATAAAATATTTTCACATTTTGGGAGAGATTTTTACTTTTAAAGAAGACATAATATGCTTTTATCTGCAATACATAGTTATTAGTTAGATTTTGAGTAGGTAGTACCTAGTAGGTAGATAGATCTTTATAGATTAAAATTTGTTGGCAATTTCAAATCACAATATTGATCTAAAACTACTTAAAGAAACAGGTCCGTTGATTAGGTGCTGATTTTCTCCAGCTCTTTTATGGTACGTCATCATAAACATCTTAACAAAGTGCCACATGCTTTTTTTTCTCATTCGTGTTAAAATGGCTACGCAATGCTGATGAATCCTATGTGAATCAGAGTTTACAAAAATAATTACTCAGATTACTCAAACTCCCACTAAATACAATTCATTGTGATAAATTCTTAACATTTGATTTTGCATAATATGATTCCTTTAAAAAATATTATCTTTTGCTTTACAATGTTTTAGCATGACATTAGTAAGTGAAGTCGTATACGAGATAATTTATTTTTGCCCATTGATCCATGTTAAATACATGTCCAAATAAAACTGTCAGAATCCAGATGTTTGGTTGTAGAAAAACATAAGCATTGTACTGTTCAACATGACGTTCTATCCAGCAGCTTTCAGACTCTATAATTTCAGACCAAAATGTGGAATAATATTACATAATTTGTCTGTCCACTGTTACTGTTACTATTTGTTTTGATATCTGAATGTTTTGATACCACTGAAAAGACCATTGTTACTTGGTTGAATCAACTAATTCAAATACATTGTTCTGGTGATTTATGTTTAGTGTATGTAAAATAAAATACCATATTCATGTGTATGCAATAATGTATTTAATCATGAATCAATAAAAAGGCCAGTGTGTAGAGCACACACACATCGAACATAGGAAAATAAAAGAAGCAAGTAATGATTATTAGACATTGTTTTATTAAACGAAGATGTGCAACCCTTTAAACATTTTAAATACTTGTTCTCATTTTTGGGTGTAGCACTCAAGTCTTGAGTATGCGTAAATGTCACCTCCAGACAAAAATGAAGACAGAAGTCAAAAGTCTTCCAAACATCCCATTTTAAAAGCATTGATCAAAATTGCTAGACTCAACTGAATATAATAGTCATTGTTTGAAAACAGTATAGGGTAAGTTTGTTTTATTGTCCAGAGAAAGTCCTCCTGCTTTGGTCTGTGTATTAGAACAGAGACCAGGAGCTGTTCTGAATAACTATGGACAGAGGTAATGAGGTATTCGCACCAGAAGCCTCATGCATCAGAAGCCTTGTGCACCCTTCATAAATCACATCTAATATAGCGTCTAGACTATTGGAGACTATTAGAATGGGCTTCTCAACTTGGCATAAAAAATTACGGTGAAATATGAAGCAGCCATTGACATTCTAATGATCTTTTGCCAATAATGACATATCTGGGAAAAGCAGTCGGTTTAATACAGGGACACTGATAAATAAAAGTCGTGTCTTTTGAGGCTCTAACACATGCACCTGTAATGCCATATGGTTTAGGAAAGTACCCCCTCAGAAACAGCAGAGCGAGGAAGAGGGGCTGTTAAAAGTGCCACATAAAAGCTGGTGTGGCGCTGAATTATGGCCTGTAACGTGACGAGCCACACTGCGCTGCTGCCGTTGGGTTTCTTGGTGGGTCCCATTCCCATATGTGGTTGCTGTCAGGTGGCCTGACATTAGAAGTATTATGTGGTGGGAGTGCACATATGTGGAGGCTGAGGTTAGCGTTTGGAGAGACTTGTTCAAGTGGCACATCTAACCTTGCTATCCTTTGGCTACTGGCCTCATTTATAACATGTGTGGATACAAACTATCAGACCCACACCAAGATCCTTTGTAGAGCTTCTGCAGCATCTATAAGGCCCAATACAATAGGCTATGTGCAATTTTTAGGTCATAAATAGTAAACTTCATGCTCACAAAATGTTGACCACACCAACACTAGGGGCTGTATTTTGCCCCAGATCTTAGTGGTAACTTGGGCATTGAGGAGCTCATTTCACAACTTGCATTGGTGCAATTGTTGAAATATAAACAAGAGGTGTGATCATGCAGAAGAATGAGGTGGAGTTACACAAACTGAGGGTGTGGTGTGGTGCATTCTGTGAATGACCAGAATCGTAACTAATAAACTTTTAAACTAGTCCATTGAAAAACATATCCAGGAGTTGTGTTACTATCATCATATGGACAGGATAATCATAATAAAACAACCTTCAAGAACATGAATAACTTATACATTGTAAAATAATGTCCAAAACCTGTGCCATAAATAGCACACTGAGGAGGGACTGAGGAGGGTCTGCAAAGACTATATTCACCTTATTCCAGAAGCCCGTTTGGGCGTTGCCATACAACATAATCATTTTTGTTGTTGTATTAGTTAACATAGGGCTGCCAACCTCGAAAATAAGTTCTACACAGACTAAAAAGCAGTTTTTTGCCCGCCCAGGGAATCGGTGCATTGTTGATCAAAAGTTCATTGGATTTTTTACACAAAACAATCCACTTGATTGCATATTGACTTTTCCCTCGTCGGAAGTGTGATTACAACAAGTGCTGATCTGTGGCAAAAAGAGGGAAAAGTGGGCAGAGCAGAATATGGGCAATACTTCCCTTCCCTTCCCTTCGTATGATAAATCTGTGTTGAAATTATGTAATACTATGTGTATGTATGTATGTATGTATGTATGTATGTATGTATGTATGTATGTATGTATGTATGTATGTATGTATGTATGTATGTATGTATGTATGTATGTATATATATATATATATATATATATATATATATATATATATGTGTGTGTGTGTATGTATGTATGTATGTATGTATGTATGTATGTATGTATGTATGTATGTATGTATGTATGTATGTATGTATGAGTATTTCCTGATGCTTGGCCTTGTAAATTCACAAAACACATTCAATATGATCATTCACATTCACAAACCAAGGTTGCCTCCAACATATTTACTTACCGGTACATGGGGTGGCATGAGAAGATGTATTGCGGAAAAAGAAAATCTGACAAAAAGTTAGGTGAAACCGCACAAAGAGAAATAGTCATGACGTCAACTTCAGTGTATCAAAGTGTGAGCTACTAGACTGTCACTCAACATACGCTTCAGAGCAGGCGCTAAATGTATAAAAGGGGAAATGATCCAAGAACGTACATAAACTACCAAGGACTCTCCAACTCTTACCGACGGCTCAAGCTTCTGACTTCATAATGCCTTAAACTTCAAAGATCCATGGCACTGCTCAGTGTCTGAACACAGAGTGGGACCCAGTGTTGTTATAGTTACATCAGTGCTGAAAGTCAATCCCAAACAAACACCAATGCAGTCAAATTAAATGCTACCACCTGCTGGAGTGCATCTCCTGGCTCTTATCTGCCACTTTCCACTTGGGCTTTAAGAAGGACCATTGCATTACTAACTGGACAGTGCTGAAATTAAGATATTGTGAAATCAGCGTCTCAATACAGCTGACGTTGCCCCATTGCAGCCCTTGGTATTCACAGCGGTCTCCCATTCGTCTACTAACTAGATCTGACCCCGTTTAGCTTTCAAGATCTGATGGAATTAGGCATTTTCAAGGAGGTATTGCCATTGTAGATTAGAGCGGCTTCAGTATTCTCCAGGTTATGTGGTGCAGAATCATTTGTTTTCATGATTAAAGTCTGATTAACTATACAACCATACACAGCAGCAAAGAAACGCAATGAAAAAAAAAATAAAAAATGATGTTAAAAATCATCACAAACTAGAGTACCACGCTTGTCAAGTCCAAAACAGATTCAACAATGTTACCAAATTGAGATCAAATCAGTCTTTAGATAGTTTAATGATGATTTCAGCTCAGTACTGAACTTGTTAGTCATCATTCTTACGGGAGCACACCGTCAGCTGTCACTTGAGCATGTCTGGAGTGAAGACGACCAGAACTAACAAGGTCAAATATGAGTCAGTCAAGATGTAATGACAGGCTTCAAAACTCAAATTCAACAAATACTGAGCCCTATTGACTTGTAGAGATAAGCAGTTAGACAACTACGCAACTGTTACTGCCTTCATTAGTTCCAACCTGCACATGTGTCGGAAACATAAAGCTAAGTTTAAACTCGTGAAAAGATAGACATCAGGTTAAGACCATGACTGCAATGATAGCAATGCAAGCACTCACAGAAATGTGTGGACCTATTCTGACAATAAATGTTACTGCCTGGATTAGATTGTCAGAATCAAATAAAAGCAACATTTAAACACTTAATAGATATTCTAAATACAATAATAAAGAAACACAAGGACTAATAATGAAAGCTTTTAAAGTTAAGTTTAAGGGGGGTGCATGGTGGCAAAGGCAGTTAGCGCTCTTGCCTCCCTCTCTCCGGGTTCTCCGGCTTCCTCCCACCATCCAAAGACATGCATGTGTTAGGTAAAATTGGTAACTCTAAATTGGCCCTAGTGGATGAACGTGAGAGTGAATGGCTGTCTGTAATGTCTATGTCTCTGTGTTTGCCCTGCGACGAGTTGGCCACTGTCCAGGGTGTACCCCGCCTAAGGCCCGAAGTCACTGGGATAGGCTCCAGTCACCCGTGACCCCGAAAGGGAACAAGCGGTATAAAATGGATGGATGGATGGAGTTGAAAAACACTAATTATAGATCTTCTAATGTGTGCAATTGACCATGATCAGATTCACATGGTTTTAAAACTTGGACTTCATAGGTTGTCAAATATGTGGCATGATAGCAGTGTCAAAATAAAACTGAAAATGTTAAGAAATTAAGAGTGTAGTTTTACCTCTAAACAAATAAGCTTCTCTAAACCTGAAGATTATCAGTAAAGACACAATGCAGGTTTTGCCTGGGGAGTTTAAAACGTAATAAAAAGAGGATTCCAACTCCACAGACAAATGTGTTACCATGTTGTGTTAGTTACATTTTCTTTTGGTTTAAAATTCTGTCTCTGAGGAACACATTTATAATGGCATGCCTAGTTGTTATGTTCTTTGTATCATTATTGCTTTTGTGTCCTCTTTTAGCTTCAAACTTCAGTGTTCAATAGAAAAGTCAAACTCACCAGTATCCTGGCAACTGTATCAGTTTGGCATAAAGCGCAGTGCTGAAGGACGGTATGATGGTGATGAGCGGGAGGAAGGCCCCGGTGCTCTCCTGACAAGTCAAACCAGTCTGAAAACCAAACACCTGAATAAAAACAACAGAGGACATTTGTTAAAGAAATTTGTCAGTAAAGGATGCAACTTCTGCATTTTTAATGGCCTCCTTGGTGATGATTTGGATTTTGTAAACAACCATAAAAAGTGAGACAATAGTTGACCAATACCAGTGGGTAAGTCACTCTAGCTCTGACAGCATCAATAAAACAACAATTAAGATAAGCCGTGGTTTAAACCCACTTCAGATCACTTCCTGAACTGGGTGAAATGCAGCCACAATGACCTCCACTCTGTCATGATCTCACTGCCAAAAAACAGAAGGGGGGAACTAATACCACTGTAGATACAGAGGCTGATTAACAGCTTGTTCTGTGTGGGCCTTGGCCACTGACGATCCAACCTTACCCTGACCCTGTGATAAGAACTGCCAGCATGAAGTCTACCAAACATCCTGCTTTAAAAAACATCCAGGTCGAAACAACAGTTTAGAGGCTTGGGTTCCACAAGCGCCGCAGAATGTCCTTCTAAACAGAGAACTATGAACAATATGCCATTTTGTGACTGTAAAACCTAGTTCACTTTATTTTGAAACACCAGTACAGTAGCTTGCAGGAATAACTCATGTACAATATATATGAGATGTTTTGCATTTTGAGAAGTTTCATGCTTAGAAAGAATACCAGTATGTTTTTAAAAGTTCTATCAAAAACCTGAATGAGAAAATCCAGAGTTGGACTGTTTTTTGTCACAAAAGTAGTGGTGAGATTTTTTATGACCAGGTAAAAAGAGGTCATCAGAGCCACTAAAAGGTTCACAAAGGTCATTATTCAGTGAAACGGTGAAGAGTGCTATATGGCATGCCCATTTTAAACACCTACTTAAATTGTATACTTTGGTCCATCCAGCACAAGCAATGAATAGGCTAAAAAACACACTATAGGTGATTTTAGTAATCAATCGTCCATATTAAAGGGGGGAAAAAAACAATAAAATCAGAAGATTCAACCAAGCTTACATTTTTGTCCATGGTTATATGTTTATTTTAATGTTTTATTATTTATATTTTACTTAGGAACAGCTAATGTAATTGGTAGTGTTCATGTCTCACCTTGAGGTAGAGGTGTGCATAGCAGTGGTGCAGGAGGTTGTCTGAAGGCTGGCTCAGACTGCTCACAGTGCTGATGAGCTCTGGAGCATACATAGGAACCGTATGCTCCACATTTACTTTTTCCACTTTGAACTGCACCGATGGAAGAGGACGCACAGGCTGAAATACTGGTATATGGAAAGACGTCTGGACAGCCTAAAGGAGAGAAAATATGTAGAAAATGTTCTAAACGAAGCAATTCTCTTGGTTCATTTTAATATACGATCTGTTGTAGATTTATTACCTTTTGCCCCATGATAACAGGCATTAGTGTGTGTAGAAGGTTGAATTCTGCCATTGAAATAGTCACAGAAACTTGATGAAAAGTTAGACATGTCAATCTAGATGGAATGAACTCTTCCAGTTTTGTTATTTCTTCAGAAGAAGGTGAAGCATGCCTCTCCTCAAAGGTTTCTACAATGGCATTAAAAGACAACAGGAAATATCGTAAAATTAAAATAACATATTTTTTAACAAGTCTTAACAACTTAAATGGTCTAATTTTGAATACATTTTAACTTATTATTTTATTTGTTTGTTTGTGTTTGTTTGTGTAACATATATGCACTTTTTCTTCCCTGGTTTTAACTTTAGATTACCTTCTGTATAATTTGTACTTGAACAAACTGAATTCATTCATCCCGCCGGTCATCTGTCTTACCTAACAAACTTTTTACAACGAAACACTCCAGTAAACTGGCGAATGAAAAATTGTGTGCATGTATCATACAACTATTACAGACATGAAAAGCTCTGGAATTATTTGATGAATCAATTGTTTGGGAGATGGCTGCTTCCCAGCTTTCGGAGCAAGACTCTTGACCTCCTCTTAAACCTGAAAAGGTCCACACATCCTGTCTGAGACTTGTTAAGATTCATAACTAATGGTGTACCCCAGTGATTGTAGTAGACACATAAGAGGAGTAGGCAATTCTTTGGAAAGATGTTGTTCCTGTTATCTCCCTTGAATTTCTCAATCCCTCCTGGGGGTCTGCATAAACTAACCCTCCTGTAACATAGGCCAGAGAGACCGACACATGCAAACAGGAAGAACAGAGTGACCTACCTGGCCTCACTCAAAAGCTCTACAGTAATTATTCCATCATTTATTATCTATTGCAGATGCTCAAACAAAAACCCACGGATGTTATCTTTCACAAAAATTTGAGTTGTTGCTACAAATATTACACAAGGACATACACTCAAAGCCATTTCACAACATCCACAGATGAGCTCATAAAAGCCGTGCGAGGCTGATCACCAACAAAAGGTGTTTGGCGAAAGCTCCCCACTTTGGTCCAAGAGGTCATAACTTTCATGTTCAGCTGTGTGTGTTGAGAGATGAGTTGTGCAAGGAATTAACAAGGCAATGAGTGTACAGTACCTCAAAGTGCCATGATTTGATTTTCGCAGCACTATACAGTATGTGCTGAGCTGTGCGTATAGACACAGAGTAACAAAAACAGAGCATCAATTTGTATCAAAAGAAAAAGCCACTTTAAATATCATTCAGTTTTCTACCAGAAAACCACACTATATAGTAGAAAATAGTCTAGCACCATACGAGTGATATTTCAAGCAATTAAAAGACATTCATTTTCTACCGCTTGTTCCCGTCAGGGGTCGCGGGTGACAAGGGGCTTTGCCAGAGACTTTGGGCCTTAGGTGGAGTATACACTGGACAGGGGCCAGCTTGTCGCAGGTTCAATTTAAAGACATGTTTAGCTTTAAAATCGGGGATACATTAGCCAAATCAGTACAGTGTATCTGTGTGCTGTATCAGTACATCATACAGTTTACCTGTATATTTCTATCATTTTAATGGTGACTTGGACAACTATCACATCAACGTCAACCTTTCTAAGTTGAATTGATTTGAAAAGTGAGAGGAAGTTGATATGGACTAACCTTGCTGGGGTTTACAGTACGGCTCATACTCGTGATCCATGGCACACGTGACCATCTTGAAGATGCGGTGAACAGCGCTACTGTGAAGCCAAACATCTAGAGGTCCAACGACAAGGCGCTTAATAGACATCTCTTGGAAAGATGGGACAACCTCTTCCACACTCATAAGTGATATCTCCTGTGTGTCTGAAAACAAGATGCATGAAGATAGATTTTATTGTTCACTTCCATCTTTATGTACAAACAAACTTGAGGGTGTGATAAATAGGACACCTGAAACAGGTGTGAAAGAGGCAAAATAGCAAGAGCCATTTTCCGAAATATTTCTATATCTGAATGTTCATGGTCATGCTTATGCTTGATTATCTTGTTTATATGTCAATTAAATCAAAAACATAGTACTGAAGTCCTAATGGAAGCTCCATATTGATGAAGTGTTGAATGAAGGGGGTCTGGTGTAATGCGGCCGCAGCGGCTCACAGAGGCCTTAGTGATTGGAATGATGAATATTCCAAATGTCCACCTCCTGCTCACAGCTGTCCCTTCATTCATGGCAGACCTCCGCAACAGAGGTCGACTTAAAAGACTTCCCAGCAATTAAAAAAAAATGCTGAAAAAAATAAAGAAAGGGGCAGATAGATGGCAGATGGGAAGTTGGTTTATCCATGTTACATTACACTATCAAAATGTAGATCAAAGTGCAATATAAAAAAATGATTTGGGATTTTCGTCAAATTTGGTGTGAATCCAGATCACAATTTATAGATATTAAAGAGGCAAAAAGAAAATGAACGGCAGATACTCTTACTAAAAACAATGAGTAATACAAATACTAACAATGTTGTGGCTTGATTGGAAGAGTTTTCGCCTCCAATCTATAAGATCTAAGTTTAAGGAGATGGGCCTTTATATCTTGGCCATCTTTGGTTAAGCCTTTTTTTTTTTTTTTAAACCAGCGCAAAGTGCTATTTGTTCTATGCATCAACCACAAAGTCTATGGACAATTCTATTTCACATGGTTAGATTGCAATGGACAGGCCTAATAACACATGGAAGCAGTTAGAACGGTCAGTAGAATAACGAGGAAGCTGAAATTAGCCAGGGTTTAGGTGATTTAGAAGTGATTTCAAAGAATGAAACAAAAAATAATAATCCAGTGGAATGCTTTAATGTGAAATCAATGTGACCCAGGTCGAATCACTAGCATTTTGGTTGCCTCAAGAGTTTACAATGGTCCCGTGGCAATGGAGACTAATTTGTTTGCTTGACACTGGATCTGCACCGCACACACAAGAAAGAAAAAACTGTGGCAGGAGAAGGTACTTACTCCATGTCTGACAGCCATGGACAAGACTATCAGTGTTTATTTTAATTTAGATACTTATCTGTAGCTGACAGAGGAGGAAACGATCCACTAGTCAGAGGCAATGCAAGAAACATCGATTTACTGAAGGAATTAGAACAATATAGACTAAACCAAGTGAATCTGAATGCTTTTTAAAATTCACTTTTATTTTTGTTGAAACAACTGCTACAAGGAACCTAAGGACCTCTAGACAAACGTATTTCTTCAAAAAATGTTTTACATTTGCAAAAACAAACTTGCTATGCCAATGTTAGTTTTAAAAAATAGAAAAAACACAATACTCACACTCACTTTGATATGATAATGGATGGAAAGATGTAACGCTGCTTTTGTTTGCAAAGGAACCTTGTTTTAATCAGTGTTGTAATAAAATGGAATTGCCCAGCATTTGGAAAATAAATTGCTGAACATTCAGACTTCAAAGGGCAAATTAGATTTTTCAGCTGTTGTAAATGTTTTATCTGCAAATGGTAACTTCAGATCCTTACATCTTGAATAAACATTGTCGAGTGCTTTGACTGAGAACAGAGGAATCTTGCCCGTCTTTAGCCGTCTACCAGCAAGAGTGACACCTAATTAGGCAAAAGGGGCCTATTCACTTTCTCAATAGCTTACAGGTAGAGACACAGTGTTTCAACAAGCAGCAAGGAGAAAGAAACTCAAATATGTGTTAGCACAGACTAAACACTTCTGACAGCTGCCCTCCAGGTAAGTTTAGGGTGAGCGGGAGGACAGGAGGGGTCAAGGACCAGGTGGCTGTGGCTTAAACAAGACTCTTTATTCACTTCTCCAAGGAGCTGCTCTGACACCGAGGACAAACAGAGGTGGTGAGGCGGAAAATGGGAACAGGTATAAGATACAGAATGTATATTTAATACATATAATAAAATAATTATCTTAACATTTAGGACTGTGAATGAGGTCACTTTAATATGGAACTAAATATAAACTCAAAACCAGATAAACAAATGGCCAAAACTAAACTAATTGTACATTAAACAGAAATAAAAACGGAAGGATTTACAGTGCTATAAAGTCTAAGCATATCGCTTTATTTTGAGACAAAAAATGAATGATATTTACGGTACATACATAACTTACTGTTTGATGACAATAAACCTGTGATGGATTGTGCAGCCCTAATACATACTGAATCAGTACAGTAAGCACACAAACTGCACAATCTAATCTAAACTTTACCTTTGCCACTGCTGTTCTCCATTGTGTAGAGGTAATCCATGTAGAACGCACCAAAGCGCTGCATGCCTGCTATCTCTGTGTAGGTCTCCTAAGAAACAAAAGAAAAAGAAGAAGGTAAACATGGCAGAACCCGTGCAAACATTCTGATAGCCTTTGATAGTGCCTGTGACAAAGGTTGTGCTCAATTTAACGGATGGGGTCAAAGAGGAGATAAAATCACTGTAGGAAATTTACTGTAGCAAAATATCAACATCAACTCCGATAAAAAAAACTTGATAAACCTTTTAGATGCTGGCTAGTACATGTATACTGTTGCGTGTATTTCTTAGATATCTTTAACACTTTAATCTCCATTTGTTTGTTCTGAACAACAATTCACTCAGTTGTGGGAAAAAAAGTAATGGTTCATGACATTAATTATAGACAGAAAAGAAGAATATAATTGAACAGAATATCACAAAGTGCCCAAAGTAATGCACTAGATAGGTCAAAATGCCAAAGAAACATGTTCCACACAAAATTTATTGGAAGTTAGCCCATTTGCCCGTACTTGGAACTGTGCCACCAGAAACAAAACTAAGTAGGTCTTATCGTCTGAAAATAGGACTTGGAAAGACGATCAAAATGTTCAGACAGGAATTTAAGGGGTTTGACCAAAGTTTCACAATAAATTGTGAAAAGCTGTTTGGTAATATTTTAGCTTTTAACATAGTCACACACTGTGAACAATGAATACTTGAGCAATATTATGGAGGTTATTTTATTTGTTAGCACAGCTATAGTTTCTACAAATTGAATGAACATGATTGCTCTTAGTGCTGTGTACAACAACTATTACTACTACTGTTTTAGTAGAGATGGACAATATTAGTCCATCACTAAGGTATTTATCTATTTCTAGTTGTACAATTTGGCTAAAGAAGGAATGGTATATTTTTAAGAAACATTAAAATGAAAAGCGATGTGATAGTCTGGGCAGAGTTCCTAAACTTAAAGAAAATACACAAAAGAACTTACCCTTTATCAGAAAAACAAAACAATAAAACAATTTAGTAAGCCAGCATATATCTGGTAACCGGTATTTTCCATCCCTGGCTATAAGAATTCTTTAACAGACCGAAAATTCAAACAATGAGTGAACAAGCAAAACAATATAAAGGGAGCGGGAGAGGGGACAGCTCACTTAAACACACTCACTAGTTATTTAAACAGCCATCTCAATGGGCTCTTATCAGAAAGTTAATCAGTAATACATATTAGAGCACTTCTAATATCGATGGCAGGCTCTTGGATCAAAGCCATTTAGTCTTTTCACCCTGCAAATGAATTAACACGAAAACCTTTGAGTTTCAAGTATGGGCCGATCAATAGCAGGATGGATGGATGCAAGTGCAAACAACTGCTTCATTGAGAGTCATTGACATTGCTTTGTTTGAGGAAACACTAAAGCTATGACTGCTGAGGTGGGCTCGGTTATCTTGAGTTGAGTTATAATCCTAATAGATTTGGGACTAGTATTCAGAAAACAGCAGCTACATTTGATATTAAAATGTAGTAAAATGATGACAATGACAAGTTATGTAAATATGTAAAAGCGTGTGTTCGGTGTATCGGAGCAATTCTCAGTGTTTCTGCTTTGTCTTGATTTTGAAAAAGGTTTTGTTCAAGGATTGGTTTGTGGACAACATCTGAATATGTACAGGTCTGGCCACAGAAAGAAACAACAGGTGGATAAAGTGTACTTTTATGATGACCTTGTGATTAGCCGCATCCAGGATGAACTCAGCCCTCACTCCGTTGTTCTCTGGGCTTCGGTAGTCGAACAGGGAGTTGGTGAGGTAGGTCATTCCTTTGCTGCTCAGGCTATCCCCACACGTGAAGAACACTGCATCCTTTTCCGAAAAAAATGAGAAGGAACATGAAGTAGTAATAATAATAATAATACTAAAATCCACATTTATGTTATATCATGTTTTGGGGGCTTATGGGCTTTGTTGTACAGAGTGGTAGGTGTGAAATGAAAGAGACCAGGAGAGAAATCTGAAACATTTAAATATTTTCTATGATGTGACAGTGACCCTGTATGCATGATGCAAACAAAACCCTGGCCACGACTAATATTGCAACTCAGCTTTTGCAGTTCAGGTTTCAGGTTTGAGGGACTGAAAACCATCTCTGTGGTTGGTCCTAAACTCTACTATACAAATAAAGTTGGATTAGACTAAAAGTATAATCTTCACCTTCTCGTTTCGGTTCATGTTTTCCTCAAAGTCCCGTACTCCCATGATGCTTTTCAGGCACAGTGCCTGGCAGCCCACAAAACCAATTTGACAATTGAAGAAGGGTTCACCCATCATCAGCACCTGGAACACACATTTAAGGTAGTGTATCACACTAACATACCGGTACACATAACACTAGTTTCAAAACTATTACTTAATCTGGGACGCCATTTCAACAACAACATGCAAAAGGTTTTACAGACTAAACTCAAACTAAATCAAGCAGTAATATGTAATTCAAATATATATTTTTATATCAGGGCAGTAGATTTTTGAGAGATGAGGAGGGCATGTTTATGGCTTAATGTTCTCAAGGCCCTAAAAAAGTGAACCTCCGAAAAGAGGGTCTATAAAAAATAAAGGTTATGTAAAATAAAAATGCATAATCAAAGAATACCCATTAAGCTGCAACTTATTTAACAACGCAGTGGACAAGATTTAAGTAATACATGTTTTAACATACAATAACAACAATGAATAATCGCTATAACGCGGTTCACTTTTCGCAGTCTCGCTGCTTCGCGGATTTGCATCATGCATTGTGTTCTGCATTCTGATTGGCTAAACAGTCTCTCCGCGTCTTCTCTACCTGTGTGTCAATAACGTTATGGATTAATATGTACACGTACGTAAAACCGCTGGCCAAATTGAAGTTTGCGAGGCCGGTGAGAGCGCGCGTGTGAGCTGCGGGACACGCCGGTGAGAGCGGCGCGCGTGAGAGGCCGGTGAGAGCGCGCGTGTGAGCTGCGGGACACGCCGGTGAGAGCGGCGCGCGTGAGAGGCCGGTGAGAGCGCGCGTGTGAGCTGCGGGACACGCCGGTGAGAGCGGCGCGCGTGAGAGGCCGGTGAGAGCGGCGCGCGTGAGCTTCAATGTTTTATGGAGTATTTCATTGTATAATAACTGTAAAACTGTTTCTACTTCGCGGATTTCGCCTATTGCAGGTTCGTTTTGGAACGTAACCCCCCTGATAAACGAGGGTTCACTGTAAATAATTTCCTTGTTTTACATTTCAGGTCCATCCCCTTTCCAGCAAGTTTTAGAGTGACAAAGCCTCCACATTTTTCTGATTGAAGTACAATCAGACCAGGGCTTTTTCTTACAACCAAAAAACATTTATATTAAAGATTATGAAAGCAGTAATGTAAATAAAAACAGTAACAGCGTGACCAATGTGTTTTACCTCAATAGTAATTCCCTCCTTTTCCAGACACAAAACCTCTTTGGACTTTACTTTTTGAGGACTGTAGTAACTGCTTTCCGACTGGGTCTCAGTCAACTGAAAGAGAAGGAAAATTAAGGCAATCAAATAAACATTGAACTTTGATAAAAAAAATAAAAAAAAACATGAGGCCATGGTGAGATTCACATTACAGGAAGTCTTATTATCCATACATTTATAATTTTCTGTTTGTAAAATGGAAAAAATAAATATGTTTAAAAATCAACAATGCAGTCTTGGTAAGGTGGGAAAATATAATAGGGTGCAATAGTTTGTGGCTTTCTTCCAGTCTCTTCTGCCATCACATTTCACTGTAGTCTTAATTGTCCAAAGTGAATGAATGAGAGAAAATCTTTGGCCACTGTTAATACAATATGTTTTTGAGCCAGCCCTGTTACAAGTTGTCTGTTTTAAGATTTACTCCATCTATAGAGAACCCAAGGCTGCAAGGACAGACCCTAAAATCTAAACCACACGATGAATAAAGCTGAGTAAAAAAATAAGTGATGATCATGAGTATCAACTTGGAGCTGGGTGTCAGTTATGGTCTACACATACCTTGAATGAAACTGAAGCCTTGGTACAATAGAAACCAATAGACACTATGGGGTCTTTGGGAGTGTGGTGTTGAGGACTTTTTGTGATGCCTCCTTCTTCCTGCTCCTGATACAGATCTTCTCCTTCCTCCTCTTCTCCTACAATGGCTGGGACAAAGGACCAGGCCCAGGACACCCAGCCCTCGTCCTGTTCCCCAGGACTGCTGCCTGAGTGCATGTAGATGTCTGGACTTGACCCAGGGCTCTCCATATCCACATCCATACCTGTGCGAGATGTACATGTTTCAAATGAGAGATAGGAATAGGATTCGGAATGAGTGCAGGAGGCTTGGAGGAAGACCAAGAAGGAGATGGATGTAGTGAAAGAGGACATGGATGGAGAAGAACAGGTAAATAGAGGCAGTTGACTTGCTGAAGCAATAACTGAAGGGAAGAGGCAAAATATTGATATCTGAACAAAATTACCAAACATATGTGAAGGAATTATGCAGAAATAGTATGCTTTAAATGATAATTTACTTATAAATATGTTCATGTCTTCAAGCTACTCTAAAAAAAAAGAATGTTCTAGGTACTTGTTAGCTAAAAACGGAGCTAAAACAGGAAGGGAGGTGTAACAGTAGCCGTGTGTGTTTCCGTATACAGGTGTCGGAGCACACATGTTCCAGAAATTGAGATTTATGCGTCTTTGAATGAATATCATAAACTGTATTCCTCCACAGACCAAAGCGGGAACACGTTATCGCCAAGAAGAGGAAACTGAAGTGTTTGGGTGATGCACAATCTTTGTCTGATATGTATAACACCCTATATATATGAGCTACAAGAACAAGTCTCTTTCAGGAGGTAATAAAAGTAAAAGTAAAATTAATGATTCATGCACCAAATGCCTAATTGGATAGTAATGACAGGGTACACTGTGGTGGATTGCACAACCTTGAATAAGGATGTATCTGACTGTCGGGTCAAGAGCGATGCAGTGTGTGCTTTTTCAAGAAATCTTCCCTGGGCACGTGTGGCTGATAATGACAAGCAATGGTGTAAGTTTCACGATTACTTATGAAAACATCAAGTTAAGGGGGAAAGGGGTGTCACATGTTTCCCAATATACCAGCCCCTCTCCCTGATGCTGACCCTTGAACTCATCCCATCGTGTCTGTTTCCATACGCATCGAGAGAGAGGAAACTGAGCTCAATACACAAGAATGTGTAATACCATTCCTCATGGCCTCACGTCCTCCACCAGAAAACAATATTGTCCGTTAGGTCACAGTTTAGGAATCCCAGCGGCTGAGGCGGTGAAAATTATGACATACTTTAATTAAATCTATCAGTTTGAACATTGTCAATTCGGAAATCTCCTCTATGAATTTCCATTCATCCAATAATACTCCCTTTCAGATTTTATCACATTCTGTCTTTGTTTTTACTGTTGAAGTCTTTGAGGTGTCAGTTCAACAAGTTAAGCTCTTTCGCTTCATCAAACACACTGACGACGGCTTGGTTTGAATTAAAAAAATCAAAACAAAGGCAAAATTAGCAACGCGCCGATCAAAACAGGGTAGATTAGCCAGAGTATGTTACATTAATCTCCAATGATAAGAAACTAGACTGGGGCAGTCAAATATGTCAATTAAATCTCTTATTTATGCTACTCAAAGGAATTTCACATAAACACTGGGCTATAACAATGCAATTATTGATTAATGACGTTTATTTATTAAATATTCAACCTGTAAACAAACATAATTTACAGAAAAGGCTATAAAAGCACATCTATAGACGTTTACATTTAAGGCACAAGGCCTTATTTGGGTGTAGGCAGTGCCCTTATAGGCCAGCAGGTGTCCCTCCATGTTAGAGCAGGCAAATACCTGACCACTTATCACTACTTATCTGTTTACTTTGAATACTATTCTTACATTTCCGGGCTGAACTCCAATAAATAAACAGATGTTGCGATTAATATCATATAATACTAATTCAGGTAGTCTACAATAAAGATTTAAAATGTACTTGTAAATATTTTATTACACATGTTATGTACTTGTTTAATTAAGCCTAATTTACTGCATTAATATCTTTGGATGCGGGTTGTAACAGAGCTACCTAGACCACATAATTGTTCTGGTAAATGATCGTCTTGTGTCATACAATGTGAATAAAACTAAACGCTTTGTACAGTGTTCATCAAAGCAGGGAGAGGGGCCACAGACTGACCCAACCGCTCTAGATCCTTCACATACTTGCTACAGTGACCAGCTGATCTATAAACGCATGCGAGTCTGAGCACTAAAATTTTTACAGAGTTTCAGTGACTTTATTAAATTTCACAGAGTGGATCTACCAGTCATTACTACAACCGAGAATGCTTAAGCGTTGTTGTTCTTAATAGCCTTTGCATTTATAAGGTATAGTTAAGAAATTTTATTTGTTAAATGTATAGCTTTTTATATTATACTTGGGTCTTATAAACAACAATAGTCTGGCGGCAAAAACTTAATTTATGAAAATAATTATGTCCAAATAATTTTACTTTGAATAGCATTTGAATAGATTCCTTGATTAATCAAAGACAATCACATAAATACTTTTAATTATTATGTTTGCATTTTTGAAAAAATACATAATTAATAATTAAGTGCATTGCATCTTATTACCAGCAACATTGTATGGTCTACTTTTCCTATTCCAAGAGCTGATTCTTTGTATATTTTTGAGATGGGATCCTAATTCATTCAGGCTTTGCATAGCAGGAGCATGACACCGACTCCTACATCTGGCATTGGTCACTTAAGTGGAAGCTGTGCCAACGAGCAGAAGACTTCCAGGCCAAGAGTCAGACCCTGAGGAAGAGTGAATGAACAAGAAGCATTGTGTTAAAGTGCATGCACCTCCGCTGCCCACCGCGTAAGGATAAGCTTGCAGGTCTAGTGTGAGGAAAAGAGCAACTTAAATTTAACGTAACGTAATGTCATGGTGTTTTGTAAAGTATTTAAAAAGGTAGAACCAAAAATCTGCAAATCACGTAAAAAGCAAACATACTGCAAACATACAAATATAATAATAATGGCAGCAGCAGCAGCAAACACTACAATGTTTTGAGGCTGGCATTGAAATTATAAACTAGTGTACAGTGTGTAGGATGTTACCTTGAAGTTTGTTGCTCCCTAAAAAGATTTGTATTTAGACAATATATTTGGGTGTGATTAAATAACACAAAAAAAACTTAACTTAACAAATGATGTGTTATATATCTCTGTGCTTTGATCTGAGCCAGATTTTGCATGAAGGAGATCAGTTCTGAAGACAGAGGCTTGTGCTGGGTTAGGCGCCGAGTAGTGTTTGTGGATAAAAGAGGAGGAGCACATACAATGGCCAAAGATAACTTAAATTAACAATTTAATTAATAAAAACAAAATTTATACTGTTCTGACTTCTTCAACTAATGTTATGTACAAACCAACACACTGCCAAGGCAATGGCTACTGTGACTACACACAAACAAACCAACTACAACTTTACAGACAGCATTGTAGTACAAATAATGATAAGAAATCATATGAAAATTCTTACCGGTTAAATTTAAAGCAGCTTCTTTGACATGCCCACTTCCCTCTTCTCCTTCTCCGTCTTTGTGTCCTCCAATTTCCCCGTAATAAAGAGCAATAATCAGCTCTAAAATGCGAATGAACATCGGTAACTGCTGATCAGTGATGGACAACTTCAGGCTCTCAACCAATGTTTGAATCTAACAAAATGGTCAAAAACAGATTAAACAGTGAATGATGTTTCTATGAAAATCATACAGTACATCTATAATTTTGGGGGCAGAAATATGCACTTTATAATATCCAAATTCCAAGTAATTTATTCAAATGAACAAATTGTAAATAGCAACTTTAATAAACTAAAATTGTATTTTAATCTGCATACATCTAAATCAGTATTGACAGTAAATAAATCATTACTCATATCAATAGTGTTATACTACTATGAATCACTTAGAACATGTTCACTGAGCTCACTTTGATGACTGATGGGATCTTTGAGTTGATGTTGTCATAAGTAAAATGAAGCCGTGTCCTGAAGGAGCACTTGTACAACAGTGGGTCCTGGTAAAACTCGATCTTCCCACTGGCGTTCCTCTTGTCCAGGCAAACCGTGCAGTCGGCAAAGTTGATGACCTTTCGGAGCACCAGTTCTGGAGCTGAAACAAATATAAATGATTATGAAATAAAAAATAAAAAAAGAAGACCAACATTTAAAAAATAGAAAAAATAAAATGATAAAACATTATAAAAATAAAATTGTTATGAAATTATTATAAATTATATTAAATAATGTCAAATATTGTACTAATAATATCTAACAGTATGTAGAAAAAACAATATATATATATTTTTTTCAATCCCTTTACTTCACAGTCAAAAGTGTCAAAATATAAAAACGTTGACAGAAATTTTTGAACTTTAACTTTCAACTTAGGTTTTGACAACCTTAAGGCTTATTGGATGTTTGCATATGGAATTCATCCTTGGCAAAATGTGTAAAATGTATATAATATTACATTTTGTAAAATTGTAGTCTTCCAGCAGGAAAAAACAAGTATTAACAACAAAACTTATCTTAGATTCATTTTCAAACAGATTGCCACACAGTATCAGCATTATTATTAAATTATTTGTCGCTGTTGTTGTATGAAGTGGGTTACATTTAGGTTTTTAGGAGTATTAGATAAAAATCTGATACCAATGCTTCTATAAATCTAGCATAAAATTATCCAGCATACTTAAACTAAAGTGACATGCCGTGCCTTACCAGTGATGTCCATGAAAGCCCTCTCCCACATGTCGTCCACAGTGTAGCACTCGGCCGCAGTGATGTTGACGGACAACACAATGTCATCCTCCACATACTTCAAGATTAGGTTGTTCACCATGATGTTGACATTGTTCACCACTCGCCTGATCAGACTCTGTACATAACCTGGAATAAGCACAGGAGTACATAACAATACATGTTAGATACGCTATTTCCGTTTTTTTTTTTTTTTATGATTTTTGGGCCCGTAGGCTTAATCAGACCGGAGAGGAAAGTGTGAAATTGGGGACGAGAGAGAAGGGAGGAAATACACTATTTCTACTTCACAGTTGGCATATAGTAACTATTAATACACTATACATCCCTCCAGACCATGCTTTTGCCTGAATGTGTATGTAGATTTTTTTAAATGATAGATTTAAAGTCTGTAGAAGTCGGAATGTAGGGAGTTTTGTGATGAAGAGGTGTAGGGATGTAAAAAGGCAGAGGAAGGCCCAGTCTTGCAGATTAAGTTTCAGAGCTGGGGGAGCCATTCCACACTGTAACCAGAATGTCCTAATGGCCACAGAGACGCCCAGAAACAGAAGCTACACAGGAAAAACATACATGCTTATGTCATTATTACTCA
Organism: Eucyclogobius newberryi; assembly: GCF_026437365.1. NCBI lineage: Eukaryota > Metazoa > Chordata > Actinopteri > Gobiiformes > Gobiidae > Eucyclogobius > Eucyclogobius newberryi. The sequence continues at coordinate 18,637,153 of NW_027315945.1, forward strand.
AGAAAAAGCAAACTGAAAGTATTACAGACATGGGAGTTTTACCATAAAATATGAAAATTTACTGTAATAAATCTTCCAAACCGCAGGACCAATGGCATTATTCATTCCTCCCATGTACTGTTAAACACTTTATACATGGATGAAATACATGAGCTTTTAAAGCCAGGATTGCCACTATTTTCCAAAGTAAATATTAGTCTTCCTGTATCTACATGCCTGGCAGGGGCAAAAACACTACCGATAATGAGGCTAAACTAAATGGTGCTGTTGAGGGGAACATTTGGGTGAATTTTGTGACTTTGCATACAGGCCTAGATACACATAAGGATAATCCAATTGACCAAACTGTCTTGAAAGTGGTGCCTGCCCAAACACTCCAGCAGGAAAAGAGGGTGACACAATGTAAACTGCTCTCATAAACATAATGCGTGTTTCGTGACATGTGTGCGTGGCAGAGGTAAGCCGGGCTGCTCTAATGCGTGCATGAATGCAACTGTGTGGAAGGGTTTGTGGTTGTGGGGTCGCTCACAGCACTGGAATTGCACCTGCAGCTTGGGCAGTAAAAACAGTGCTTTACCCCCTGCTATTTCCCTCTCTGGATTTAATTTATCCCTGTCAGAGTGTCTTTCTTTCCCCTTTGTACACCAGCTCACTTGCCATTTCTCCTATCCCCTCACACCCCGTACAGTTCAGCGGCTCAAAACTTCAATGTGCGGACCTCAACTTCTGTAAAAAATTGACACAGTCGGCACCTGTGCTGTGGCCCACAGGGAAGCAGTCCACTTAAAACTGTTCAACCATAAAATCACTGGAAAAATGGTTCCTTTATACCATTTTCAGAGTATGCCAAGTATTCTCAACTGTGCAATTTATGAAAGAACACTTCACTGGTCACCTTTTTCCCTGTATTACGAAAGTATAAGCATGCAGCTATACTGTGCCAGCCACTGGTCAAGAAAAAGCTTAGGACTAATTATGAAGTTCATTAATGCATTTGAATAAGTTAAAAGGATTTGTAATTGAGATGAACTAAACAATATTTGTGACTTAACAAAATATGTTTAATTACCGGCAGTCACAATGCTTATTGCTATTTGTTTACTAGTTCATACAGGTAACATTCATCAACCAAGCAATCAAAACACATCACAGCATTCAGTGGCTCCTATAAGCATTAGCTCCAAAGGCAAAGAGGCCATGGTTATGTTTGACATGAGAAAAACTGTATTGCCCAAACAGCGCAAATTATGTTAGCCATGCCGGTTGCACATGGGCCTCTTAAAGTGTAGCTCTACAAAACAGAGCAGAGTACATGAAAGCTCTGGAGAAGACAGCTCTTGGGTTAAACATTACTGTGCAGACCATTTTCCTGTAACACCAGAACTTGTGAAATGTATTTTCTTAAGATTTCGGGAACCCCAGTACCGGGGCCGTAGGGAGTGTTTGTATTTCATTGCTCACAAATCTTCGTCTTCCCCCAGTCACAAGCAGACACAGCAGGGCAAGCAAAATTTGTGAGACCCTCAGAGTCAAAAGCCTAAAGTATCAATCTCTCTTAAGCATATATACACAGTAGCAACACAGTCGGAATTATGTGCTGTGTTTGGGTTACAGTAGCTATACCAAGTGGCTCCCTGGGGTAAGTTTAACATAAGAAAAAACGCATGGTTGCCAAATTTGATTGGTACATGGGTACCACTATAATATACCTGTGTTACTTAAAAGGGTAAATAAAAAAATAACAAGTTTGTGTCTTTATGCCAGTCCAAGAGCCACATGTATTGAGAGCTGGTACAAGAAAGGGCATCTGAGGTAAATAAATGGGAAAAAAAGCCATAATTTCCCCCTCAACTCAAAAAAGGAGAGTATTGCCATGTAGTGTCTAGTGATGTCTCTCAAAAGTGTAAAAGGCCACAACTGTAGACTCCCCTGGCTCTTAAAAGAAGCACTTCTCACAAACGGTGGCCGCTGGTCCCCCACAAGCATCTGTAAACATAATCACTTGCAGAATCACACAAAGGTGGAAGCACTTGGTCTTTGGTCTCTGTGTGGCTACCAATCCCATGGCATATGAATTAACATCACTATTTTCCACCACAGGCAGAACATGAAGGATAAATGCATTCAGCATGTGAGAGCTTAGGGCCAAATGACTGGATAATTGCTGGTGGCTGCTTTTTAGTGTCGGCCATGTTTTGTTTTGGTTGTTTTGAAGTGGGGGCAAACAGACGCACAGATGAGATTGTGAAAGTAGGCTCATAATGTAGTCAGGTGGTCTTGTATGCCAATGTTCTATTCATACCATGTTTTACTCTAGACAAGTGACTAAATATCTCACATGAAAGGATTTTAGAATGCTGTACTTCGATCAATTGTGTAATACACGTAAAATAAAATGTCTTCCTTCAGAAAGAGCTTCCTTTAGTCCTATAAATAAGCAGCAACATTAAGCACTGTAATGATCAGAGTGAGTCCTTAAAACAATTCCAAATATGTTTTAATGAGTGAAAAACATGGTTAAAAGATTAAATAAGTAATGAGTTTAGCATAATATATGAGACTTCCACCAATGACCCACAATGATAAGAAAAAAAACATTCAAAACTCCGGACATGTTGTTCTTGTATCTAATTCTAAGATAAACATCCTTTGTCTGAGTCATAGCAGGTTAGCTTTACTCTGTCTACCTTTTAACCTCAACCTTTCACTAGAAAAACTTGGATTACAACATGCACTTACTGGCTCAGCCTCACATAGGCGTCACAGTCTATGACACCAAAATGATCTTAATCGGTGTTAAAATGTGATCCAATCTACACTTTTAAGGTAAAATCAGAGTAGATATATACCTGTATCTTCCTTCCACTTATTCACAACTACATGTAGGACACCTTAGAAATATAGAAGTCCATGCTTGAAGTCTCATAGGAAATGTATTGTGTGATGAGAGTGCGAGGGTCCATGCTTTAACAGCTGGGAAAAGATATTATCTTATAACGTCAGACCTGGAAAAGGATCCTCCCCAGATACAACTAGCCAGGACCGTGGGGTCGCTCAACCATGAAGCAGAAAAATCTCAATGTGATTTGCCATTAGAATAATAATTTAGTTAATTAAATAAACAATTTTGAAATCAAAATACCCAAATCATGGAAATACTAGGCATATGTTTTATAATTAAATTTCAAGTCTCAGGGTGGTATGCCGCAAGCATAATTTGACTGCACTTTCAATTTTCTTTAAAGTTTTTTTTGTTTTTTTTAACGTATTTGTACATTTATTTATGGCTTTCAATGTGTACAGGATATGATTTGACAATAAACAACCTTGACACTTTGAATGTTTTGAATCTTTACGTGGTATAGCCCAGTGGACATCAAACTTTTTAGAGCTGTGGGCCACTTCAAGAGCAGTTGGTCAAGGGCTACCAGTTCAATTAGCCTAAATGGGCCAACAATTACATTAATCATATCCAAACAATATAAAGGCTTAAACCGTGAGTAACTATCTGCATGAGTGGGCATCATGTATTATGAATTTTAAAAACCCAATCTTAATTCCCATTTTAAAGCAGTGAGTTTTAAGAATAAAACGGCAGTTTTAAAGAATGTTAGGAAATCAGATAGATTAACTTTGTTTTAAATCTAGCAATGAGTAAACTACTTTAATTTTCAAAATATATGTAAAAGATGCAAAGCAAATATTCATGGGTTTCAGTCAAGTCATTTATTTGTTGTCACTGCCATTTTGAGGACATCACTGCATGCTGTTGCCTGAATGAAACACAGTGCATACAATTGCACAAAACAAAAACATAAAACATAAAAAAGAAAAAGAGTTGATACTTCAACAAGAAAGAAGTTATAGGTTTTGTTTTGTTATCTACAGCAGCGAGTTGTTGACAACACATACAAACTTTTGCAGACATTTACATCCAAGCTTCCTCGTAAACAAGCCCTCAGCACCAAAAAAGGTCCTCAAAGCTTTCAAGAGCACAGACTTTGAGTGCGGGTGAGTAACCGTCTATCCCTAAAATATAACACCCAGACAGTAGCCACTCAATAATATGCAAAGTAGCATTATCCAGCTGCAAACTACATGTAATGAACAGCTCACTGCTCAGTCTGGAGTGAGGTCCACTGGTCTAGTAGAGTGTTTCTGGCGAAAAATGGGGTCTTTGAGGACGTTAATGATGTAATGATTCCAACTATTAATACACAAAAGAACATCCCAAATTGACCACTCTGTTACAACCTTGCAGAAGACTGGGAGTATTTTGAAAAAAAAGTAACATGGAGCCTATGACATCTGTTGTGGTTTCTACATGTGCAGCTCTCAAATAAATAAGCTTAATGGATTTTTTGGAAAATACAAAGCTTTGGATGAGCTGTTCTATATTTAGAACAGGTCCATGCAGGCGCCTGAGAGAAGCCCAAATGGCGCCCAGGGCACCAGGTTGGTGAACCCTGGTATAGTCTGACCTGTCAGGAGTTATAGTAACACTGGCTAAAACAAAGTACCGGTATATACCAGTGTTTATGCTAATTTCTAGTGTCATGTTGTGTCTTGAGTAAACAGTTGTACAACTGCTTGAATGTTTAGAGCCAGCCTTCTTTTGTGGCTGGTAAGACCTAGTCAACTTCTGGTTTAGTATTGCCAATTACCTGGTTTGGACATGGTTGAGCCCCAATTAAACCATGCACCTTTTTAATCAAACAGTTTCCAAAAATAACCAATGGAGAAAATGTCATGTTTAAATAGTTGTTATGCCATATGCCATGTTGTTCTTAAGACACTTATTGCTAATATGATTTGTAGCGTTTCTCATAGTGAAATATTTGAGGACGAAATAATATACAGCATCTTAAATAATGAACTTAATATTGTGAAGTTTGACACATTGTTTTCTCACTCCCATCACTAACCTGGAGGCAGGTCTGGGTCGCTTGGGGCGGCTTGCTGGATGCGTCGGGGCCTGGCTATGGCCTTGGAGCTGTCTGAGACACTGCGACTGGTGGAGCTGGAGCCACTTTCATGGTCATCCTGAAGAAAAAAAACACACACAAGAAAACCTTATGAAATCCTTTTGGCCATCCTTTTGAATGCAAATCATTAAAACATTCATATTATGATTCACATACTTGCTTTGGAATCCTATCAATAGACCAAAAAAAACTGCAATGCATACACTATTGTTTATGTTTGACAAAAAGCACCATGACCAACATGCCCTCTACTTTCACTAATGAGGCATACTGTACTGGATCTAACTACTGTCTAAACAATACCTCAAATTCAGAATCACAGTGACCATAATCCTGCAAAAGAAAATATTAAAAGGTACAAGTGAAAAATAATAAAACAAATATCAAAACAAAAGGAAAGAGACAAAGGATGTTAATAAACTGTATGGCACCGTTTGCTCTAAAGTAACCTGGTGTGCCTCAGGGTTCAGTACTCGGTCCAATTCTGTTTACTCTTTATATGCTGCCGTTAGGTAACATTATCAGAAAGCATGGCATTAACTTCCACTGCTATGCAGATGACACATAGCTGTATTTATCACTTAAACCCGATCAGACTGATCAAGTAGACAGGCTTGTGTGAAGGATATAAAAACCTGGTTGACACTTAACTATCTGCTTCTTAACTCTGAAAAACCCAAGGTCATTGTGCTGGGCCCTAAACATCTACGAGACGCTTTATCTGAGGCTGCCCAAAAACATATCAGTTTACCATAACCCGACCGACTTGGTAAAAAAAATTGCCGACTGCCGACTTGCTGGAATATTTTTTAGCAACTTTGTCAAAGTGATGCCAAAACATTTTTTTTTTCTTTTATAGCTCGCCGACCGTTTTTCAAAAAAGCAACGTGTTGAATAATTTGCATGAACAACATACAGCATGAGCACTCTGCAGCAAAAGGATGTGTGAGCAGGCAGCGCGTTACTGTAGAAACAGTGTCCACAAACTGCTCAACAAAGAACAACCCAAACTTCGTGCTCAAGAAAGAGACGACCAGCCCAACCCCGTAGTCAGGACAGAGAGTCCGCAACGGCAGCACAGTCCGGAAACAGCAACGCTCAGCCAGGTGGAATCGACGGGCTCGTCCGCTGAATAGTCACCAAGATGAGCGACACCAAGATGAGCGACACCAAGATGAGCGACACCAAGATGAGCGACACCAAGATGAGCGACACCAAGATGAGCGACACCAAGATGAGCGACACCAAGATGAGCGACACCAAGATGAGCGACACCAAGATGAGCGACACCAAGATGAGCGACACCAAGATGAGCGACAACAAGAACGTCGCCTCCCGGGAGTACGCCTCCAGCAGGGAAGAGGTGGCCGTGGCCCAGGAGCAGTTCTTTGCCCCGGAACCGCGCAGAGGCATCTCGGTGATTTTAGATGCAAGTAGACCATCATTACACAGAGATGAGCGGACTGGACAGGGCAGTGCGCACTTACGCACGGACTTAGTGAATGACTGTAGACTATTGTAATGTCCCTTCGTGCAGTTAAAGACTTCATGCACTTTAGTTCTATTCTTACATACACCCATGCAGTGTATTTTGTTTTATTGTGCCTTCTGAAGCGATCCTCTCAAGCATATCTCCAGAATTTGTGTTCCGTGGATGAAAAATTGATTTACTGTCAAAATTGACAAAAAATAAAATAATTTGTTTTATGTCCAAAAATTGTTTATTGGCTGGACTTATTCATTTTTTTGTTTTGTACATTTACGGTAGCATCTCTCCTGATAAATGATAATATTAACTTAATTTCAAAGGCAAATTATCATTAAATGGGTGGATTGTATCTACAAATTTGGAATTTTTTATGGTAATTATGTAAAAAATTACCTAAAAATTACCTAAAAATTAGCTACCTACCAACCCACTTAAAAAGATTTTGTGGGGATACAGCAAACATATAATTCATTTAGATTTTTTTATGCCTTCAAAGTAAAAAAAATAAGAAATTATCTACCTATCTACCCACTTGTAAAATGTTGGTAGGGTTACAGAAAACATGCAATTAATTTGGGGCAGCCTGAGCAGATAGTCACACTGGACAATGTCAGTGTGGCCTCCAGTTCTACTGTAAGAAACCTGGGAGTCTTATTTGACCAAGAGCTCTCATTTAAGGCGCATAAAAATCAATTAGATTTTTATATTCATATCCCCCATCTATACCCTGTATTTAACACAGTGAACGAACAGCAGCAAAAAATCTGCAGTACTACAAACAAACTCCCCGCTTGCAGCTTATAACTTCTACTTTACCCATTTAGGAGTAACAGCAAGAATTGGGTAACGATTTTTTTATTATATAAAAAAAACATGTTTGATCAGCTCCTGAGCTGCCGTTTTGGGCAGCAGCAGCAGGTGAGGGCCTCCACATGCTCCGTGTCCGTGGATTTATGACCGTGCCATCGCCGCCCGGATCTCCCACCGCCCTGGATCAAAGCTCACTGTAGTGCCTCGTGCAGTCCGCCAGCTGGCCCAACTAACACCCTTTTCTCTTCTCACTTTCTTCCAACCCGAGGGGAGTGACATAGACGCATCAATGACCTGTGGACCCAGATGCTCCTCGAGTCCCTGGTGAAGCGGACTCTACCTCATATGGACGGTCCTTCATCTGCCTGGAAGAACTGGTTCTCCTCCTGAGTGGGTCCAGCTCCACTGTCTACCTCGCGTCCATCTGTCTGTCTGTGAGAGTCAGATCTCTCCTTCACTCTAGAACTACTCCAGGTTGCTACTTTTTCCCCAAGTTCCTGGCCAAGAAGGAGGGTCTAAGGACAGGCCACTCTGGAACATCACCCCTCGTCCCCACGGACATTGTTTAATCAGTTTTTCACCGTCGTCCTCAAAGGCAACTGTTGTGATTTTGGGCGTTGCAAAAATAAATTGAATTTACTTGAATTGTTTAAAGCTGACTGCAAAACCGAAAGGCCTTTGTGCCATATCCTGTCCTAGGTTAGTCAGGCCAAAATATGGCAATGGTCACATGTGTGCATCACAAGCAGAGGAATCAGGAGTCACTCTTATCTCTGCCAAGGTAAGGATGATTAAAGGTGTAAAACCAGAATATTCTGCTAATCTATTCACACATGAGTATTAACCTGTTACCATCCACCTATTTTCGCCCTGTGCACAATGGTTGGACATACCCAAATGACATTGCTTATTAAAAGAGGATCTTATGTTCCACATGCAAGTGTGATGCATCATTAGAAAGCTTAGGCCTTCTAGTTTCTGCAGATGTGCACATGAACACTGTCAGGGCTTCAGAACTTACACTACAGAGGCCCAAACATAAACAAAACATCATTTTTTAGTCTCGCCTGAATATTGTTAATTTGTAATGGTCCTGAGCATGACATACTTCATTGTGTGCATATGCTGTTAACTGTACATGATGTTTATCTTGTTGACAACAACTGTGTAAAGTTTCAGATCTCTAGGAACAGGCATTTTGGTGCTGTTGACCTTTTTGTATCAAAAAGTATATTCGGAACAAGTGATCCAAATATGTGCCAACTGTGCCAAACTGTTTTATTACAATTTTAGCTCCTCTATGATTATAAAACATACATTTTGATGTTTTGTAGGCCACTAATAGCAATTATAACTGCTAAAAAAAAAATGTGAAAATGTGTAAATATGAGTTTACCCATGAATTTCTCATATAGAGGTTAAAAAAAAAAAAAAAAAAAATTATAATATTTTTATTTTATTTTTGTATTGGTATAATAATACATATATCTAACAATATGCACGTCCAAAAGGCTAATAAAATCAGAAAACGTTATGCGCAAAATCCTGCCGAGAAATCTGTCTCTTTACAGCCTTCCCGGAGCCTTACGCACGAGAATACAGAAGATTCTGTGTCAATAAGCTCTTTGTCCCGCCTCTCTTTCTAAAGCTATTTTCATTGGCTAGAATAATATGTCAATCAATCTCAGCTACGTCATTCGCACGCTGCGCTATTTAGATGTAAACAGACTAATCCATGTGCGTCGCAAGTGGCGCATTTTTTTTTGCGGAGGCTGTAGCAAACAAACCCGTGGACAGAAAAATTCGTGGATGGTCTCATTCTGTAGGTAACAGTCTGAAGAAAAGAAGGATATCCAACATTATTTTATATGTCAAACAGGTCATTTGTTATGGACGGAGAAATGCGCCGGACAAGCGCATTCTCGTCCGGCGAGAAACGAAGAAAAGTTTGTTTACTTGACAATATCTCGAAATCGGATAACTTCAGGAAAAATACAAGTGGATATTGTTTTTCAATGGTTCCTTACGGACAGACTGAGTACAAGGATGTACAGAATTAAAGCCGTTTCGTCCGTCATAAACAGCAAACAGGTAGGACATGCGTTTGTAAAAGTTGAGACTTTCTCACAAACTATTGGCAATTGCTTCTTGGGGCATATTATTCAATGTAAATCAACGACATATTCGTTTTGTTGAGAAAATAAGCTTTAAAATGATGTATAGCTTGCTGGTATTGACCACGGAAATAAAAGTGATGATGTAAGAGAATATTTGAGATATAGAAAATGTTCGCCGGCGGACAGGTGGGTGGTACAATAAAGGAATATCTTATCTTATCTTATCTTAACAGGTTAATTCAAAAGGCCAATCAAACTTTGAAGTAAATCCAGAACACATGCTGTACATCAAACACTCTCACACAGTTTCAGCAAACTATAACATTTACCACATGAATTTATTTTGTACATGTGGGAATGTCTAATGCACTTAAAGGGTTCATCATTAATCTAAGTTATATTTTGATTGATTGATTCATGCATGTTTGAGTACCATAATTGTGTATTGTCCTAAAGCTGAGGCCTCTAGTGCTCAGAAATGTTTTCCCTTACCCCCTATGCCCTCCCACATCCCTGTTCCAATGATTTGATAAATTTAAACCCTCAGGTGTGATATGTAGGCTTCTAAAATGTCACATACCGACATTTAAAAAATAATAACATGTACATGAAAATCTGCTGCTAGTTACAGTGAAACGTGACTATGAAGAGGTGGAGCTTATCGGTTCTGCACTTTGAACAGGAACGTCAATGGACCGGTTTCTGTTACTCAGCCGGTTTAGATCAAAATTGCAATTTACAATAAACATTAAGTAAAATTATGACCTTCTTATGTTATAGTTCAATCCTAAGTAGCATAAAAACCTTATGTGCATCCCAATTTGTGTGTGTGTCTGTGTATTTTGGTTTCATTAATTGTTTACACCAGCTGTAGCTATCATATATTTCTGTACAATTCAGAACTGAAGTTTCCCATGTATGCCATTTAATTAGATACGTTTTATGTTTACATCAGAATGCCCCTCTTAAACACATTACAATTGGAAACAGTCTCTTGCTGTTGTAAACTTCCAGATCTATACTTTAAGGAATGCCTATTGCTGCAGGCCAAGAGAACTTGGGTTCAACAATTCAAACTGCCACAAAAGGACAAGACTGCCAAATTTGGCTGTAGAGCAATTAAGCGCTCAATGTCACTGTGAGCAGTGAGTAACTCTCCAGAGATGAAACATGCCTTTTCGAAGGGAAGCCCAGGCACAAATGAAGTCTGGCTCAGCTGCTGCAGCGTAAACTGATCCTCCCTGCGCCACAGCAGGGCACAGCGCAGGGAGAGCAGAACGGACACACAGAATCTGGAGGGAATGAGGACAAGGGGGGCTGCTTCCCCTAAAGGCATGTCAACTCAGCTGTTGACCAAAGATGATGGTAGCAAAAAGGAAAAGAGACAAGGGATAAATGGAAAAAATAACAGAGGCAGAGAAAGTGAGACTTGCTGCAGCAGAGAACTATGTGATCGGATGAGAGATACACGCCTGTGTGCTGTGAGTGGCAAGTGAGGGGACCCCCTACTCAGAGGGTAAGTGGGCACCTTTGGAGGGTTAGGGCACAGGAAGGCCATGGCTGACCCCTGTCCTGCCTGTGTCTGGCCCAGGACCAGGGGAGTAGGCTGAGCCTGTCTGGAGTCCACCCTCGTCAGAGCTGCTAAATCCACTGAGACTGCAGCTTATTTACCTTTGACTACCCGGTTTCCAGAAAACTTGAGACCAAAAAAACACTTAAAACGAGTATAAAGATATTAGATAACAAATTATGTAAAAAATAATAATAGCCTTGCCCACTGGGAATCTTTTCAGACTCATTTTATTTGTTATATGTTCATACTACTTGCAGAAAACCAGACATAGTAGGGTTGTCAACAACTTAAAATAAACAAATATATTGAATACATTGTAGTGATTAGCTGTTGGTTTTTCTTGTGATAATTGTTTCTTGTCCTTTCTATTTGGGCTAAGTGAAAAATAGCTAAGACGTCCAAACACTGTCATAGTTTGGTATGGTTCCAGTGATGTCAAATGTTATGTGGCCACTTCTCTTACACTTAAATTCTTGAGAGCTGGTCCACGGCAACAAGTTAAACAGCTCATCATCAAATCACCTTTTCCCTAACTTCCCCTTGGCTTTGGTCTCATTCATCAGGTCAACTCAACATTTGTTGCTTATGGCTTTTTAATGAAACTGTAACAAATGCATGAAACCCATGACATAGTTTAATCTTTGTGTAATGTAATGAGAATGCAAGGAAGAAATACAAGAACCATTTGCTGAGATTAGTGATGCTTTCAGTTTGGTACGTTTTTGTGTACATTTAAATTAAAACCTTAAACTCTGGAAAGGCAAACACACACACATACCGTTTACTGCTTAAAGACCTGTCTAAGATCTTCATAAACAAATTATGTTCTCAAAATTATTATTATCATTTTATTATTGTATTTTATTGTTATTGTTGTTGTTGTTATTATTATCATTATCATTAATAATAATATCATCATCATCATCGTCATTATTAGTAACCGTATTACTGCAAAATTGAGCGCTCTAAACAGAAAGAAAAAAAACAACCAGATAAAATTATACTTTAGACTTCCTTTTGCTTCTAAAATTGTCAAAATAATTATTTTTAGTTACTTTATATTGTGATATTGTGAATAATCACAATTATCAATAATCATTAATAATGTTGAAATTCCTATCTAGAAGTAATATTCTTAATCTTCTCTATGAAAATGAGAATCTTCATACACATGCTTTGAAGCAAACTTTATTGTACAAAAGTGATGGAATCTGAGCTACAAAGCCAATTTATGCCAGAGTTGCACTCATCCCTACATTTGTACAGTAAAGCCATGCAGCTGGAATCCATGGCAGATTGGAGGGATTAGAAAATGAAATGTACCCCGGTGAATATCAGATTGTGTGACATTTTGAATAATTATCTCAATGAAAACTGTTCACTTTAACTCTCCGCTGTTCAAGTAATAAAATCCACTACTGGGAAAGAAAATCCCCATTTGCTCTGAATGTTCTCTGCTAATGAAATATTACAGCCCTGAAATGTATACAATGTGGTGCAGTGTTTAACTTGAACTTAGCATCATTTTTCTAAGCAAGTGCGTTACTTCTAAAGATCAGTATAGCAGGAAGTGCAACTGAACACAGCTAAAATTAATGTTAATGTGCTGCTTCCTTTGTGTGTTCCATCAGCAAAGAATCTTTTTCATGTTACTTTGAAGTCACATACCAAATGGTATGGCAGCCATTCTACACACTGTATATGAACTATATATATGTCCTTGTCATCTTAAACAAGACTTCCAAAACCCACAAAATCACACAGTAATAAAACGATGGTGATGAAAGCTCACGGTTCACTTAGTGTTTCCTGTGTAGAAAGGGCTCTTCTTTCAAAAAGGAAGGGCCATCCTCATAAAAACAGAGTGAATAATTATCAAACCATTCCAATACAAATCCAAGAAGTACAATAGTAATTTAGGCCTCGTCAAAATGTTCATTCACCTACATTTATCAAACACAAATGTCCCAAAGAGATTATGGCCTAGTGCTGACCTTGTGCTGGCTTTGATACCATTACCAAAAATTATATTAAGTTATTGACGAGTTAACAGAACAATCAGTTCCCAATTTTCACATTCCCACAGTGTGACTCATTTGTCATTGAGGTACGCTGCCAAAGATGTGTAGTCTATTATCATGTACCACGGCAACATCCTATTGTTTACAGTGGGCTTTTCATTGTGATTTGTTTATTTAATTTTGAATGTGTGACATTTAAATTGAATCAAATCATTTTGGTTGCACATGTGGATTGGAGCTTCATAAAAGTCAAAGGTTTCTAACCTAACCTCTGGATCAAACTTGCAGTTAACAGTTTTTATATTATTATTTATAAATTAATATTATTTTTTTATTTATTTTCTTAGCTTTCAACCATGTTAAATCCTCATCATTTGGTTTCATTCACGTTTGATTAATACTGCATATTTATTGTAGTTGTCCATCTCTCCAGAGCTCAAAACGCTTGGAGCCACTTTGTGATGCAAGATGTGCACCTTCGTGTCAATACACTTTTACCAGACTCATTCAGACCCTTTCAGTGCTCGAATGTCCGCCAAAAATTTGAAGCCAACAGACTAGCCTCATATGAACATCTTTATTCCTCAATGCATCACCAGCACAGATGAAGTCTTCTTGAGGTGTAATGTATCTTCAGAAATATGAACTGGATAACTTGGGTTTTCTCTTTCATATACAACAGTTTAAGCTGAAAAACATGACATACTGGAGCGAAACCTCCAAAAGTTATTCAAGAAGCTTAAACATAAATAATACATAAGCTTATTCCTAAAGAAAGTGATACAATTTGTATAATGCACCGATTTTTAATGCGGTCTACAGATATAAACGGCAAAGAGACTTGTCGCTCATTTATGGACAGGGGAGCTACTGAAACACTACATTTTACAATCAAATCTATTAAAATAACAGTAGCAGAAGGTGTCTTGAATCGAGTTCCATGGGCTTGATGAAAGTGGCGCGATGGAATTCGGAGAGGGGCAAAATTCCTGATCTCAGGTATCTCAATTTCTTTTTATTGGAGCCAAATGAGACCAACACTGGAAGTTAACATCACCTGAACTTTAATACACGTCTCACTAATGACCAGACTAATTGAAGAGGAAAAACTCAGAACAGCAGAGATCTGTGGAAACCTTTTTTTTTTCCTTTGCTTTTCTTTAAGACTGGTTCAGAAGCCAGGTGAGAAAGAATGAGTTCAGGATAGGAAAGTGGAAGGAGACAAAAGGAGAGGGAGAAATGGTTCCGGATTTAGATCTAAGAGGTTTGGTTCCTTAGATGTCTCCATCAGAAAACCACAAGCCCAGACGGAGCATGTGAAGCATGCTGCCGACGCTCGCACGGCAACCCTCCATGCTAATAACTGCAATGTGTTAACGGTAATAAAACTCTTTCTGAGCTGCTCTGACAGGGACGAGTCGCACACTCAAGCATACAGCACGACACTTGATGAAGATCTGATGATTACAGGAGGAGCAGGCGGTAACCAACACACCAGACAAATATATAACATACCGTCATATTGAACAGTTTATATTGTTTTTTATTATGAAAATATTAAAATAGCAAGATTGACAAACATTAAACTGTACAAGTCTTAAAGTATATATAAAGATATTTTCAGGGCTTTTTCCTGTAAATTATGCTTAACAATGACCAATTACACACAAACATCTGTTAGAAAATCTTCAAATCTTGCTAATGGATTGGACGCATGAAAATTATTAAGTACAGAAACTATGCAATAGTTCAAGAAATGAACATATTATTTTTTAATTAACCATTTTCAGACTCAATTAAATAAAAATAATTGTAGCCATAATACAAATGTTATTGAATAATCAAGTCCATTCAACCAGAAGAAGAATTTACACAAAATATGGCATCAAGCTCCAGTAAATATTCTTGAGAGGGTAACTGCACATGCTAGGTGCATTTGACCATTCTCCTGTGGTATTGTGAGTATCAACATGGCTCAACCCCGCAAGATAAAATAAATCAACCCAAGAGAAATGGGAGAGGACTTTCTGTTAATGTTGAGAAATACCAAAGTCATATTGAAAGAAGCTTCAGCATGCAAGAGGAATGCAGGGACTTATGTTTGCATAGCTTTTATTATCCAGGTTTCAAAGCGGCTCCAGTTCTGTCAACATTTATCAACCATTCTGAAGGATGGAGAAGTGTCAGGTTCACTTTAGAAACAAATGTGGTTACCTCCATCCTTATTACATCATGAAGAGACAAACCAGGCCCATTCTTGAGTGTTGGCCTGGATCAGAGGAACAATCGCAGAAGTGCAACAAATCCAGATTAAAGACTTTAGAAGGAAAGGACAGATCCATTTGCATGCGTAGGAAACCAGATCATCATCATCATCTTTCAAAGTACAAGGAAAACTTACCAGTATTGAGATTACGTTAATGGAATTTATCTTGAAAAGTTGCTGTTGCATATTCTGAAGAAATAGTAATAACTGAATTTAACATTTCATATTTTGTTGAAACGTTGAAAACTGGATTTTTAATATAATTAGGAATGCACAGACATATCAACCCAGTATCGGTATCGGACAATATTCACGCCATTGAAATTAGTAATATCAATATTGGCCAAAAGCGACACACGGACTGGAAAGGTACAGAGAGATATCATAATATAATATATAATATAAATTAAAAAGGAAATTCACAGAATGGAAAAACTGTGAACGTAAATTTTAAAGAATAATCATATTCTTTATTAGAGTAATAGGATTTATATGATTATGATTTAAGTTCCAAAAGAAGGGCATTATGTGTTCTAACTGACTCTATACATTTTAAAACCGATTTGATCCTTATCTTAGAATAAAAATGAATTTGTTTATAGCCATTTCTTACATAAAAATATTAAAAATAAAAATAAAACAAATACAAGTGTATAAACAACCAGCCTAAACTTTCCATATTGGTGCACCACTAAATGGAATCCTAAATTATGATTCTGAAGCGTTTGTTCTGTCAGCCAGAGTTATGCCAATCACAATCAATATTATAGTTATAGTATAGCAAGATTCTTTGATCCAGCTCTGTTAGGCTGACACCGATATCTATGGTTTTAATCACCAGCAGACACCAGATATCAACCAAAAGCATACAGAGAATATAACTGATTTCCCTAACTTGAACTAATTGTGTTTAGTACCTGTGTTTATCCAACAAAACAGCTTTGTATAAGCAGATGTTCGAACATGACATGGTCTGGATCAATATCTTGGCACAGATCTCATAATCTAGCACGTTTTTCAGTATATCAGTTGTTCTATGAGCTATTGTATCATAGTACATTTTAGCTCTTTTGCCAGGACCAATCCCCATTTTAATTTACCAAGAATTTGAACAGCCCTTGTATGTAAATGATTACTAAAAAAAGGGGACTTATCTGGAAATGGGACAGGCACAATGAGAATACCCAACAGTAACTTCAACACTGTCATAAAAACCTCAAAACAAATTAAGCAACTTTATGCAACACAAATGCAGCTTGAATACGACAGGTCATTTTCTTATGGGATTTGTCACAAAAGTGTATGGTCAACGTCAAAGCTGAGTGATAAACTCTGTCAAAAAGATATCCAGTGTGTTTATTATGTTTTAAGCTCACCATATGCCTCTTCTACACAGTCTTCCCCACTCTCTCCCCTCTCCCCCGCAATGGAGAGTGACATGTTGGGCAATTATTCATGTAGCATTCTTGGGCTCTTACACACACATTACAAGGCCCTGAGCCGGTGGAGATTAGAGCAAAAACTACTGACTGTGGCACACTCTATTCCTAGTGCCCACACGCAACACCAGCAACAAGGGCTACTTCAGGGACCTCCTGGAGTCCAGGACATCCGAGCTCATCGCTGCACATGAACAACTAGTTCTATTATCATTACAGGGATATTTAGTTTTACTTGCTGGAATCTTGCGTTTTCTGGCACAGAGATCACTAGTGTGAACAAAAGTAATTATTCACAGACCAAACGTGTGTGAGCATTTGTGGAATCGTGAGACGCAAAACACAGACCACAATTTACCTCAATCTACAGAGAAAATGTACACACATAGTCAACATCCTCAAATTTTAGATTACATTATAGGTAAAGAGCAGAATCCAACTACCATATGTACTTTATATCACTGGGCCAGAGCCCTTTACATTACCCCAAAATTAGCATAATTGCTCACTACCACAAAATTGAGTATAACATTATGCTAGACACCACAGTTTGATTAAGAAATATATATTTTATTCAATCAAGCACCATAAACTACTTATACGACTACTTAAAGGTGGTATGGACGATTTTTTTCAGCAAATTTTTTATCATATTTCCTCGTGGCGTGGATAAATCATTTGTCCTGCCACGTATCAATCATAAAACGCACCTACCGCTCACCTGCAGCCGCGTCAGGCTCGTCCCCACGTTTCCGTGTGCCTAAGCGCATGGATCTATCATAATATAGTTCCCTCAGTGTATGGGGCAAAATGAAGACGGAGAAAGACAGTTCGAGCTGGCGCAGAAGAGACGGAAATCTGCGGGAGACGAGAGATGCGATGCGCTCCGTTGCGCTAATAAACAAACGCTCGTGTGTGTTGTATCAGTCCGCACGGGGGAGTGCGCATGCGCACTTCCGCCTGCGTTCTCAAATCGCCAAAAAATCGTCCATACTGCCTTTAAATTTGTGAACTTTAGAAAATTTAACAAAAACTAATCAGCTCTTAATACTCTGGGAAATATGACAAACACAAACAAGAACAATTTCTTTCTGTGGTTTAACAACTTCAAAATTCAAATTTTCATTTTGCTGCCTCAAATACAATTAATGGACACTCCAGGCTATTCTAAGCACGTCACTCTAGGAAGGCTCTATAACATCGCCCTAACATCACAATAGTATTATAACTAATTAAACAAATCAGTAAACCCAAATGTAGCAAACACAGACCACCATGTTTAAATTATAAATGAAGCAAAAATTCAAGCCCAAAAGCAAACAAAAAACATACAAAACCGCTTGTAAATATAAAACATGTCCTTCTGGCCGAGTAAAAGAAAGTAATTCAATCTTCTGTTTTTAAGTCAAGGGTCTAAAAGACTAGCATTAGTCTTAACTGCCCGGTAATTGTTTCCCAGACTTCAGTATCTCCCCTAATACTTGAGACTGAGCGCTTGTGTCCCGGATGGCCTGAGAGCAGGGGATTAAACGGTGGAACAGCAGCATCCTGCACACTGTGGATCGATCTCTTTGACTCATGGACTTTTCCCTGAGCGCTTTCCTGTGTCTGAGGACTGTCTGAGGACGTGCAGTAATCTCATCCCACCAGGAAGCGTCTCCGAGACAAACCGGGACTGTGGCTCAATGGCCACAATAGTAACAGATACTCCTTACATTTACCGGGGTCTTGGTTTAAATGTCACAAAAGGTTTAAATAAACAGAGTTAGTCGTGTCATTTCATTTCATTGCTGTGTTTATTATGGTTGTGTACACCACTCAGGTCAAATCTGCTGTTTTTAAAGTGCAATAAAAATAAAGTTGGATTGGATCTCTCAATCTCATCAATGCAGAGTAAAGACCACAAAATCAAAAGAGGAAAACTTGTCTTAATTACATCTTTTAAATAACTTCTCAGGACAAGAGCTCTGCTGAGTTATGCCACAATCTCTGTAAGCCATTTGCTCCCTGTGCTCCTACAATCAAAGCTCATGGTTTCCGAATGGCACTGGGACTGAGATTATCCTGTTTGTGCGATCTGGTTACTGACTTCCACCGACTGTTTAGGACATTTAACAGACTCCATGATGTGCTGCAAATTTACAAACACACCCCACTAATAAAGTCTAACCATGTCTATCGACATATCGTCATGTCCTGTAGATAGTTTCCTTATATTAAACGTTGAAAAGTCTACAATCACAAATAGAAGATTACTGGGGTCTTGCTTAGGGCTGGGCAATTAATCGAAAGATCGAGAATGAGTCACGTGAGATCGTAAATTATTTGGGAGCGTTTTTTGAATGAAGAGGTCCTCAGTCGATCCTGTCAGTAAAAATTATGTCGTTTTGAGCAGAGGTCGGAATTTGGATAATATGAATAATAATTGTGCTAAAAAGCACAGATTAAAAGTCTGTATAGTTTATGTTCATGAAATCATTACTAAAAGCCATTTTGACTTTGTTTTTGTAAAGACAAATAAAATTGAATGGGAAATCGATCAGTATGAGAGAAAAAAAATCTGGATTATTGTTGTTGTTGTTGTTGTTGTTGTTGTTGTTTTATGGCGGTTGGCATCCAAGTGTTGCATTACCGCCAGACTTTATTCCTCAGACTTTGTCGTAGTCCTCAGACTCTGTCGTAGTCCGTAAAAGTACTCCTTCCATTGCTTATCTGGATTATTTTTTTTTCATATCGCTCAGCCCTAGTTTTGCTACTTTCAAAGAGTCACAAAAGGATCCTTCATCTTCTTTGACCATGGCAGAACACTCAGACGCTTTATCCAAATTTGAATGAAAACATAAAAAAGGTTGTCTTTGAAAGGAGGTTCTCTGAATCACAAGTATGAGCCATTATTTAGGGGCCATTAGTATTGGTGGTGAGGCTTGGACTGAGAGCCAAACCAACAAGTCTCAGAAGCACCTCCCCAAATCATCTTGAGACGATGCATCAAGTAGAACCTCTACATCAGTGGCAAACGCTCTCGGCAGCCATAAAACTCCCAGATCAAGCAGCAAGTCGAGCCAAACCCAGAGCGGGTCTCCTCAGTAAAACACAGGCCCTTATCTCCGACTCGTAAAGAATAAAGTCTGCCTGCGAGTCAACACCATGATCCAGTTAAATCCCTGTCCAGTCCCCCTCCACTGAAGCCATCACACCTCATCTACAGCGTTTGCAGCAGCACAATGCGGCTCAGGATATCACATTAAAACAACTATTTATATTGAGATTTTAGTTTCCGTATATTCAGGGAACAGCCATAATGTGTGAGCAATTTATATAATTTCATGAGCATGTAACATAATACGCTCTTAAGTGTTAGTAAATGTGTAGGCAGTATCCAAAATAACTTAACATTTACATTTTGTTTTCCATATTTTTTCACAGCAAGTCCTCATTGCAGCTAATTTGGAGCAATTATATTGTCAGCAGAGCCTGTAATCTCCAACTCCTGCAAAACACCCCCTTTCTGGAAACTATATGAGGTGCATTTAGAGCTTTGCAGATGGGTCCATTTGGGCAATCTGAATATCGTTAATATTACCCAGTTCCTCCCAAGAGGAAACAGCAGCATTAAAACGGGCTGAATAAATCCGGTCAAGTAACACAAGACTTAATGAAGTTCAAAAGACATGCAGATGTTTTCACAAGCCAGCACTCAGCCCCTGATAGTAATTAAGAAGACAAACTGCATTATTCTGATCATTTATCATTTCCACAAGCAAGTCGCAAGAGACTCACCAGGTTCATGTCTATCTCAGACCAACATGTTACAAAAGTACTTATGAGAATAAATTTGCATGTTCTCCATGCAAGTCACTTAAACAATATCCTGCAACCATTTTTCTCTAAATGTCATTACAATGTGGGATACTGGGACATGAGAAGCTAAGGTATAATCATAAAGGTAATCAGCCGTATAGGTTACCAAATTACACAAATCTAAATAATGTGAGGAAGCCGTGTGTCTTTCTTGGCAGCAGAACACAGTCAGTAGTGGTCAGTTCTCTCCTTTACACATGAGAAAGGTATAGTGGCTCATTTAAATTCCTCATACTGGAAGGATTTCTACTCCAACTCTTGGCTCTGATCCACATCATGTCCCTTGGGTTTACATACGACTGAATAATTTGTCTACATGTCATTTGCAATTTTCTCAAAGTCTTCTCGTAACAGAGTGCCTCTCAGACTACAGCTGTAACAAATAGTTGTTTTGGGACTACACACTCTCACCACTATCAACAACAGTAGATGAGGCATAACAATACTTTTTAATTTACAGTTGGTTCCAGAAACCTGATCTCTCAAGCAGTAGCCACCTGAACAATTTGAAATTTACCATTACTTTTTGGCAGCTCAGGCTCATGTGTTACACATTTTAACCACAATCTATATAATTAGCTCTAATTGACTTCCGAAGAAATGCGTTTCTGTGGGGACATCTGGTCTGGAAATGTCAGCCGTTCAAAATTGGTCAAGAGCTTAACTCAAATTTCAATTTGTAAAAAAGTAAAATATAGTCCAGAAAACCGCCTCTCTTTTTTCTAAATTAATCAACACTTATAATGGCGTAATAATCAACACTTATAATGGCGTAATAATAATAATATAATCATATAATAAAGTCTTTATTATTTCAAAATGTACTGCATTAAATGAAACATTACCCGTCTAAAATTGTATCATAGCATGAAAGATAAATTAGGGCTGCACAAGGTATTGAAAATAATCAATACTGCAACAAATTTGTATCATCAAGATCCTCCATTTGACAGAAATGTAGTGTTTTTAAAAAAAAGTTGAAAAGGCAGATTTCATTAATTATATTCCTTATTCAGTATAAATTAGTCTTTATTAGGCCCGAGCGCCACAAGCTGGCGAGAGGCCTATTAATCTCGTAAGGCCGTGCGCACGAAATCGAGCGCGAAGCGCTCGCCCACTTCCAAACACTCACTAACGCACTCCTTCACTCATGCACGCCCCATGCATACTAATTAGTAGTAGGAAAATGGAACTTTACCGTTGTAAACGGGCGAAGCCCGTGCAAAAGTGCGCACTAAACAAGCACTTTAAATTGGGATGACGACCGCTCCATATAAAGCACTCATTTGCGCTAAGTAGCTCACGAATACGTTCCCCATATCTTGCATGTTCCGAGCATATAAGCATGTAATGCAAAAATTGAACATTATTACTGTATAGAGGGCCAAAAACACAAAGTGGGCGGAGCCCACTCAAAATTAACGAAAGTACCCGTCAGTGACCAGGGACCCACACCATGAGGTAGGAAAGCGCGAGCGCTTTCCGAAAATGTATAGTTCATGATATTTGAAAATGGGAAACATTGTTTTCGCATCGGAATATTATTCTTTCTTTCTTTCTTTCTTCTTCTTCTTCTCGGGACCAACCCCCCTATTTTTCACCCAGTGAACATTGACGAAAAGTCACAAAAATTAGCACACCTCTAAAAATCGTGCCTCTCTACATTCTGGCTATTTCCTTTTTCTAAAATTAAAAAAATTGGCGCGTCAGCGCCCCCAAATGTACCAAAAATGCATTGAGAGATGGGAAATGACCCAAAAAAAATCTGATCGTAGAATCATGAAATTTGGCGCAGAGGTAGATGGTGACAAGAGAAATGCCGTCCGCCCAACCAAATGTCGGCCATATTGCTTCAAAAATGGCTAAACATGACTTCGGAGTTTTTCCAAACGTCGTACTTTTACGAACTCCTCCCAGGGCGTTGGCCCTAAAAAGCTGAAATTTGGTGAAAATGCTACTGAGGAGTGGGACATCAAAAGTTATCCAAATTACATTGATACCTCTCACGGTCTCTGTGCGGCGAAGCCGCAAACTGTAGCAAGAATTTCAGAAATCTCCCAAATTTAACATTTCTGCCGTTTGCGCAGATAAAGTCCGAATTGCGTCAAATTAGAATCAGTTGTTAAACTCTTTGCTCTAAACCTACTTGAAGTGAAATAAATTAATTTGGAGCCACAGCGCCCCCTACAGATTTTATATGGAGGTTAAATATTTAGTTTTGCGAAATTATATGAAATTTGACACACAACTCAATTTTAGAATCCCCATCAAAAACGTCTATGAGACCCATGTCATAATTGTTATGGCTTTGCCGTAACGATGACCGAAACCTTCCATGTTATTCCAATGGGGAAATCGCCAGAACATGTTTACACTTTAGACTTTCACGAACTCCTCTTAGGGCGTTAGACATATTAACCTGAAATTTGGTGAGACTCATCTTCAGGGGTGGACCATCAAAAGTTATCTACATTTTTATTCTAAGAGTTACGGTGTCTGTGCGGCAAAGCCGCACATTTTGCCAAGAATTCAAAATAAAATTGCTTTTTGATGGTAAAACAAAGGGGAGAAGATGTGACAGCGTCACAGATTCAGCAGTAGATGTAATAAAAGGACAATTGGGGCGCGTTAGCGCCCCCTCCTCTTGTGGCGTGGCGGCGGCGTGGCGAGGGCCGATCAGCTTGCGGCTATATTTTAGTATTGCTTTTTTATTTTGCATGAACAAATTTGTTTTAATATAACTGAAAATATTGTATAAAAATATATATATATTGAAATATCGCAATAATATCGATATCTGCAGCACTTTATACCCATATCACAATTATTTCCAATATTGTACAGCACTAATATATTGTGTATTTTGTTCTCTCTAAGACAACTTTGGGATCTTGACAGGCGCCAACAAATAAAACTGACTCACCATTGGCTCGAGCCATTCCATGGAATGGGAATGCCATGTTTCTTATTATTATTATTATTATTCTTGCATGGTCATTTTGCCACAACTCGGGCATTTTTGACCCTGAACATTGATGAATGTCACACATGGGGACATAGAAGCCATCGGCTCGGCCCGAACTCCAATAAAATGGAGGTTGCGAGAACGCCCATCATAACAGTGCCGACTAGTTCAAAAAAGAAAAAACATGAAACGCTTAATCGTTGGCCTAGGCACATGAGACTTGGGACAGTGATAGAGCTACCTTTGACCTCTGACCTTTGATGAGTAAAACGCACATGGCAGCATCGCTCTATGATAAACAGGAAGTTAGCCATGTCGAATCAAAGTGGCGCCGCCACGTTTGACCTTTTTTTTTTCAAAATCGTACTTGTTTTTTGTCCGATCGAGCTCAAAACTAACGACATTGAAATTTAATAAATATTCAAAAGAATGTTGATATTCTTTATGGTCTCATAAGAACACGCCCTCAAAAAAGGCTTAATTCCCTGTTTTTTCAAGGACAAGTCACGCCTAATGGAAATGATCTACGGAGCTCATATTTCACTCACTAATGCGTTTTTATGGTCTGATTGGAAATAAATACCCATGTAACAAATTTACTCTATAGCGCCCCCTACACATTGTGTGAAAAACTCAACATTGTCTGATTTGTTCGTACGTACGTACGTACTTCCCCTCACATTTCCGGTATTCCCCGTGGAATTCCCCAAGAAGCGCCACTTTTTCCTTGCTCGTCAACAATGGCAGACGAAAGACTGATTGTGGCCGTGTGTGGGAGAAAGGAGCTGTACGATGTATTCACGGTGGAATACAGAGACAGAAATAAGCCCGGCGCCTCCGTGTGAGGGTTTTGAAAACCAAAAACGTGAAAACAACGCTCTCGATATCCGCCATTTTACACAATGAAAGGCCACACCGACAACAACTGCACTGCTCATGCGACAACACCTCTACTGCGCATGTGCGCAGAGAGCTCGAGCGCGCCGTACGCGCGCCTGTGTACAGTGGCCGGGGCGTCGAGAGCGCGCTTCCGGAGCGTAAACCTTTCTAATGTACACGCGCTCAAATTCTGCGTCGGGCGCGATTAGGCGTCTGCGGTCTGTACGTAGCTTTAGCATTAGAATTATTATTATTTTATTTATTTTTTTTGTTCTTCCATCCCTTTGGTATTCTTTAGCTTTCTTCTTTAGGCTTTATTCTTTTATCTTTACTCTTTACACTTATTTTGACTTTATTCTTTTGACTTTATTCTTTAGACTTTATTCTTTAGACTTTATTTTTTCTGCCACAACTCGGGTATTTTTGACCCCCTGAACATCAATGAAATGTCCCGGGTCACCGAGGCTCTCTTTCTCCCTGCTCAGGTCTGCGTTCAGCACAATCTTGCAATTTGTCAGGACAAACTACTATTTGAATCGCAAACTACACAATCATCATGGGTGAATTACTGAGCTTCGTTTGGTATGCCGCAAAACGCAGCAGAAAACATGGTCGCGCGGGAAGGCGGTCGCGCGGGAAGGCGGTCGTGCGGGAGGCGAGAGCCATCATCGCCACTCCACGGCTTTAATTATTATTGAAACTGTATGAGGTAAATAAGCCCAGGAGAATCACAAATAACACTCACTTGTGCTCCGTCCCGTAGTTTGAGGATACACTCCATGGTGTTGATTGTGATGACGACGGGTTCAGAGCCCAGTTTAGTCCAGGGCACATGGATCCGCAACTCATGTATGTGACCACTCATGAATGTAAAGGGGAGTTTCAGCTCCTACAAACAAGATTAAGAAAATGTTTTACAGCATATGTAGTCAAATGCTGTGAGTGACAGTGGGTCAGGTTGTAGAGAGATCGTAACCAGAAGATTAGAAGCTGTCCCAAGATGTAGTGTAATGAAAAAAGTGAATAATCAAAAGTGTTAAGCTTTTAAAGAGCATTATTAATCATAGCAATTATTATGAAAATGGGAATTCTGTGAAAGTGTTAGCAAAACTTATGTCAGTGCTCTGCTTTAGACCAACAGCCACTTCTGAATACAAATGAGCATGGCTAATATTTTGTGTATGCTCAAGAATAAAACGCGATAAAGCAAATACCTGTTCCAGTACATCCAGTTTGAGATCTAGTTTGCTCAGGACCACATCCCCGCCCCACAGAGAGAGCTGCAGGTCAGACGGCTTCAGGTTCTTGATGTATTTGTTGACATAGCTCATCAGGAGCGGCGTAACATAGGACTCCAACATCTTGACTCAGCCCTATCATTGGAAATAGATACCGAATTCAATACTGCGAACAGTGGCATGTGGTTGTTTCACAGCAATGGGACGCAATGCTTTTGGATAACAATACACAGCAATAGCCTTACTGTTTGTAGATTTGTACTATTTTGTAGATGTGTGGACCTTCATGATCATATTTTAGCCCTTAGTGTTACTGAGATTGAGAGTAACCTGCATAGTGGCTATGCCAAGTTACGAGGACTGACTATCCTGAGATGGACAGCTAAAGATACATGGAAGCATATAAAACGCGACTAGACACAATATTTAACTCATGCACTTTGTACAGACTAAGGTTGCGTCACCATTATTATTGTTATTATTAATATTAAGTTTTGTAGGATATTAAGGAGAGACGCAAGTGTGCTCTTCTCCAACTCATCTAACACTAAAGAAGCGAAGCTAAGCTAACTGCTTCAGTACAGAGAAGTTTTATTTCACCCGCTAAGGAATGTTGCCACGGCTGTTAAGGGAAATAAATGCTGATTTACCTGGTTACCGCTTCTCCTACCAGACAACCTGACTAAATATGTGGTCTAATTACTCAAATTTATCCCGAAAAGCCGTGCTAGCAACATCGTTGTGTAGCTCCTGTCAAACGTCATCAGTAAACATCCACGCGCAGCTTCCGTACTTCCGCATTGAGGCGTTCAAGGCAATAGGAATTTTCTACTTCTTGATCTCGTTGCCCAAAATAGTGCAGAGCAGACTCATCTATGGACGTGACCGTTTGGCTGTGTCATATGAGAATGAAACGGAATACACAGTATTATCCACCTGTCTAGATGGCTAGGTCAGACTTACGACTGATTTTTGGGGGGCATTTGACTTTCGAGTTTCCCAAATTTGCAGTAGAATGGACCAGAAATAGCAAAAGTTTGACTATTTTGCAAAAAAGAAACATTTTCTTTTTACAATCCTTTGTATGGAATGAAAACATGTAATTTACATATAAATTAACCCACAACTGCACCATAAAGAGTTTGGCGCACGCATCTTGTCCTTCTAGCTAATGGCACCAGTCAGTGCACTGTAGTGATCAAAGGAAGCAGATGTAGGTTGACGGGTCTGTGTAGTGAGGTAGCCTCATAGGCTTGTTTTGACAGTGATTTCAATGGTAAGGTGAGGTTATGGTCTGCAAATTAAATGGATATTTATGTTTGAATAGGCTATAAAAAAGGCTCGGGCACAAATTTGAGTTCATGTTATTTGAAATATATAATCTCAGATGGTGGACAAGGGTTTGTGAATTCTATTTAAAATAGAAATCCACAAATGCTATATCCCCATTTGTTAATGATTAAGTCAACAAACCTGTATTATTGATCTAATGTCTTAATGTCCTTTCAATAGACAACAATCACACTTTTGGAGTTGAATAATAGCACCACATTATTGTGAAAATAAATACAAATATATTGTTCATTTATGCTGCCTGAGACTTGAACATTGTGCCAGATTTTCTTTCATGCCCAATAATACAACCTTTACAGTTAACCAGCAAATCTATCTGACCTGACTCATTTTTAAATTTAGGAATTCTAGAACACCATATAGGGTGTTGCCATGCCCTTGCTGGAAGACGCATTTGCACTCTTACCGATGGACATTGTTACAGTATTGTTCATATAGCCTTAATTACTCTGGAAGAGTTTAGAATCTCAGGTTTAGTCGGACTATGGGTTTTTGGGTAAAGTGCTGGTTTAAAAATGTGTTGCACCATAGTATTTATTATAGCATGTGCACAAATCTGCGATTCAGACGACATTTAGACCAACATTCTAGGCGAGTAATATCTAATACAGATAGGGGGCAGCTAAAATATACATTGTTAAAATGCATATTTTTGTTGTAATACAAGAAGTAAATGTGTCTAGTCGCCTAAAGCTTTCTAAATTGACCTTGTAGATATCCCATGGCAAAATGCAGCGTTATCGTTAGGGAATTTTTACCCTTACCTCCATGTGGGAGTGTGACATTATTACATTGATCTGAAAACATCAAACACATAGCATATGGCCTGAATTTAGGTTTTCAGTCCTTCATTTGCTTTTGTCAATTACAAATTCACCCATTTGTGGTCTGATAATTAGCTTTGAGATAATAGGGCCTTCGTGGGTTTCAACTTGCACAATTCAGAAACAAATTAACAAATGGAATTAATAGGGTGTATTAGAAAGGTAAATTATATGTATAAATCTGATTTCTTATATGGGCTTTAAAATACAAACTGCCACCTCTGCCAGACTGTGTGCTGTGCAAAGGGACGTGAAGGTCATAAAGTGCAGCTCTGGCCCGCTGCCGGCGCATGTTCCTCTTCAGTCCGTTTGATAACACGTCTTCTCGAGGACACGCTGCTGGGTCATCGCGAGCATGAGACCTTTGTGCGCATACTCTCTCCTCCAGTCATGACAAGAAAAGGATTTTATTTAAACCCATACTGAACATGGTCCATGTTTTGTTCAAAGTGGTTTAGCCCACAACCCAGTACGCCTACCGGTAATTAATTATGCAGCTTTTCTCCCAATTACAAGAGTTAACAAAGTGTTGGATTAACAAAACCTTTAATACCATTTCAAATCCAACTTTTCAAGTCAATGCCAGTAGCCTATATTTATTATTATTATTATTATTATTATTATTGTTGTTGTTGTTGTTATTATTATTATCATTATTATCCTATATGCATATTTATAGTTATCAGTATGCACACATTGCACAAAACAACATTAATTACATACAAATAAAACATAAAATCCGTCTAGATAATGTCTTCTGACACAGCGTGTAAATAAAATTGTGTGTGTGTGTGTGTGTGTGCGTGCGTGTGGTAATGTATATGTGTGTGTGTGTGTATATATATATATATATATATATATATATATATATATATATATATATATATATATATATATATATATATATAAATACTTGGTCGTGGTCGTTGGTTGCTGTTTGGTTAAGACAATTCGATTTATACAACATCGTGTTCGGGAGAGCGTGGTCAGTGCACATTGCGCATTCCGGCAAAACATCTAATGTTTACAATGTAAAAAAAAATAAGGGTAATTAATTCTGGGCTGTACAACATATAGGGGTATGAATAAAAAAGTATTTACTGGTTGTATGCAATGCAAGTCTTAAAATGTAGACCAAACTAAATTAAAAAAAAAAAATATTTTATAGAGAGATATATCTTAAAAAGAAAAATGAAATAGAAATATGTCAAATTTATAAACTAACGTTGCAACACTGAGAGATTGTGATAGGCTTGATTTTAAGGCCTATATTCAAACTACAGTGACACTGAGTTTATTTTCTTGTTTTCTGTTTTTATTGTATTCATAACATAACACATAAAGCACAATTTTGTTATTTAATAAACTATTTGTTGGGGAAAATTATGAAGAACCACTTGGATTTATATAACATATTTATTTCTACAATACAATTAACATATTTTAACCTGTATTATTTTGAAGACAGAAACATGGAAAACATTATGTACATGTTCTAGATATTTACAAGTAAATGATACTCCGTTGTTGAACCAAATCTCTCTGCAGTGAAAACAGTGCAGTCCAGACTTGGAGAATGTCTTTGACCAAAATGCAAATCTGTTGATTTTCTCTTTGCGTTTGTCCTTTGCACATTGAGTCTGTCCATGCAGGCTAGTAGTCCTGGTGTGGGCTGTGCGTCAAACTGTGCCGTCGCAAGTCACAGTTGCGTCGAAACACCTTTCTGCAGCGGCCACAGCTGTAGGGCTTGATGTCTGTATGGGTGAGAAGGTGAGTTTTCAGGTTACTTCTTTGATTAAAGGTTCTTCCGCATGTGGGGCATTTGTGGGGAGACTCCTGTTTAGATTTAAAGCAAGCAAAGGATTATTCCTTTTAATTATAAAAAAATAAAATAAAAAATGATAGATCTTTCAGTCAGTGAAATAAAACGCAGTTTCTGTAGTTCTATATAGCTTTCACAACAGTTTGGGTAATTATTTGAGTCTTACGTGCGTATTGATAAACTGCTAAGTGGCCTCCCCATGCATGCACCAGAGACGGCGTATTTATTGGTCTGGAGTAAAATCAGGGACTTAATGTCCAAAGATGTTGAACTTACCTGCATGTGTAAGGTTTTATGAACGGCTAGAGTCCGAGACTGACAGAATCCCTTTCCACATTCTTGACATTTGAATGGTTTTTCCTTGGAATGAATGTATCTGCAAAAATAAGTAACACTTCATTAAACTCCTGCTCACGCACGCATTTGCAATTTACACACAATATAGACTGAAATAGCTCAATGTGAGAGCAAGGCTCTCACTAAAGGGGCTTTAGCGCCCTCGTTGAGTGAATTTTGGGAACATACGCGCCTATGATGTGGTTAACCAAAATCATGTGCAGGCTTTAGACAGCGTTATTTGTTTTACCAGTGCGTAATGACCGCGTAAAAGTCAGTCTCACCTGTGATCCCTGAGGTGGTCCTGTCTCCGGAAGGCCTTATGGCAGATGTCGCAGGTGTACGGCCGCTCGTCAGTGTGGGTCCGCTCGTGGATGAGCAGGTTGTATGACTTAGTGAAATGCCTCCCGCAGAACTTGCAAATAAATTCCTTTTTAGTCTTGGACGGGAGTCTGCCCCGCGTGGGCTTTCTATCCGGGGAGAGCTTGCTCAGCTCTGAGATTGTGCCTCCGAGTCCTGAAGTCAACTTGGCCAGATTAACAGCTTTTGGTGGGTCCTCCTGCGTCGCGGCCAGAGCCAGATTGGCGAAGTCAAACCTCGGTCTGTCCTTATGTAGCGACTGCACGACGTGCGCACTCATGCCTTGTTTGGGATGAAAGAGTTGAGCCGCAGCTGAGAAGGGCAGACCAGGGAAAGGAAGCCGGGGGTCCATGAGCCCTTGTGCTGCCGCCATCTCGGTAATGGTGGACCGGAGGCCCTGGATGTGTGGGTAGCCTAGAGTCCAGTGGTTCATGTGCATGGTCTGGACTGCGCTTAGGCCGTACAGCCCCTGCAACTGGTCCGCGGGGAACGCGTTGACAGCCTGCAGGAACGAGTAGTTGGTGAGCTGCAGCGCCGGGTGCAGCGGGATTGGTGCGTGCAGCGCTTTGCTCCCCATATTGATGGCAAAAACTCTGACGCCTTCCTGGGATAAAAGATAAAAAAATGTTATTGCCAGATTATGATAAATGTTGCTCCAGACTGGTCTGTACTCCAGACTGGTCAGTGTAACGTGACATTTGAGCTATAAATGTTTGGCTTGCCTTTATCGTGATCAGAATATTATTTTTAAGCATACCGGTGCAACACATTACAAGAAAAAACATTGGTAATTTTTTTCTAAAAATACTGCTCACTTGTAGCAGTAATAAGTAGCTTATTACCTACTGTTTTAACAAGTAGACATGTGAAAGAACATTTGCAACTGTGCTTAAACATTTGTAATTAGCTGTGGTTTCAATTTTGTTTAATAAATGTAGTGTTTTTTGATGGATGAAATAACAATAACTAATAAATAACTTAGGCCTAAAATGTTGATTGTGATTGCCTTACTTCATTATGAAGATCATTAGAACAACAAACAGATGTACAAATGTATTATTCTCAATTACATTTTAAGTTAAGACCCATGCTGCAGGAGAACCCGAGGTGGATGACATGTTTGGTTTTCGCAGCGTGAATCCCGTCACCGCGTGTACAAGCCCCGCAGCCATGGCATTTGGCCAGCGGCTCAACGGGAACCCACTCCTCTGACATCGAACTTTCTCCATTTTCTGTTATAATAATTCACATTTGTTTTTTTTATCATTAATGTTATTATTGTTATTATTATTATTATTTAATAAACCTAAATGTAATTTGGCCTACAATGCGTGCTTATAAATTTCCCTAAGCCACCCCGAGTAATGAAATTAGAAGACATATTTCCCCCCCACAAAGGGCCACAATACATTTCTTCTCTAAATCGTGTAAGGCCTGTCTGTAACAGACTACAGCCAGTGACTGCAGCGAGAGGGTTAATTTTGCACAGGTGCAACACAACCACGCGAGCACTTGTTGTTCTTTGCCCATTGGTTCAGCTTAGTTCTGTTCTTCACTGAACAACCTTTGGACTTCATTTTAACTTTGACAGCAGTCTAAGTGCCTCATCTAATACTTAAAGTCATATATTTGCATTTTTTGGGACACGCTTTCATATAAGTTGTGACAAGTCCTGGCGCGCGCCGTGTCCCATGTTTCGTGCAGTGGACAGAGCGCAGTGATGTGAAAACTTAGATGAACTATGACCTCCAGATGGAGACCTTCACGAGGCAATGTCCCCTTTTAAAATATAAATGTTTCTTGTCCTTTGTGTCATCTTTTTGCACACTTAACCCCGTGTAAAAAGTGTCACCATTTCGGGTTAAGTGTCATTTCCCCCGAAATGGTCTCCACTATAAAATGTAATTCAAGCAAGATTTGTTTCTTACCACAATTATTAGCTGCCAAATGTCCTTCACTTTGTCAGTAATCCACAACTACTACGAGACAAGCTCCTCAAAAGCCACGTTAAAAGTTTTCCAAGTTCCAAGTCCATGAAACTTTAACGTTGTTCGCGTTGCAAGAGTGAAGCGTCGGACCTCAATGGAGATGTAACAAGTTGCTGAAAAGTTGTGAAAGTAGCCTAATGACACACGAGTTTTGAAAAAAATCAAACAGTTGCAAAATTGGAGCCCCGTTTGGAGCTGGGACTGGAGTATGCGAACGCGCCGGTCCGTCCTTCACTTTGTAGGGCTTCGGGGTTCTCGAGCGCATTGCCCGCCCTCGACACGCCTTCCACCCTCCTCTGCCATTAACTCCAGTGTTCGCTCTCTGTTTATTTGTGTTTGGATAGCAACTAGGACTCGAGAGAATCGTGAAGAACCTGCCTCCTCTGACACCTCTCGTGCACCTTCTTTTGGAGACACTTTGGAAGCACAAAAGGAAAAGGTTGATCTATTAACACACACACAAAACTCTCAAACATGCGCTTGGATAGGACTTGACTTGAACAACTTACAAGACCCTTTAGTCAAAAGCTCGGGTTTTATTTAGGGGCCACCACATTTAATCGTTTTATTTAATTGTGGTAACTAAAGAGTAACGTAATTTGTTGGTTTGTGACAGATGAGGCCTTGAGACTACAGAACAGCACCTGTGAACCATAAATGCAGCTGTAGACATCACGCAAAAGCTCCTCATGACCAGGCTTTGACAATAAACCTTTGACCATTAAAATCATAGGCAAATTGTGTAATTTCTTGGATAGCACATTTGCATAAACACATTTTAAACGTTTTTTAAAACACATCCATTATTTGAATATATATTCTGATTAGGATGATGAATAGCCTATACCAAGAGCTAATGTCTTCCACGTTTTGTACCATTTGAAGCCGGTGTAACCCGGCATGAAAATGATAATTGTTGTTACGATATTAAAATGCAGTTATTCAAACAAACGATTTAGGGGTTTTGACATCAAATAGCCTCCGTGCATAGCATGTTTTTGATGCGTTTTGTGTAAAATGAATGGCATTACACTGAGCAAAAGACGCAGAGAGATATGGCACCTACTGCTGCTCCGCTCTTCTCTGCTCTGAGTGAAGCACTTGCAGAATCAAAGTAAACAGCGTCGCCTATTGGCACATGAGTGCAACAGCAAGCCCCGTACTTCACTCACTTCTATGCACGCGCCGAAAAACAACCCTGCATTTTGTTCAGTTCACGGACTGAACGTTATAGGTCACTACGTTATGCTAAAATGAAATTATTTATCTGGTCAATATTACGCCATCAATTTATTCAACAAACGTAAAGCATTTTTATTCCTATACAGGTTTGTTCAAATGCCTAATTGAAATGAGGCTATCCTGATTTACAAAAATACTTTTCCACGAGAGAAAAAATAAATGTCTCAATTGCTACCCGACCCAGGGTTCTCGGGAAGCTAAATTTCGTTTTCTTTGAGTTGCACAAGTTTTGAGTGCACAAAACATGCTTGTGGTTTTCTTAGGGTTTCATATCACCGCGCCGCTTTTCTCACTGTCAAACACAGCACAATTGGAAGAGATTAGATGACATACAAAGCCGAGCATTTTTACATTAAACTTGGTGGTGACTTTTTTCCAACACGTCTATACCACTTTCTAAGACTAAGTTCGGTTTACAGTGAACGAATGAGGACAGCAGCATATCTGCTATGAAATATAGCCAAGACACATTTCTTTGCCGGAGTAATCTATAATCGACAATTTATCCATCAATGGCCTATTGTTTTAAAAAAGGTAAGACTAGATGGAGAAAATATATTGCTTTCAATATCATATTTCTACATTTCTGACTAAAATAACATCCACACTTCAAACAATAACTAGAACAGAAACACTTGTCTGTGGTTCATCCATTCATAGTGAAATCTCCACAATTCATTACATTTCCAAATATTGACGGAACCTTATTGGTGACTAATTTCCATTGAAATTGTGTGGCCAAGTTATGGCCTTTGGGGTTTCTTAACAAATTGTTGTTGTTGTTGTCACTTTTCCCTCCTTCAACACATAGTTTCGGCATTGCATTAACATAAATAAACAGTGTATAATTCAAATATTGGCAGCCTAAATGATACACCGTAAACACAGATTGTAATTGTAACACTCTCATTTCATGTACTTCAGTCTGTCACACAGGTGTCACATGACATTTCAGATTATAGAAAAAACCCAGGTTTAGATCTAGCGACTCCAGTATCTATGTCTGAAACAGTTCTGTATTTTTTTTTTTTTGCATAATATTTATGTAATATTTAATGCATATTTGCCGCATATACTTCACTCGCAAACCAACATAAAACCATACTGTCTATAAATCCCTCACACGTCAAAAAGTGTTGCATTCGCTGGGCTGTGTCTTGATGGTAACTGAATTATATTTAAGCAAAAGTTTCTTCCAAAATTCTAAACTGGTTTGTGACTAGTTTTCACAAAGTATGCAAAAGATTTGGTTTATTTATGAAAATTTCAGAAAATGTGAATGTGAATGTGAATGCAATTGCATTCATTTGCAAGTCAAATAAGTGCTGTCAAGGATATATACATTTTGCAACAACTAAATCCTTGAGATTAATCTGTATATTTTAAATAGACTACAAATATGAAAGCCAGACATGTGTGTGTGTGTGTGTGTGTGTGAGAGTTAATGCTAGAGTTAATGCTTTGCCCTTTGGCTCCTCTCCGTGTCCTCTCAGTCGCCATTGTTCAGTGATCATTTGACTCTCACAAACTACTGAGCTCAGACGCAGCTGCTTCAGAAATGGCCAACCCTGCTGTTCTACTAGACACAGGAGCAAGATGAGGAGATGAGGAATGCAGAACTGTGCACAAAGGAGTCAAGTTGAATTTGGATTCACATGACAGTAACATAGTGGCTTTTGTAACAGGCCTCGTTTTCATGGCATTTTGAAAACATAGCCTATATGAGTCAAAATGTTGTGAGTTCATTTAAAATGTTACCATTTTATAAAATAGAAAAGTGTCTCAACTTTCAGGAAAGGAGCAAATGTCTGATAATCTTAAAATAAAAAAATAAAAAATAAATAAAAAAGTTTCCCATAATTAATTTTGTTATAATAATCAGGCATAACATTTTATTTGATTTAATTTGACACACATTTGTAAATATTAATATATGTGCAATACTTTCAATCTACTTTTTAAAGCGTTTTTCTGTGTCTGAACTATCCATTTCACAAAGTAATTTCTGATGTAATCCCTGTGTATTTTCATCTCTTACCTGTCCAGGGTCCTCGTCCGACTTGTTAGGTTCAGATCTACTCAGTGTATTGCTGTACATGATAATGGCAGACAGGATGTAGGTCCATAGACTTTAAGAGCAGGGGGTAGACCTGAGTTACCTGTGCCTGTGGTTTAGAGCCCCCACATTCGCCTCCCACACTCCCCTCAACAGCTCATCCTGTCCCGGCAGCACTTTCACTCGACGACCCCCTATAGTCACATTTTCCTCCACATCACACTGTTTTACATGAAACACATTCTGCAGACGCACAGACAGATGTAATGTAGAATCAGTCACAGCCGGAAGTGAAAGCATGTTATTTAATGCATTATTTGAGAAGAATGTGTTATATGCTTGAATATTGTACAATCCGTACACAGTTTCGAAGACAATACAGCTTATTTTGAAAGCAATGAATGAGTAACTAGAAAGAGTAGTATCAGTGTAGTAGTATCATAATTGAACTGGAAATAGGCTGTCTGTGGAGTTGATACAGAAATACAAAGATACATATTCAAGAAAGTACTTATCTGGCTTTCAGCATCTATAGACCTCTTCATTAAAGTGTCTCACTGCATGTTTGAATTTTCAACTCATAGAAAGTGTAAATATACCATTTAACAACTTATTAGCTTATAAAGTCCTATAAATGTTTGATTATCACTAAGGTTCCATATAGTGAGTGGCCTAATCTTTGTTTTTTGTGTACCAACAAAAAGGCAGTGGTGTTTTTATGTACATTTTGTCTGTGGTTTGATAATATACCGGAATGACAATGTTGTCACTTTTGTCGTGACGTCAAGACTGACATCTTTGAAGTTTTACCTAGAATCATCTTAAAGAAACATATAACTTAATATCTTCAATTGATAATGCATCCACATCCACGTGCTAACATCCACAAAGATAATTCTATGAAGTAAAAAAAATAGCATAAGAAAAACTATCATACAAATATAACCTTTTTCATCAGAGCAGTGCAACTTCAGCCGCTCTTCTCCTCACACTTGCTTGTACAAGACCGCCCCCTACTGGCCAATACTTACTGTCGTCTCATCGTGTTTGGATTTATCAGTAGAAGCTGTGTCAGTCCTTGATGAGCACATTCCTCACAGTTTAAGACTTTGGCTCAAACTGCACTTGGCTCAGGGAAGAAGACATTAGTAGATGTCTGAGGAAATCAGATTTTAGAGATACTGAGGAAAGGAAAGTACAATTACAATTTGGGCATGTTCTGAATATAAGAGTATATTCTTGTCAATGCAAACTCAATCAGACAAACATAGATTAAAAAAAAAAAAATCCTCAAAGCAGTTCCAGCAGGAGCAAAGCAAAACCAAACTTACATTGCACCTAAATTCTTGACTGTCTCAATACCCTCTTATTTTCTTTTAAAGAACAAATTAAAAATAGGGTTTGTTACAAATGCACTTCCCTTTTTATTTATCTTGGGACAGACCAAAACACTCTTCAACCCCTTGATAATAATATTTTCCTAACCTTATCCTCCTGTCCCTGTGTAGTTCATGTAAAAGTGTGACCAGCTCTGCACAGGGCACTCACATTCCTCTGCTCCTTCATGATCGCTTCTCCATCTGCCCTCCATCATTGCCACTCGCTTCACCAGTCTCCTGCCATGTGTTTAAAAGCATCCGCCCATGCAGCACCTTTGCGTGACCGAACACCACTCGCCAGAGAACTGTGCAGGGAGAAGAAAAATGCCATGTTATAGTGCTCCTTCCAAGCAATAAAACCCACCAGTTACAGCAGCTGAGATCAAGCACCAAATCCCATTAGTCAGCAGATATCTCCTCGGTTTTCTGTGCAGGTCAGACGCTTCTGTAACGCTTCCTGCCATTAACATGACAACCCCAATAATGTGTTGTCTCCTGTGATGGCGAGCAGAGGCAAGAGCCAGTGATGAGAAGCAGCAACAAGTGAGGCCTGGGTAGACTCATAAAGCATCCCAAAGTGTCATCATTCAGACACAAGATAGGGGAGAAAAAACATGGACGTCAGCAAATTAACTGAAGTGTAGCGAGCTGGGATTGTATCATTACTGAAATATGAAGTAATATGTTGAAGCAGGTCAAAGACATCTAAGTAAGTCTTAGTAAAATAAGTAAAACAATGTAGTTATATCTAAATCCTTTAGAATGATATCCTGGATTCAGGTCATTTGAACAAGTATTTTAACAAAATGTATTTTGCAGCGCTCTACATCAGAGAAATCAACCATATTCAGAATATAATGTACATTATGAGATGATACTGTATGTTTATGACAGCCAGCATGAGTCTGGTAGTATCCAGACCGCTCCTGGTTTCACTTCCTCCTTTGTTACAATATAGGCAGTGAGGGCCTTGTCAAAGTGTCTCATGCTTGTCCTCCTTGATTCTTCGGTCAGTGTGATTTTACATTGTTCATGACAGGTCATCACAAAGGTATTTCTCCCCATGTGTTCTGCTGCTCAGCTGTGACAGGAGTGACCGTTTTGTTGGTTAAGTGGGATTTCATCTGGAGCCGTATCTGGTGTGGGGCTGGTGTGAGGACTGGAGGCTTTTTAAAAGGTGTGTTTGCCCTCTTAGCCTCAGTGTTGCACCACGGCTGGGCCAAGCATTTCCCAATAGTCTTGGAGAAGTTGGTGGGAAAAAAATTATCACAGAAGTTGTAAAGCTGTTAATAGTAGTGGGTTTGTAGAATGTCTGCAAGTACATTTGGAAAAGGTTGTTAGCCTTGCACTTGTAGCAAGATAAGGAGCAATGTGGACTTGATCAGCAATGCTTGTATTTTTAGAAAGAAGATTTTTCAATTAATTCAGTATTCATCCAACATAATCCTCCATCTGGTTGTATTAGTTAACATAGGTCTGCTGACCTTGAGAAAAATCAGGCTCTACACAGTTTAAAAAGCTGTTTTCAGGCCGCCCAAGGAATCGGTGCATTGTTGACTTGTTGGTCACATGAACATTGGACATTTTACACAAATCAATCTACTTTATAGCACATTATAGAGGCGAAACTTCCTTGTTCTCCTCTCAAATGAATGCAGTTCCTGCTCAACCAGAAGTGCTGATTTGAGGCAAAAAGAGGCCAAAGTGGGCGGGGGGAATATGGTAAATACAATATGCATTTATAAAGTGCTAAAGTGGAACCTGATAAATTTCACATACTATTGTAAATGTTTTGCACTTAACCTTAAAGTGCTAAACCTTAGACTTCTTATGAATTTAGACAGTATGACAGTGCCAACCCCTTTTTCTAAAACAAAAGAACGATTGTTTACTATTGTTGAATGGTTCTATAAATCCTTAAATATACAAACAGCTTGTGTAGGTGTAGACTGAGCCTTCACTCCCTGCTGCTGACCGGCTCCTGTGTGCAGGTGATGGACAGTAAAAGTGTCCGAGCACCTGTTTTCTGACTACGCGCCAGAGAGGTTAACAGGCTGATGAGAGGCCATCACTGCTACACACTGGAGGCATAAATCACCCAGGGCTTCAGTGTGTCGTCCACTTTATAAAGCTCTAAAGAAAGACTGAGAAAAGGATACTTTGTAGAAAACAAAGAAAATAAAGAAAATTTGTTTGATCAGTGCCGTGAACATAGTTCTTAGAAGTTACCTTCCAGTGTATGCACTCATGTGACATAAATGGTAATTCTATTTACTTTATTAATTTAGTTATTGGATAGATTCTTTGGGTTGCTTTAGATTAAAGTGGAAGTAAAACCAGAAACTTTTATTTATTAATTAAGGATAGCCTCTTGCATACTCGAAGAGGTCCTAAAACAGAAAATAAATAGTGAACGTACAAATCAAATTACAGTCATATTCGACCATCAGACAATCACATTACACACTGACATGCTTAGTCATCATATAGAATGATAGCCTTTTACCACACTTTTACACGACAGATCACTAAGATAAATTCACACTTGTCTTTATCTGCTCCCAAATTGAGCCAATTATATAGTGTGGACTTGGTCCAGTCCTAATCCAACCAAAATTTACTTTTGGGTCCACTCCAAATGTTGACGTGATGAGTGTGCAGGCATGAGTGCACCCTTAATAAAATGTGAGTGGCATATTTAACTTTTATATCGTTGAAGTGAAGTTATAGACCTTAGTTTTGTAGGGTTGGTTGTAGCTTTGTGATTTGCTTAAGGGAGTTCCAAGGTAGAGGGTGCTGTCAAACTGTAAAAACACACAAAAGATTCTATGCATTCCAAAAACAAAAAATTGCTTCAAGATGAAGGCCTTTATTTACATAGCCAAGCCAACACGTTTTAACCCAAACAGGGCTTCATCAGGACTTGCGTAAAATCAAAAAGCAAAACATTTGTACATGTTAGAAATGACCTAAATTGGTGATTAATCACTGCTGCTGTGACAACTGTGAGTCTGAGATGGGTTTAATCTAAAACAGCGGCCATTCAGTTGCAGGACTTTGTTTGGAACTTTTGTTTGGAAATGGAAGCAAGTTTAAGAAGTTAGAGATACCGATATAAAACTAGCTGTACTCACCGCTGGCTGTTGTGGAAAAGTAGAAAA
Organism: Eucyclogobius newberryi; assembly: GCF_026437365.1. Taxonomy (NCBI): domain Eukaryota; kingdom Metazoa; phylum Chordata; class Actinopteri; order Gobiiformes; family Gobiidae; genus Eucyclogobius; species Eucyclogobius newberryi. The sequence continues at coordinate 18,677,317 of NW_027315945.1, forward strand.
GTAATGCTTCAGTGCAATCATGACCCTCTAGAATCTCATCTCAGAGGTTATTGAAAAGAAGATTACAATGGACCTGGTCAGTTTCCCACATCAACAGCAAACACAATAACTCTCATCCTGTGTGAGTTCTTATAATTTCTCTATTCCCCTGAACCTTTCTCAGTCTTTGTGATGTGCCAGACGTTTGTACATTACAAAGCGGCTGCAGGAAATGGCTGTCCACTTAAAAACATGAGAGCTGATCTTGACACGGTTACAGGGATGACCTTAGGCTGTGGAGGACCATGGCATTAGCTACTCCACAAATTAAAATTACCTAAAAAGGGTGCAGTTTTTGACCATCATCATTACTAAAATACTGAAAGGCTTGATGGTTTTCCTCAGTAAAAATACCACCAGTGGCTCTGATCCAGCAGTGTTTCTCTTTGAACTAAAATAACATCAACATTCAAGTGGAGGCATGTGTTATTGATGTAGCTGCACTTTGCTGCTGTGGTAAGAATTAATTGCCTGGATTCTTGTTGCATTCGGTATGTGGACCCACACATTCTTGTGGACAAACAGAGAAAAATGCTCGGAGGCGCTACCACGCACTGAGCAAATGGTAATGCAGGCAGGTGCGGTCTGCAGGGAGGCCGCTTCTCTCTCATCAGTCACTTGTAATCACTTCCTCTCAAGCTCTTGTAAATCACAGACTTTAATCATGCATTTACAGAAGGGATGCTCACAGGTTGATGCCAGGAAAGATGTTTTGACCATCAATATATAGAGTTAGACATCAAGTAACACTAATAATAAGAAACTAATATAAATGTAATAGGACTTATACCCCATTTAACCGTCCACGCAGTGTACGGACAGGAAATCTTTGGTAAATGTCGTCTTAGTTTCTACCATGTATTTGTGCCTTTAATAGGGTTTTCAGCTGTTTACGACATGAGGGTGAGAGTGGAGTTATTGGTCAGGTGGGGTTATCCTGAGCGGCTGTGGATATTGGCAGGTTGGACAGGGGTCCTGGGGAGGTCCCAATGACCTGTTTTATACCAACACTGGTGCTTTGTCGTAAATTGAGAAAGAAGTCGAGTCACTGCATCAGTATTTGTTTGAAGTGTGTAGAAAAGGTCCTGAGTCAAAGAGAGTTGTCAGCTACCGATGGGAGTGTGGAGAAAAAAACTGTAGTGTGTCTTTACAGAGAAGTTAGATGAATGCCCAGGTTCTGGTAAATGCTCCAATACTACAGAAAGTACAAAACAACATTGCCCACTCTCTGTTGTGAATGGAAACAGGAAATGGGAGCGGGTTGCTAGTGTTTGCCTGCTATAATTGGACGTTTAGGGGATATTGAGTGTAAGGTGTGATCGAAGAGCAGAAAAGTGGGACATTAGCAGTGTGGTTATGGGCAGCACTGGGGTCAAGTGTGATTAAAAATGGCATTTGGTTATGAGGCTATGCCTTGGTGATCATAATCAGTTCTCCCAAGGTGTTCCCTGGGCCAACTGAAAGACATCTCCTTCATAGCTTCTTCCCGGAGTCACTTCACTAGCAAGGACCATGCAACAACAATGGAATATGAGGCAATATTTATTGATAATAGTGATGATAACAATGATGACAATGACAACGACTACGGTGATGATGATGATGCAGATGATGACGAGTTGGCTGGGTAGAGACTCAGGATGAGGGCTCCATCTCAGGTGATCAGCCCAGCCGTTTCAGAATCCCCCTTCTTCCCTAGATAGTGATGTGTTAAGGTGAAGGTGAAAGGGGTCGAGAGAGACAACCAGAGATGCTGGATAAGCCTGTATAAATAAGGCATCTGGGTAATTAGAGGTGTGGGTAAAGAGTGGAGAAGTGGTTGCAAGAGGAGGAGTAGGAGGTTGAGCTCAGTCAATGATTAATAATCATTAACAACATTTATGAAAAAAACAAAGGCAGCCTCGGTGCATGTGGTGGCAACCAAAATGCACTAGGAACAGATAACTTACTGCCTGTAATGCATGTTCTGAATGCATGTGGGTTCAGTTTGCTTCCAAACCCGGGCTGAACTGGAAGAAAAATCCGCTTTGGACAATTTGGTTTGGACCACCTATACAACTATTATCACAGCTATCGAGCAATTTAAAAAAGAAAAAAAGGCAATTTTGTTTTTAACTACCAGTTGATATTGTTTATAGGATAAGCTCACTAGCTTAATATTTGCGTACATATTATTTCAAATTTCTGAATGGAAGAAAACAGTAGTGCTTTTTGTTTTCATTTTAGTCTTAAAACTTGGTATGGCTTGTTCCAAAATAGGCACAATTTGTTGTTATATAGACCCAAATGCCTTAAAAGAGTCAATGTTATGTGAAGCCAATGTTTTTACAACTTTAAAACAAAAAAGGATACTACATGGTTGATTTTTATTTAAAATGACTAATGCAAAAACAACAAGAAAAAAATAAATCTTTCAAAACTTTCATGAGTTTTCATCAGGCAGGACCTGATAGGACCCTGTTAGTGACTAAAAAGCTGGGCCAGGAACCACATGTCTGTTGGGCCACATGGGAAGAGAAAGCTGATTGAGAGTGGGCAGTTTAAGCGTCACATTGGACTCTTAGTCTGTCAGTGACTGGACCAAAAGTGCACCAGCCGGGAAAACCCCTGGTGCTCCACAAGCATTTGAGCCCTGGATGCTATGGTCAGATCTTATCTTTCCGTTTTCTTGTAGGTCAATGTTTTTTATGCGTAACATTTTCAGGCAGACACAAAGTACAGAGACACACAGGTACTGGAAATACACAGGTCCTGGAGACACACAGGTCCTGGAGACTCACAGGTCCTGGAGACTCACAGGTCCTGGAGACTCACAGGTCCTGGAGACTCACAAGTCCTGGAGACTCACAGAGACAAACAGGTCCTGGAGACACACAGGTCCTGGAGACTCACAAGTCCTGGAGACTCACAGAGACAAACAGGTCCTGGAGACACACAGGTCCTGGAGACTCACAGGTCCTGGAGACTAACAGGTCCTGGAGACTCACAGGTCCTGGAGACTAACAGGTCCTGGAGACTCACAGGTCCTGGAGACACACAGAGACAAACAGGTCCTGGAGACACACAGGTCCTGGAGACTCACAGGTTCTGGAGACTCACAAGTCCTGGAGACACACAGGTCTTGGAGACTCACAGGTTCTGGAGACTCACAGGTCCTGGAGACTCACAGGTCGTGGAGACACACAGAGACATACAGGTCCTGGAGACTCACAGGTTCTGGAGACTCACAGGTCCTGGAGACTAACAGGTTCTGGAGACTCACAGGTCCTGGAGACACACAGGTCCTGGAGACACACAGGTCCTGGAGACTCACAGGTTCTGGAGACTCACAGGTCCTGGAGACACACAGGTCCTGGAGACTCACAGGTCGTGGAGACACACAGAGACACACAGGTCCTGGAGACTCATAGGTCCTGGAGACACACAGGTCCTGGAGACTCACAGCTCCTGGAGACTCACAGGTCCTGGAGACTAACAGGTCCTGGAGACTCACAGGTCCTGGAGACACACAGAGACAAACAGGTCCTGGAGACACACAGAGACTCACAGGTTCTGGAGACTCACAGGTTCTGGAGACTCACAGGTCCTGGAGACTCACAGGTCCTGGAGACACACAGGTCCTGGAGACTCACAGGTTCTGGAGACTCACAGGTCCTGGAGACTCACAGGTCCTGGAGACACACAGGTCCTGGAGACACACAGGTCCTGGAGACTCACAGGTCCTGGAGACTCACAGGTCCTGGAGACTCATAGGTCCTGGAGACTCACAGGTCCTGGAGACTCATAGGTCCTGGAGACACACAGGTCCTGGAGACACACAGGTCCTGGAGACTCACAGGTCCTGGAGACTCGCAGGTCCTGGAGACTCACAGGTCCTGGAGACTCACAGGTCCTGGAGACTCACAGGTCCTGGAGACTAACAGGTCCTGGAGACTCACAGGTCCTGGAGACACACAGAGACTCACAGGTCCTGGAGACACACAGGTCCTGGAGACTCACAGGTCCTGGAGACTAACAGGTCCTGGAGACACACAGGTCCTGGAGACGCACAGGTCCTGGAGACTCACAGCTCCTGGAGACACACAGGTCCTGGAGATGCACAGCTCCTGGAGACTCACAGGTCCTGGAGACTCACAGGTCCTGGAGACTCACAGCTCCTGGAGACACACAGAGATGTACAGAAAAGCACAGAGATGCCATCTATTTATTCATACAAAAGTACAATTCATTTATTTCTATGTATATCCATGCTCTCATAAAATACAACACTTACATCATCATTTGTTTTGGATGTTTAGGAGCTGGACAACAACAAGCGGAAGAACAATGAACAAAAATATATGAATTTGTTCACATATATTTGAATAGGTCGGTTAATCTGTTTTTCCTTGTCTTTTATGTACAACATAAAGGTCTTAGGTGTTTTAAGAGTAAAGAAGTAGAAGATGTGGAAAGGAGCATGTGGTTTGGTTTAGCAGTGTCCAGGCTGCAGGAGATGGACTGTGTCCAGCCAGTAAGCACAAGCACCACCGAGAAACCTGTCCTCAACCAAAACCAACCCTCTCGTTCACTGGGTTGAACCCCATCACATTGTGGCTGAGTTTTAGGAGTATTAGCAAGCCCTTCACGCTGTACTAGACCAGTCAGTTGGTTTCCAAAACCCGTGGCTGTGAATGGACGTGATACTGATATCCTGCCTCTCACAGCCCAGCCTCCATCCTCTTTAGAGATGACAGCTGGATGCTGTGTTCAGGGACTGGGTTGTCAAGGTACCTCATGATTTATTTTGTCCCTGTCCCTTAGAGCTCACAATTACACTTGGGATCACCTTTTAAATTAGCCCACATCCTCCCCTGGTGTGATGCACTGTTCAAACTACTAACAAATCACATATTTCACAGCTCTGTGGTGGTTCTAACCCTGCCATCTGGAACCGCACCAGATTTATTTCTTTATAAAAATCTGAGCACAATGAAACAGGTGAAGAAAACTGCATAAGGTGGGCAGTATTTCAGTCGATTTAATATTTCCTCAAAGCCTTGAATTTTGTCTGTCACTGCAGATGTCAGGGTGATGGATGGTGGACGTGTGTTTCAAGATTATGTTTTATGAAAGTTTTGGGGGCCCTTGGGTGGGTCGGTGAAGCCTATAATCTGAATAGAACGTCTTGTCTGGATGAACCGACTCTTTATTATTAAACACCTATAAGAGGTCTTGAGATGGCGCATATCGAAGTCTCACTCTGGCAGCTTTCACATGTCCTGCACATTTGGAGATGAAACTTTTAAAAATCCACTCAGCACTAAAATGCAAATCAAAATGGTGGTTTGAGAAATCGATACAGATGAAAGCAAAGCCGTATTCAGCACCCTTTCACTGATCTTACTATTGCTTTTTGGGTTCTTGTAGAAACGTTAGTCTTTGAGGAAGAGTGTTAAAATTGCAATACTTTTGGCAATATGTTCCAGATTTGATGTTACATGTGAGGATTGGCTTAAACTGAAGCTGTATTGATTTCACATGTGGACCATAGTACCAGGGTTAAGAAGGAGAGTTGGAATGTGGTCTCTGGGATATGCATCGAGGACTGAGGCTCTAGAGGCCAGGGTCAGGCTCCGCTGGACTGGGAGCTGTTAAATATACTATAAAAACTTCATATCCACAATTATTCTGACTTTTTGGATTTATAAATCTCAGGTCATACTCATGGTAGATGGCTTAAACACGGAAACTGCTGCTGCTTTCTAGGTAACACACCCCTTGGTAATTTTGAAGATTGTGACTGCAATAATGATTGTAATATATAGTTTCACTAGAATTTGGCAGATCGTTTATTAGTACATAATGGCATAGAAAGAACAGGGTAAATCATAAAGAAATTAAATAGGCATAGAGTTTTTATTTATTTATTTAACAGTTGGTACTTGGAAGATGGATTTGTTGGGGAGATTATCTTTTACGGAGGTACTCTGGTGGTGAAAAGAAGATAAAGAAACTGAGGCAGATGGAGGCAGAAGGTTTTTCATACAAATTACCTGAGTTGGCTTTTACTGGTTGACAGCAATAATTGCAGGATTAATTTACACCAATTGCCCAAAAAGTGACTTAAACTGGGCGGATTCTTCTCTTGTATTTTAATATAGGTACATTGCATGTGACACAGAGAGGCTCCTAAATCCCCCGCTGCAGGGAACAGTGTGCAAAATCGGCACATACAATTGTGGCAGGATCCAGCTGGCCTGTGGAGCTGGAAATGTTTACCGTGGTGCACATGACTAATTTGTGTGTTTTTATTTAGCTGCTGTGTATCTGGAACTTTTGGTTGTGGGGAGCAGAAGGAGGTAGGGGTACAGCAGCAGTCACCAGACACTGTGAGTGACCGCAGCAGGAAGCCCAGACAACTGCAGTTCATTATGACTGTCAGTGAGGCCAAGTCAAGGCCAGGAGCTGCTGCAATCAGCTGATCTTTGTGGCCCTCTCAGTCCACTTTCATTTACCTTAAACATTCCTCAACCTTTTTTTGTGTGTCTTGTGTACTGTACTTTGTATCCTTAACATATAAAGATACAGTAATTGATTCTGTGTTATTGTCACAGTTTTGCAGATTTGTTTTTAAAAATATGTACATTTTACTGCAAAGTATTACATGTAATGTTTTCTTTCTATATACGCATTGTGTAACATGCATTACATATTTTCTATATTACATTTGCCCGTGGACCTCTACAACATTAATAATCATTGCATTGTTCCTCCATGAGACCAGCTGGTTCCTGTTCCTATGATGAAGATGATGTAGATGATATTATTTTTCATTATAGCAATTATCTTTTCACTCACTCTCTAAGTGTTACAAGTTCATTCATATGTTTTCTGTTACTGAATAAAATAAAGAGATTCCCCCCCTGCTCTTCTGCTCTGACTGAATTAACAGCACAGTGCAGCGTGTCCATGGGGTTGGTTTAATTGGCCTGTGAAACCAACTTGAGCAATGTTCCTGACCCCAATCAAGACTTGGGCTGTGGGACGGGGTGCGATGAGGGGTTACACCAGGCCTCTCTGTATGGACAGGCTGGGACTCTTAAACGTGCAAAACCGGGAGCCCTTGTGCTTTGTGTTTATCTCTGTGCTTTTACAAGTGATGTCACCACGTTGTAAAAAGATACAGTTCTCCGCGGCCCAAGCCTTTTGTTACTATTGCGAGAATAAACACAGGCTAAGTGCATAGATGAGATGGAAGTGGCGGTTGGAAAGAATAAGAAAGCTATGGGAAGCAGGCTGCCATGGTGCGTGGTGTGGCCAAACAGTGGAAGAGGACTATTGGGATCTGTAACTGCCCAGGTGCTGTGAGCCGAGCCCCAGTCTTCACCAGCTAATCCCTCCACACTGATGAACACTCCGCATTTCCCTATAAATATTCAGCCATCTTGCCGTCCCTATGTTCCTGCCTTCAACAGAAACAAACCCGCATGTATTAATGGTCCCCTTGGGGCCTTCACCCTGTGTCCACATGTGTTTGTCTTTGCTCTGTTGCGTGTGGAGCAAAACCTACTGTGAATTAGTGTTGTAGCACTAAATCTTAAAACCACATTTTAAAACTCTGCGTCTAACACATTCTTACATGGCTCTAATTTATTTTGAGACATACCAAGCTCTTTATTTTCAATCATTCATGCTTCAGCTTATTACTGTTAAGGTTAACAAGAGAACGGAGGCTTCGCTTGTAGGTGCGATGCACCTTTGACTATTGCCAATAAGTGACATGGTGACATAGGCTATTGCCTCTGATATTCACAATACATTTTAGGGTGTATGATTTATGGCATAAACCAATGTGCAGTATATTCACCAATTCTCCTCTGACTTAGACTCAAAGTAGGTGTAATTATTAACAGCAAACAAGCAAGGCGAAAAGTTCCAGAAAATTAATAAAATCCTTTTACTAGTAGCATCAATACTGCTCTGAGTGTTAAGTGAAATGGCATGTGCAGAAGGCAGTGAAACAGCTTGTGTTTTATATGATCTCTCCCGTCGAGGCATCTGTGTGGTTATACGGTCTGTCTCGTATTGCTGCAAGTCAATCTCAGGAATTCAACACACCTGCAAAGTTAAATACAACTAACTTCAAAATGGCTTACTTTTCTTTTCTTTTTCTCTCATCTATAGAGCCACTACCTAAATCATAATAGAAGCATATTTCTAACTATTGTAAAAAGTTATTAAAGTTTTAGTTTAGCTCATTGTAAAGACTATTCGTCACATTCATGGGCACATATGATATAGGTTTTGAGGGCACTAAGTTCAACACACAGTTTAGCATTATCATTTTAGTTGGTAGAGCGAGCCTCTCCCCTGGTTTCCATACTGCATCTATTAATACAAAAAAAAATTGCACGCATGAATTGGGAGAGAAGTTTTATTTGTTGAGAGTAAATCTACCACAAAAATGTTTTTCAACACATTAGTCCAAATACTACATAGGGTTGGTTTTGCTCCAAACCTCGTCTTTCATTGGACCTTGACAGATGATGTCATAGATAGCCTGTAGTCAAACCACTGGAGTAACGCAGTTAGTCCATCCTCGGAGGAGTCTTCTTCTGTCTTTGCGTTTGCTCCATGTTCGTGTTTCTTTGGCGCACTCTTTTACGAGCTTTTCCCGAGCCTCAAAGAAGTTGGCCTGGGTCGATACTCCCGGCTCTCTCCCATTAATGAAGTGCACATTCTGCTGCAGATTTTGGCTGCTCCTTGGCCATCCCTTAATGGGAATTTCCCTTGCTTTCATGCACCCCTGCCTTTCCACCACTCCGGACTGTGCGTTGTGCATGGGCCAGAAGACGTTTGATTCATAGACCTTCTTACACTTGTTTGCCACTGTTGGTCTGTTTGGCAAAATGTCTGGAAGCTGCAGTGTTTGGACTGACTTATTGCTGGACTGGGTGGCTCGAAATGGGATAAAGGTTTAAAGGCTGAGGCACTGACTGACGTTGAGCAGTAGTAGATTTCGAGAAAAAGTAATGTTACTGTGGAACAACGCAGCTCCAAGAGAAACAAGAAAACATTAATTTACAAGTGGCATTACTTATTCTAGGTCATTTATAATACTTTTCAAACTAACTAATGCTGCAGACATTTCATTTTCTAGAGTGTTTAAATTAAATAGACTTTGATGGATGAGTTAATTTCAAACCTAACAGCTTGCTTCCATATTTATATAACAACTACTGAAAATTGGAGGGAGAGAGTTGGTGACAGCACCTGTGGTGTTCCTCAACCTCAATTCAAATTTAGTATTCTCTTTTTATTTCCCTAAAAACCTTTCTTGCGTGTTATGCCATACGTCTCATTGCAATAAAACATAGAAACAACACTCTCTACATTGGTTCCAAACCTAGGCTATTGAATTGGGGCGCTAATTACTGCACATCAAATGACAATTGCATTGGTGAACTTAGACCTCAGGGTCCTATGGTTCTGGTAAAGGATCATTATGTAGAGTTTGCTTGTTCCTTTTGTGTCTGGGTGTCTTCATGCAACGCTCCAATGCACCGATTAGCATGCATGCTAATCTGAATCTTCAAAGTACTACAAGATTCTGTTCTGGAGAAGAATTGAAGAGCTGCACTGCGGCCATCCCCAGGTCTCCCCAGCTGCATTAAAGGATGGGTCAAACGAAAAAGACAAATTTCACTACAATGTCTTAATCACTGGAAAATAATTGTATTCTGTTTTTGTTGCACAGAATAAAGACGGTGAGATCGTCTACATCTTCAAATCAACCTTGAAAGCTCCATGCAATCTGCGTTTTATAAGGGAAAATCCACCGGGACATGAAAGCTGGGAATATACTCTGCGACAGGGAAGGTCATGCGAAACTGGCTCATTCTGGTCTGGTTGGACAGTTGACGGTGAGCTCTGATTCCACTGGGCCTTCCAGTCTTTAAAAGTCAACATAATAAAGTCAGGTCTCCCTCTGATATTATGGAACATCATAATAATTTTGTCTGCACAAGTTTCCCTTTTTAAAATAAGCCAATGTGATGTAAAACTGAAGGCTGATAGCAGTTTGGAGATGTGGATTTGCATGTTTTCTCCAAAGTGTGGTTGGGCCAGCTGCATAACTTTTACAGCCCCTGGTGAGCTTTATTCCTGTCAAAATCTATCTTAAATATATTCTGCAGTGCCAGAGAGACAGTGTGTCGAGTATAGGGTTGTAGATTTAGGCCTATCTCTACACTTAATTCCCGACCGTCATGTTTTCAACCGCAGTTTGTGGTTTGGGCGCTCACACAGGACATTTTACAGTTCCCACACTGTGTATCTTCATCATCCTGATCTTATTCTGATCATATTATCCATGATGATGGGTCATTAAGTCCCAGATGAGCCACAGTGGGCAAGCCCTAGCTCCCTCTTTATGGGGAACAGGAGGACTATGTTATGGGACTGAGGGCAGAGGACAAGATGATGGTCAAATATAATATTACACATCACACAAATGCAGTATAGCTGTACAGTTTTTCCAGATTCTGAGATACTCCCTAATCTAGGTGGATATCTCAAAATGCCAATCCAGTTAAATGAACATTCATATTATTTATTTATTGTTGGTCTGTGAATTTCAGCGTATGAATTGTGTTCTTTCCATTGTGCACAAATATTTTCAGTTGGGATTTCCAACTTACCACAGCACTGGCTGTGTGTGCATGGCAAAAAGAGAGTGATGTCCCATCGGCCTTCAGGCTGCAGGCTAACATGGATAGCTGTGGTCTTCTTGAGACAAGACATTGAACCATCACCGATTCCTGGACCAGGACCAAAGCCTGTGGCCCTGATGGGCAAAAATTAGATCCAACTAGGCAGAAATGCAAAGGCTTCGGGTTCTCAGTGTTGGTGATGCAAATACTTCATAGAACACTGTAAGTGTCTCATAACAACACAAAATGATGGTGTATACATATATTAATGTGCAGATATAAAAAGCATTACCAAGTGCATAGTGATCAAAAGGAAACCAAGTATGAATGCTTTCACTTTATTTGCTTGGTAAAAATACGCTATGGAAAACATGGAATGGTTTAGTGTGTAAGGAAATGCAATGTGACTGCAAGACTGAAGACCAGTTCCAGCTGCCTCAACCCTTGGGCAAGATACCTCACTGCCCAAGGTTAAGGTTAGGGCCTTTCTGTTGAGCAGTTCAGCTCCAGCAGCCCTCCTCCACCCCCGCACCACAACCGGAGGAAATGTTTATCTCATTGTCTTCTTTTGAGTCTCCCCAGGATGAAATATCTGCTACTACACAGTCCCCCGTATTCAGCTTTTCATTTTTATCTAAATCTAATTAAGTTACCTAAAAGTATTACCAAGTACTTACGTAATAGACTGCTGCGCTCTGTTTGATTTTGACCTTTGACCACACTCTGGTGCGGGAACAAATTTGAGACGGTTTCCTCTTGTGGGATGTCCCAATATAGAAACATACAGTATCTAATGACTCAACAGGGACAAGGCACAGAAGCTATTTGTGTCCATCACTTGTTTCAAGTTTATCCATTATAAGTTCAATGTCCAGTGCCATGAGATTTGTCCTTTCTTGAACCAAACATCTGCATGTGTCTGCTGGGTGGTCCACAGCAGGAGCGCCACATTACTTACCTGGCTGCATTGTTTAACTTTTGGACATTCAGCCATTTTTTTACTAAGCACTTGATGATTTAAAGACTTCTATAAAAATGGTCATGACCATGACCCTTAGAAACCTGCACTGGATGTGAGCGAGGCATTGGGAATACATAGGAGCCATAAGAAGTACTAGACCCTCAATTATGTAAGGCTGGAATATACATATGTGCCCAACATAATAAAAAGGTTTATGCCCCAGATTTAGTGAACAAAAAATGTTTTAAAAGAATAGTTTCAGTGAGTGAAGGGTAAAATGGTGGATACGGTGGATAATATAGTTTCTTTGTTTGATTCATGGCCAGCGTGTCTGTAAAGATCATCATTTTTCAATCAAGGCTATGATTGAGGGTGTAAAAGTGCTGAGTGTTTGAGGGTCATCCATGGTGGTTTGTTCCAGATTCTTTTGGCTAAAACCGTTTTGCTTTTTTCACTATATGCCTGCAGATGAGCCAAAATGTATGCCATGTGTAACTCCAAAATTCAATATCTCATGTAAAATTTGTGGTAACACTTTATAATAACTACACTTTTAAATTCCATAATATACATAAATAAACCAAGACTTAATTAATAGTGAACAAATAGTTTATTAAGAATTATTCAGGCTTAGTAATTATTTATCTAATTCTATAAACCTAATTCCTAACCCTGACTAAGTTAAGTAGGTAAGTCATGCTTAATAAACTAGCGGTATATGTTCATTATGAATTAAGCCTTTGTTCAGGCGTGCTTATTATAAAGTGTTACTAAATAGTTACTTATGTTGAATAGAATTGAACTGTTGTAAGTATAGAGCACTTAAGCACTTTGAATAGCCTTGTACAAATTGTGCTCTTCAAATAAACTTGCCTTGCCTAGAATACTTTTTATTGAAAAGTTATTTTATTTTAGACAATACAAAAGAGTGTGAGAAGAAAAGTGAGATATGGACATAAGCCAGGGGTTGGCGGAGATGTTTTTATACACGATTTTTACAAGAGTATATTTCCTTTGATGGTAGGGATAGACCAATAAAACAGTGTTGTGGATGAAACTGTGTATGCCAGGTGGCTGCTGGATGTAGTTCCACATCATCTTTTTTCTCACTTAACCCACAGCGCAGCTCTATAAAAGTTGTGGTCGGAAGCTCGAAAGTGTTTGTGCCAAAACTAGTACTTCAATCGAACACGGAATAAACTTCACTTATGTGCAAATTTATCCAATATGGTAGCCAAGAGCAAACAAGATTAAGTCATGACTGGGCTAGACCAAATAACCGATTTAGGGACCCATTTTCAGAGAATTATTAGACATTTCTATGAATTTGGATGCTAATGACTTGCTTTGTTAATTTAAATGTATTCATGTGTTTAATAGAGCAATCCAGCAGAGGTGACTCTAGCTCTGAAAAGTAAAAAGTACTTTTTATTCTTGCATTACAATTTATCATTGTGCATTTTCATGGGTGAGAATTGTCTACCTTACCTGTAGGAATAATAATAAAGAGAATGCATTGGATTTATGGCATCTTTTAAAAGGCACTTGCTGTTATTGATTCTTTCACACTGCATACTAGGTGGAGGCCAACTGTTTTTTTTGGGGGCGAACACTCGAACACACAGCTTTAAGAAGCTTATATTTGAAGATGTTTCATTAATACAGAAATAAATCTTAGTACTTAATCTTAAAAGCACAAACTCCAAATAATTGGGGGATGAAAAGTCTTTTTTAAACAAGCACACTTATCATTAGAGAATGTGTTATTGAGCATGAACAATGCAGCGTCAGCAGTGACACTATGGGAAAAAGTGTCTCATACACAGATGCATGAATGAATGAGTTCTGCACAAATGATGGTGATGATCTTTAAATGTGGCTGTCCTTCATGTGGTTGAACACTGGTACTGGGGGCTTACTGTTCTCTCATATCCACATACAATCACTGAAGCGCTCCCAGCATGAACCGCTTTTATTAGATCACATAAAGTAAACAGTCTCACCGAGTGTTTTTGATAAATGCAATTTGCTGCTTTGCTCCATTCCAGGCTGCATCTTGTGTTTGGCCTGTTGTAAGTTAATTTGCCAGATCAACTGAAAAAACAGAGAGATCTAATAGAAAACACAGCCCTGGCATCAGCACTACATACCAGTGGTCGTCTAAAGAATGGGGGCTCTTTAATGTGGTGAATGCATGGTCTCTGTTCAAAATGTAGTTTCCGTAAAAAAAGAACCCACTTTTCCGTTGGCTCTATTCTAATTTCCTTTCAATTGTTGTTAAATTATCAGTGTTTGTCTTCATCACTTATGAACTGTTCCTCAGCTTACCGTATTTCACCACATATAGTTTAGTCTCAGTGTGAGTGGTATCCCAAGTGGCTGCAGCTGGTTTCATTGCAAAGTGAAATTTAATTTGTTGATTAAATGTGGAATATTATAGTGAACCAGCTGCAAAGACATGACCAAAATAATACCTCTTCTTAAACTGTACAAACAATAAATGTTTAGAATAGAGCTTAAAATAACCCTGAAATAATAACCATAAAACGGTCACATGTTGTTATGATGCACATGATCTTATGATCACTAAGCTTCTCGCTATGGCGCTCGGGATCCAACATCAAACAGCGAACAGTTTTTATTTCTGGCCACATTGAAAAATGTCCATTGAGATGCATTAGCCAAAACAATTAAAACAACCTAATAAGCTGTTGGGTGACTTATGAAATTTATCGAGTCAGAACACTAAAGACAGCTATGTTTAGTGTCTAGCATTTTAAATTGGATTAACATTAGGCTACAACACATTTCAAATCCAGAGGACCACCCGGACAAACTAATGAGTCAGTTAAAGCATATTAGAATAGCATGAAGGAAAGCAAGAAATTTACAAAAATATGGCCCTGTATAGAAAACATTTTTGTTCCAATTTGTCCTGTGATGGTTTCACACCCTGCCTTGGCTACTGGCAGTTTGCCTCAATGCTGCTAGAAAACAAAACTTTTGTTTTTACAAGGCCCCATAATCAGAGCTTTCTGATATAAGAGCATCATAAAATAAAAGTTTCTATTTTACTTGTTTAAACCCAAGCTCATCCACTACCATCACTTTATTTGACCAGTGTGTTCAGCTTAATTCCTAAAACACAGCTTGTCACTCTAGGGTACTGTGATGGATTGGCTGCACAGCTCAATGTAATACTACTATTATGATATTTACATTACTTAAAGTATTAAATATACAGTCAAAATGTTGCTACTACTACATTTCATCATGTTCACTGCTTTCTTCCAATTGACATGGACACCAAAAGTAGGTCCCTTTATTTTCCCTGGACTAGATTGAGCACTTGTGGTTGCAGGTTGCAAGTTTCGTTATTCAAATGCTTGAATATTTGGTGTATGTCAATTGCTTTTCACCCCGGGAAGACTTGGACAGGCCACATAGACTACATGCCAGTAAGACCGTTTCAGCTGCACTTATTTTAATATAAGTCTTAGATGACATTGCTCGCTCAAAGTTTCAGAAAGGAGGCAATAGCAGATTCAGTGTAAACAAGGTTAGCCTCTCTCTCATGAGGTGTACCACCAGCTGCTGCTTCCACACACTTTAGTAAATCTTGTAAATGTCTGTACCTTAGACCTCAAAGGGAAACAAGTGTCAACATTGATTTCGTCACTGTTGTCCATATGTGCATGATCTGGATGACATACTGCTGGTGCAATGAAAGATACATTTGAGATATTTAGCTTGTAAAACATAATCTTTTTAGACTTAAATGACAAGTGATTTAAAAAGTAAAATTGTTCACCCAAGCATCACCTCTCAAACCTTCTACTACCAAAAAGTACATTGAACACAGTTCAATGTACTTTTACATTTAATTAATTACTAATTAATTACATTTAATTAATAAACAGTTAATTAAACCAGGATGGAGGAAAGCATAAAGGAAAAAGAAACACCTCCAACTTAATTCTCTAACCACTATTGTAACCAGTTGACCCATGTGTCACAACAAACGTTTTTGAGCACTCCCTTTCCATCTTGGGATCCTCTTCTAGATTTTGAGAAACCACCAGTCAAGGAGAGAACATGCAATCCAGCATTTAGCATGTTAATGTAGGTCTGTGAGTTTCAGCGCACTTTATTCATTTGTTGTTTATGTCAGTTTTTTAATGCAAAATACAAGTCATCAGAGCGAGTTGGTTAGTTATCCATTGTTGATAAGGCAGGAGATTACCAGCATGAACCAAAAGACCTGTATGTCTACAAGACCTACATGTTTGGATACTACCAGAATTTGAGAACCACGGTCCTTGTGTTCCTAAAATTGCATTCAAATACATTTTAGCCTAATTTGTATGACCCTATTGCGCATGCATGTGATTTCTGCACCATCACAATTGCCTTCCATGTTTGCCATCCATGGCTTAGCTCAGTCTGTTCAGCCATCATAGCCTAAATATAGCAGATATATCGCACCTGCCAAAACACACTGGCCATGCTTTCTTAACCTTGCTCTGTGGCTGTGTGTTAGCAGTGGAAATGTAGTGGAAGCAGCAGCAGTAATGGCCCTGTCCCGCACACTCACACTTGTGTTTTTGGAAGCTGTGAAATCACTACAGGGAGCTGCCATTAGCTGCTTTGTTCACTACATCATCACTCACGTCAGGACAGAGGGGGCAAGTAACGCTTTTGCTTGAGGAATTTACGTGTTGATAAGAACTTGAAAAACGTCTGTACTGCCATTGTGAGGTAGCAGTACCTTTACTTGAGCAGGAACGCGGTGTGAAACAGTACTTTCACTCATGCTGTTGTCGTCCATGTGTGATCTGGGAACTTCTGGCTTCGCTCAATTGAAGCAGTATTACAGTGAAAATATTTTCTTTTGGGTAGTTAACATCAATAACATTCAAGTGGTACAGTTCATTGAGCTCATAGCCATTTAGCCTCATTTGTCTTCAGGACACCCCTTATTCTTTCAATTTGTTATGAAGTATGAAGTCATTTCTGCCAGAGAAATGGCAATTGTAAATGCTGTTATTTTTAAGCTGCAAAATCAAATGCTGCAACTATGGTGCAATGTGAACTTTCTTCTGCATAGTATGTGGGCTTTATGCAGTGGTTCTTTCAGATCACTAAATCCAAGACCAGACTGAATATAGGACAGAAGAAGTTAGTGATAACCACCACTCCATTGTAACCCGACTATTATCTATTGTACTAAACATTGCCATTACATTGCAAAAGTGTGCACCAGTGGGCCTAATGGAAGCTTGGCCTGATTCGGGCATATCTGCAGAGTTGTCTTTAGTCCAATCATGATTATTTATTTAGTTTACAAGTGCACACAAGTAAAACAAAATCTGACCCTCCCAGAATCCTGTCTGTCCCTAAGAGAAAACCAGAAACATACATTTTATACTAAACCAGGATGTGTGAATTATACATTTGCAGTAAAGAAACCAGTTCTTGACATAGTTTTTTGTACTATTGTAACAACACAATGGGTAGCTGTCCTGTAGATGCGGCCTTGGAATATAAAATGCTCTTACTTAAGCACTTCAGTCTCCAGTCAGGTGTGTTCATACCTGAGCTCTGCTGCTATAGGTAGCTTTCACTCTTGTTTTCCTGCAATAGTTCATATATTGTGGCCACTAATGCTGCTATTTTAGTGCCATGGTGTGGCTCACAGCCCAGAGCAGAACTGGGGTCAGAATGCTTGCCAATGCTCAATCTCATCAGCTCTCAGAAGCTAAGCTAGGCAGTCATTGTGTCCTTTGGCAAGACACTTAACCCACGTTGCCTAGTAAAGGGCTTTGAGTGCCTTGAAGGTGGAAAAGCGCTACATAAATACACTGAAATAATAAAATAATAATAATAATCTGTTGTAGCCAGCTATGAGTCCAGCTTGTAAGCCATCACCCGTCAAGGGTTATGACCCAGCTCTGAGGCCACGACAGCAAATTAACAAACAACACAAAGTAACACAAGCAAACAAACCAGTTCATGGATGTCTCACAAAGGTGACCGCACTGGGCACAGAATGAGCAAGAGCGTGTGCGGCGCATGCAATAGCTTTTAAAAGTGCAGGACATCACAAGGCTGCATCAAACTCTAGTAACTCCACGGCACAAAATAATCATAATATCATACGGCAACAACATAGGATCATGACAGCATCAACATGTACAAAATATAGGCACCTGTAATATTGCCTTATGGTTTACTGTATCTATCCTGGTTAAAACTGGTCTCAAATAAACACAAACAGACTCCAGATTCTTCAGATCAGCTCAGAACTACACATCATACAAATCTTTAAATTATTTTTGTTTTTCTGTGTTTTAGTATGTCTCCATTACTCTCAAAGCTGTGTTCATCACCCTTTATATATTATTTGACTCCCCCGACATCCGGCAGCAGTAAGTAATACAGAATAAATGCAGATTTTAAACTCTGCCCTAATGCTTGGAGGGTAATCAGATGAAAATGTCCACAACAATCTGCTTGATATTTTTAAGAAATGACTGCATTGCTTTGTTCCAGATGCAGGGAGTTGTTCTGTGATCACATTCAAAGTTTTTACACTGGCGCTCATCAATTCAGGAATGTGACTGACTTCATAAGGCGCCCAGAAACAAGAGCTTTATCTCGTATTTCAACACTTTCATCTTAGGCACAAATAATGTCACCGGGGCAGCTGCTGTTGATTTCTGGCTATCAGAAGCATTCGGTGCATGTTTGTAGTGACACTCTTAAAGCAGAAATTTATCTAATAAGTTGTAGCCAACAGCCAATAAATGTGGGCCACACCATAAATGGCCAACAAAGCAGTAAGAAATTGGGCTAACATTAAGTCTGCAAGTAGGCGAATAATGTTTTTTAGAACAAATCCTTTACATGGTAGTTTTATATGTAATCAAACACTGGCTACCTGAAACAAAGTTATTAATGGACAGTTTGGAATGATTTCTTGGAGTCCATTGGTCCCTCCTGATGGCATTAATTAATTTAAAACATGGTTGATGAGACTGTAATAGAAGAATAATCCTTTCTTTAGACTTAAATACAAATTAAAAAAACGAATGTGCAACAAATGTCACTTCGAGCACATGAAAAATAAATAAGAATGGTTTAAGAGAAAATAAATAAAAAATATCTGAATTAAAATATTACAGCATATTATCAGTTGTAATTGTATCAATAAAATGTGCTTAAATGTCCTTAAATTTGGGAAAAAACATGTGGCGAGGTAAAGCTACAGTACCTCATGTGGGGTGTCTCGATGTTGGGAAATCACAAACAAACTTTGCTGAATATAATTTTAAAACTTAAAACTGTATTAAATATGGTGTCCTTGACACTTAACATGCACATTAGTGAATTAAATGATTAGATTAGTGATAATCTAATTCAAATCAGTGGTAATACTAGAAACACAATTAGCCTCCCTCAAATGTTCTTTTCAAGGCACATTGATTGCAATCATACTGTTCTTGATTCATTATTTCACTGATGATAGAAATGACGTTAAACATGCTTGCAATAAGCAATGATTTATTTAAAACTGTAACTTAACTCCAGAAAGAAAACAAACAACGTATCCAGTGCTGGCATGTGATACAAGGCCTTACAGAGCTGGTGAGATTGTTAATGTGTGTGTGATGATGAGTGCATTCAGTGAGGCTGCAAATGGACTTTAAGTATAACCATAGTCATAAAAAAGGGTTATACATATGGAGAATACCACTTTGTTGGTCATTTCAATATTGATACTTCCACAACTACTAAAATATACAGCAGCAAAAAATGTTTCACTACTGTTACACGTCTTCCAAACACCAAACTACAACTACTACTATTACTTTTATTTCCAGCCTACTATTAGTTTTACTGCTGCTGCCACCTCCAGTTGTACCTGCCTTATAAATGTACTGAATTTACATATTTTTTACTTTCTTACCTCCATGTGAGCCCGTGTATTTCCCAAGCCCCTGAATGTGGGAGTCCTCCGGGAATTCAAGTAGCACATTGGGTCGTCCACTCAATACCCCTGTTTAAATGGATTCATTGCCAGCTAATTGGGATAACATGGCTGGAAATGTTGACCTTGGTATTTCTAAACAAGGTTTCAATTAACTCTTGGTAAGCCAGAGCAGCCAGGCCACAGAAGAATCTTGTGAAAGAAAGAGGAAATGCAAAACATGCCCCAGTTGATGGTTGGCTTTCCCTTACTTTGATTAATCACTTGGAGACGAGGCAAGTGGGACTGGTAAAATAATTAGAAGGAAAAACACCCTGTTCTTGCCACTGTAGCATTAAGAGCTGCTTAAGGTTGAGTTACTGGCACAGACGTCAAAACGACTCCTATTCCGCTTTAAAAATAAGCTACATTTTTGTTACTCTGTGAAAAGATTTACAATGAAAATCTATACGCTCATATAATCCGCACTCGGAAGGTTTTGCTTGCAGAGCTGAGTGAAAATAATTAAATCCTGCACTTTTCAAGTCCAAGAAATGTAAAAATGTATTAGATTGAGTTCTGGGGGGTAACTTACATTGACTTTACTGACAGTTGTTCTTTTATTCTTATATCTTGTTTTCCTATTCCTTTTTAATGATTGAATAACAATTCATTGTAATTCACTGTACAATCTAATGTTACTTAATCTTCAAGTGCGAGAGTAATTGTATTCCATTCAAATAAACTATAGCGAGCCTTTTCAGGTCGATTTGTCCTGAGCAATGTGTCTTCAATTCACTGTCAATAAGACTGGCCCAGGCTTACAGAGCTGATACTTTGAGGAAGTTTATTCTTTCACATTACTATATTGTGTACAGACACTTAGAAGTCAGTGCCAGCATAACTCTGATCCAGCAAGCGGCTTTTCAGATGGAGGAACTGGAGTTATCCACCTGATGAGAGACAGAGAAAAGTCCTGGGACGTTTTTGATTACTGTGTTTTATTGCGGACTCAGAGCAAGTCATTTGGAGCTGGAGGACAAACCCAACAACCTGCACTGAATCAAAATGCATCAGTCTTATACTAAACTCCATCCAATTACAGAGAGTTAACATGAATGAACTTTGTGACAAAACTGGACCACTGAAGGCTGTCTGCAACTAATAATAAAGGATTTTATCTTTTCTCAACCCGGAAGTAAAAACTGAAGGCAGCGCTTGGTGGGTCCACCCCACTTCACTGTATGAAAAAGCTGTTCAAAAGCTGCCTAAAATGAATGCGCATACATTTTAACGATGTGCCAAATTTGTGAGAGCCAGGAACTTGATAGATTGAAATACATACTTGCTCCTTTTGCAGTGTGAAAATCAGGTACCGCAGCTTTAAGGTGACAAACATATTGTATATAATAAAGCCCATGTTGCTGACTCTACACTGTACACTTTTTGACATGCAATGAATTATGGGCAACGAGACAGTGATGCGGTATCCATGGGCTGTTTGGCTGGCTGCAGGAAGAAGACTCCAGGATGAAGAGATCGCATCAGAGATTAGACTTGGTTTTTAGGTGGAAGCAGACGCAATCGTCTCTTTCTCTCTTTCATGTTAATACGCTATCATGAGCTCGACAGTTTTGTGTGTTTGGCACCCTCCCATCTCAACTTCCTCCCTAATTCTTCACTATTTCCATTGACTCCAAAGAATATGTCTGTGTGTGCTGCGAGTGTTTAGGCCTTTGAAGAGTTGCCCAAATGGCTGCTTTGTCTGTACTTTGTTGTTCTAAATGCTTGCAGTATTAAATCACCTCCCCATATCCCCAAACTGTGTACTCCATCATCTCCAAAACGTACATTCTCCAGTAAGTCCTGTTCGGCACGACTGGAGTTGTCCGGGGACTTGGCATGTTTACACAGGTTTTTATAGCGCTTCTAATAGCACCGTGACACGTTAAATACAGATTTTTGTTGCCTTTGGAGCAGGTTTCCTCAGAATATCATCATGCCTAGAGACAGGAGCTGACAGAGGGAGAACTGGTTGCTTCTTTGTCACTTCCAATAAGTGTAAACATACCTTCTGCTGCTCCCCACTGGATAATCTTAGACCAGACATGTGTTGCCAAGTGTACAGTGATGGAAAAGACCTGCAGACGCCCGCTGAATGATATTCTACATGTGCAAATATACTGTATGCTGTAACTCTGAGGAAAGATGCAAGACACACAGTTAAGAACCTATTTAAATAAGTCTTTACAATGCTTTACTTACTTATTCATACACCAAGACAAATAATGATTATAACTAAAGACTTTAATTTGAAATACAGTGTAAAACTATATGCTGCTGCCAAAAGAGTTTGAGCAGTTAAACACTTGAAAGGATTTAAAAAGTGTCACCAGCAAATACAAATAGTAATACAATTTGAATCAGCTTTGACTTTGTCCTCAACCCAATAAATCCCAAATATTTGTGCTCCCTTGTTTTCACAGAATTTAGTAAGTCATTGAACACACACAATCCACAGGATAATCAGTGAAGCTGGCTGTGAAAGCACACCTTTTATTTACAGCAGGGACATAAACAGTAGTTTATGATAGCACATTGACAGTCATATTGCATAAGCAGCCCCTCGCTCAGTGTTAAGAGGATAAACTCTCTGTAGGTGAGCTTTTGGACGGTTCACTCCCACACCAGGATGAATTAGATGTGGGGTGAAGGTGATTGGAGGCAGCGCTGCGGAAGGATTAGTCTAATCCCAACTCCCTTATTTTACCAAACATTATCATGACACCACACTGAAGATGGCTCGGTGATAACAGCCAAGTAGATGTTGTTTCAATTGTAGTGCACATTTTGAGTTGTAGAATAAATGTATCTGTTTAAACGTATGAGATTATTTAATGATCTGCTTGAATGAAAGGACTAGAAGTATCTCATGAGTTCAACTTCTGATGCAAACCTAACTTCATGATGCAGGACTGAAACAAACTGCATTGGCTTGAATGACTTGAGTAGGTTTTATCAGCTGCAGCCTTCACCTCTGCCTCATACTGGCCTCTATCAGCCTTTGTCAAACAGCTCCCCTAATTTTATAGCTTTACCACCCTTTGTGCGCTCCTCTTCACCTGTGATAGTGTTCAAAGGTGCATCCACCCAAAGATAACAGTTTACAGTAGTTAATTGGTGATTAAACGGCAAGATGTCCTTGTAAAACGCTGCTACCAGTGTTATGGTCTTTTAAAAACGATTTTAACCTTTTTCATTGGAATTTAAAGTCAACATTTATGTATTTAAAGTTTTATAGGCTTGTTAGATCATATGACAAACCATAAAAAGATATACTATAGCTCAAACAGTGTAGACTGAATGCAGTTGAGCAGGCAGCTGGCAGGTTTTGGGGAAGTGTATGCGGTGACTAACTGAGGTCTTTCCATTCCATGCAAGAAAGGTTGAAAATGTTGGTCCTTAAACTCCATAAATGTTTAAAACACAGAGGTTGGCTTTATCTGACAGCAGTGGAGAATAAAATGGTGTGGAAGAGCTAGGAGGACATACAGCAAATCGCCAAAGTTGGGGATTGATCTCAACACTGAAGCGGGCATTTATGCGTCATTGTATATGTGTACTATTGTAACACATGCAGTAAACCCTTGACTAACCGGGCACTAAAAAACAACCAACAACCCCTTATATGCACCAACTATAAATTGCATTGCTATTATTGTTTGCTTTATGAACCAGAGAGAAAATAAACGATTTTTCAATGTACAGTACAGTTTATTTTTTGTCTGAGTTATATAACTTGATTTGTGCGACAGTGGCTGTGTCTGTTGCATTGGGCTCACTTGTGCCAGTGTGAGATTTGCAGCCAGAGCGGCCGCAGCCAAATCTCTAAACCCATGTAATTACATTTTAATTACATTTTAAGCAGCACTGGCTGGTTCACATACCCACACTAATTAGTTTTGTTTTTCCACTCTTCTTATAATCTGCTCCTTTTGTGCCACAAGTGTTTGAGCCATGCTGTCCAGAGAGGAACAGTCAGGATGATAGTATGGCTTGAATTTGAAAAAATCGGACGGTTGGAGCGTGTAAGAATAGACTGACCCCGATCTTTTATGTAAACCACTAGCACAGACCACCTGAAACTGTTTGGGGGATGTTTCCTTTGATTAGCTCTGTTATGGGAGTGTTACACAAATACAAAGCTATCCAGACGCATTTACTGTGTTTATTTGCGGTACCACCTGTGTTTCCATGTACAATACGACAAGCCAGGCATGATGATGGGGAACATTAGCCTAAACTAATTACAGTCAGTACAACATGGTCCAAACACATGCCTATTAAGCGCATCCTACGCTATTCCTGCTTTAGATCCTCATCACGTTCAAACGTCTGAGTTGTTGGAAACAAATTAGCCCCCTTGGGTGTGTTTGTCACTATCCCCCCTGTCTCTGCACCATCGCTCTTCCTCATCGCTTGTCAAATATTTATTGCTGATGGACAGATAAGATAGTTTCAGCCACGGACCTCTCTGTGCCAGCTGCTTCTGACCTTTGGCCACAATAAAAGCTGAAGATGCGTTCCAGGCAGAAGGAAAGATTGTTTTATTTGGAGTTCATCCTAGCATTCATTGATTGAAGGCTTAGGTGTACTAAGACATGATTTGATTTGAGTATTTTTTTTTTTTGAATGGACCACTGTGATTAGCGTTTAATTGTATGGGAAAGAATAAAGGATAAATGCCAAAAAAGTCATCAAATTTAGGAATAGCAGTTTGCACATAGTTGCACATAAAAATAAATATAAATATGTTTTTAAAGTTTAAATTCAAACGACTTTTTTCTTCATTGTACACATACTATTACAAACACGTAAGGCTACATCATGTAACTATTTTAGTTTGGATCATCACCTGTAATAATGTGTTAGGTCATAAGGAAGCACTCACCGGAGACAAGGATATACAACTGACCACAGCGCGTGCAACTGTATTTATCGAAAAACATGCTTTGTTCCTCATCCTGTTTGTAAGACATTATTTAGTGTAGTCGTAAATATTGCTGTGAAAGCCGATTAAGTTCTTACAAAGAGAATGTTTAGAGATTTTCTTGACACATGTATGCTACAAAGAGTATGATAATGCAATAAAAATACTAAATTCCCAGCTCTCATTATTAATATAGGTTAATTTTTAAGTAGTTAGGTATCTATTATCAGAAATTTCAGATTAAAGGACCTCATTGATGCATCGCTTGATTTTTAAGACTTGTCCAATATTTTCAACTAATTCATCTTTCTTCTTTTTCTCTTCTAAGGGACACACACATGACATAGAATATAACAGTACTACAAATATCACCAAAACACATTAGGACTACAGACAATAATAATTCATCTCACTTACTTGATATTGAGGTAATCATTCTTGTTTCTAAATACTATAATTTCTATATATAGCAACAAAATATGTTGCAACTATGAATGGTGGGAACTTTAACCCGACACATCTCAGAACTACTATATCTTTTATAATTCTAAGGGGACATGGTGTTAGTTAAACAAAGTCAAGCAAGTTATTTCTCATATGCAGCCACAGATCTTTAATGTATTTTCAGGAGGTCTCGTGTCTCTTGAGTTTCTGGAGACAGCAAATGGTTAAATCAGTGGGTTAGAGTTGTTCTCCTGTTGCCACTGAGTGTCTACTGATCTTAGGCTTGTCCTGGTCTCGTTTGGTGTGGTCCTGCCAATAACACTACATCCACATTGGTCAGCAGGCACAAATGTGTGTAATGAGAGGCCAAGACTAATCCAGCTGAACACACCACGGCCTGTCATGTAGACTGGACCTAAGACAACTTCTTACAACATCTGCTCAGAAATAGAAAATTAATCTTGTTTAATAAAACTGAACACCATCTGGACTTTTGGTCAAAATTGTTACAATGTGTGAACGGCTCAAAAAAAAAGGTTTGATTAACCTCAAGTCACCCCAGAGGCTGCTCTGTGCCTGCTCGTCAAGAACACAGTGAAAAGAACACCATTGTGAAGAGCATAACTGAAAATACGGTGTGTTTTGGTTCAAATACCTAAGAGCATATTAAATCCTTTGCCTTTGTAGTAGCGGCTTCAGCAGTCATATCTTGTGTTTGTTTAGTTGTCCTGAGCGACGGTTCACTTTGATAATAACAGTTTTTATCTGCAGGTTCAGGAGCAATGGATGTCACATGGGTACATTTACATTTACACAGCCAGAAAGAACAGAAAAGAAGAACAATCAGAAAATCCAATTATTGGATATGATTTTATGTGTGTTTTTACAAATCTGATGATCAAAGCCACCGCCAGTTAACTAGTGGATGTGAGGAGTAGCTGTTGTGTTTATACTATGAATTTAGAATACCAAAAAATGTTGCATATTTTTTCTCCTCAAAAAATGCAGGTGGGAACAATAAATCAGACTGTAACAGTTAACATAACACCAGTTATTTCTAGAAGACATTCACTGGTCAGACTTTGAACTGTGGTGTCATTTTTATCTGTGCAGTCTTTGTTGACATGTTTACAATTCAAAACAGCAGTGTTGGTGCCATCTAATGGTCAACTGCTCAAATAAACACTACCTGCCAGTTGTTATCAGAGCTACTGTCTATTGATTTCTTGATGTAACTTTGAACTTTTTCACTTCTGCTTCCTGATTTCAGGGAACATTTTATTGTTTATATTGGGCCATTAGTTTTATCAGCACCAAAAGATAAAGCTAATGAAAGAAGGCCTGTGTTCTCACTGGAGCAAGGATTACGATTACGAAGTTGTTTAACTGTTTCCGAAATGTTTTATTGCATCACGGGATATGAACATATTTATTTAATTGTTTTCCCTTTTTTTTAATCATTTGATAATATAATACTTCAATTGAAATGTATGCATGTATGTATGTATGTATTGTAGCCTTTGACCAAAAATATATATATATTTGTCCTTCCTACCTAATATACAGAATATTACTCTACAATTGTGATATACAATAGAAATCAGATTTCACTTATGATACATTCAATTGTATCAGCTGTTTGTCAGGCTTCTTTTAATTTTTTTGGCTTTTTTTTTGCCTCCATAAGTAACTGCTACTACCAAGAAAGAAGTCAGCCTTATACTGCTGCTAGAGTAGTTTACAAAGTCCAAATAACTTTTCTTCCAGACTGGAGCCAATTGTTTACCTTGATGTTAGCGGTTTGCTGCCTCTTCCAGCCTGGTTCCTCTTTACAAACACAAAGAGACGTGCATTTAAGAGGACATCTGCCAGGGTAGCTAAGTCATTTGTCCTCTATATCTTAAACAATGTAGCATGAATAGAAATGTATGTTCTCTTATGGCTCTCATTATGACCCAGAGAGCACCTATGGAAGTATAAAAGGAGCTGATAGTGAGCAGATCCCCTATCCCAGCAGATGCTTGTGATAAGATAATGATAAGGTGACCAGCTATCTGTGGCAAGCATCAATGTGCCAAACATGGCATGTCAACATTTTGCATGGGTGTTGTGGACAATGGCAGAGCAGTGACGACAGACAAGTGAACATATCCATTAGAGCAATGATCCCTGCGCCAACAAAGTGTCAAATTGATGGACCAAATATAAAGTGCATTTGTGTATCTACTCTGGGATGTACTAGAGCTGTATAATATTGACTATAGTGTGATAAGGAGAGGTGGCGCACCCATAAACGCAAACTAATCCATGTCAATGAGACTTGGACAGGCTTAGGGCTTTCTGCCGTGCACTTTCTCATCTAGTCTTGATCTATGTATTTTCCTAAATCAATCTTACATTAAAAAAAAGTCTTTTCAAAATGAGCCATGACTAAGTTTGTTGACATTGAGGAGCTGTGTAAATATGCACTTCTGCTCTCATGTTATCGGCCTCCCATCTCTGTGCCATCAGCGACACTGACATGACTGCCCAGTCCAAAGGTGAGCGCTTTATTGGTGCCATTCTGAATCGTTTGGAAGCTGTTGATGGCTGTGAACCGCTGCATCTGATTTTGTTTTTATCTGTCGGAGGGAATAGATAGCTGCTACCTTGTTTGGAAATCTCTCATTATCTGTAGAGATAAGGGGATGTCTCTGTGGGGCTCAAAGGGTATTAGGAACAGAGCTCACCGACTGTCAATGAAAAATCCCCTGAGTCTAAACTTATCAAATGATACCAGACATGAGTGGAGCACTGTTTATGTAGTAATACAACTCTGGCCAATGTGTTATATTAGAGCTTGCGAATAATAATCCAATAGAAATGATCATTATCCATTTTTTTATAATAATTCTAATTTCAATGCCTAGACATTCCCCATGTGGCAGCTAGTAAATGCATTTTATTATTTTGTTTATATTTCTAGCCTTTTTAATCTTGCCTTGAATCACTTTTTAAAAGTGTAAACCACTGTTGACTTTGATCACTTCATTATTGTTTCTAACTTTCTGTTGGAGAATTTATACTTGCTTGTCTCCATGGAGATGTGTTTGCTAGCCTGGAATGTTCCACAATATGGTATTAAACATATATATCTCCAATGAGACAAGCAGGTGATGCCATCAGGCCAAATTACTGGTCAGATCTGTGGAGAGGCGAGCCCACTCAGTCAAAATACAAGTTATTCAAGGCATTTTTAAGCAAAAAAAAAGGCAAAGCACTGCCATTATTTCAAATCTGCTGTCAGTTTTAACAATAATGTTTGTGTTGTCTTTAACTACTGCCATTTAGTTTCACTGCTTACTCTGTTCACATATCTTTAACACTTTATCATCTGTCTTTTTAGTTCAGTAAATATTGCATTTATGACCCTGTATAGTTTTATTAGACACCATTACATGTAACAACATTGGACATGTTTAAATCATTCTTATTTTACTAGCGCCCATTTCACATTTTACAGGGTAAAGTGGCTCGTGCCCATCCAGTGATGATCGGCTCTCTCATGTCACAGTGGACTGAGCCTTTCTGAGCCGCTGTTTGTGTTCTGGCTAGACATGAGCTATAATGAGCACTGATTAGTTAAACTGGTTTCAATGCCTCTTCTATTTCAGCCCGGGTCATTCATACAGGCCATAGTCTGCACAGGGACATTCTTCAGAGGTGTCTGGGCTCAAGATAGAAAGTTCAAGTTCAAATGCATAAAAGGGAAAATTATTTAACCAAGATTCTTTAGGATTCACACCACTAAACTATAAATTGTGGAAACTTTGATAAAAAAAAGTGTACCAATTAACACAGACATGAAATGAATTTGTTTAAACTGGCAACATTAATGATTATGATTATGATTATGACATATGAAGTTTTTTTTGACACTTGGTGTGGGGGTGGAGTCCATTGCCCTTATATTGTATTGACTTTGCTTCAACCCTATTTATTTATTTATTGAGATAAGCACAAAAGACTTGAATGGACTTGTACTCCCTAAAAAATCTTGTTTTTTTGTGTAAAACATTTTGACATCAGTTGGCATGTCAGCAGCGGTGGAAAGTAAAAGTACTGTGCTTAAGTAAAATGTGTAGGTATATGCGCTTACAGTAAAGTATTTTTACAGTACCGTAGCTACTTTTTACTTCATCACATTTGAGAGCATGTACCTTCTATCCCACAGCATTTTTTAAACTGGACAGGCAACTAAAAAAAAATGTCCCCGTTGTTGTTGAACGCTTATGGAAATATCTAGCAGATTTTTTTTTGCTCAAGTCCCAGCTTTGAGCAGACACAATAGACTATATACATAATATAAATGACCAGTAAAATCTGAACAATTCTGGATTAAGATCACATTTGGACGCTTTAATTTTTCTCAAAATCGTTGTGAATCACTTTTTCTTTTTACTCTTTTATTTTTAGTGGTGTACTGCAATACTGTGACTCCAGTAGATTTTTTAATGTGATAGCCTTAGTTCAGTACTTCTTCCACCACTGTATATATAGTAATTATAAGTGCCCCACACTTCCTTCATATTGCCTTCCTATTCAAACAGTGCACAGATGTGATTAGGTGTAGTAAGGCCCTGGTCTGCAGTCTCCTGAAGCCACCAACACAAACTGGACCTTGGCCCGGCCTGTTATTCTTTCCACTGTGGAGGTGCTTAAATGTGAGGAGGCAGGGCAGGTCCTGGCTCTTCCTGTCGGATCGACCATGTTGAGTGCTGTTTATTTGTCTTTCATTTCAACCCGAGGGAACCAAAAATATTAGCGACAGAGTGGACCAAGCTTTTTTCACTTTACTCAAGATGAAGATCTATTTTTGTAATTAGTGAACTGCACTTCACCCAGAAACTGTGAAATGGGTCATGTGACTTCTGTCCGGACTGTATAGTCAAGAGCGTGACCTGCACTAAACAATTTAGCCTCAGCATGTATCAAATAGCAGGCGACATCCCGTCCATGTAGTCTCAACAATGTATTTACTTCTATGTATTCTTATTAATCTATTTTTGACAGGCACAGTGCATGTTAATGGACAGACATGATGAACATGAACATGTAGTGTCGCTGAAGGCTCAATAACATCTGTTATCATACATTACAGAAGAGTGTAAGTTATTTGAATTGGGCAAAGTTGAAACAAAGCACTTGCAGTTAATCACTTTATGCCTGGTGTTTCATATTTGTGACAAACCAAATTAGACCAAATCAGTTCAAACAGTAAAGATATTACCAAAATTGGTCTTGTCATTTTTTTATAGCAATCATTTCAAATTTAAACGGGAGTTGAAAAAACATAATTTAAAATTTGCAAAATGTGAAAATGTGGCTTTCAACAAAAGGCAAGTTGGGTCAAAATAAAATATGCAGTAGTTTTTCATAAGCTCCTCTAGATACTTACGCATCTAGTCAAGTCAGTGTGAATTATACTTTTAAAATGAAATATAATGTGTTCCAACTTACTTCAAAAAAAGGGGATTTAGACCTGGTTTGGACCTAGGTTAGTGCTGCTTAGAGCGTAATTTACATAATATACATAATATCAATCAAGTTTAAATGGGTTTTAATGCAATTTTATGATTAATTTCTATTGTCTTCAATACAACAGTGTGTTTGTGGCCTAGTGTTGCATATAAACCCCAAAGTGTTATCAGTGTTTTATATGGCTTCTGCCATATAAAATTAATTATTTTTATCCAGTGCTGCATTATTTTGCATTATTTTTCACTAGTTGATGATGTGAGAGAGTGACCACTGCACAAAGCCTTCTCCAGCTCGTCCCAAACACTCTCACTGGGGTTCAGATCTGTAGATTAGTTTCTGCTTCTCCTTAGAAGTTTCCTCTGTTTGATGCCAATGATTTGACCCTTCTCACAAACACTGACATCTTTTCCATGACCACAGGATTTGTCTTTCCACATGGTTGTTTCAGAAATGAGAAGCCACTCACTGCATCAGTTGACTTTAAATACAGTGTTGCAGCTGAAAGATCATCATCCATGAAGCGGTTATCCAGCAGGAGGCTCGTACCAACTGTATTTGCTTTGTTGAATCCAAGTGGTGACTTTTGGACAGGCAGTGTATAAATATATATTAATCATTGACAAACAAACAACTGGTAATCATGTAATAGTAATTGACAAGGGTTAGGATTATAGGGTTAGGGTTAGTGTTGGGGCTGGTTAATAATAATGATTAGTTTATTTTTGTTAATTGATTAATTACTAATTTCATACATTTGAAAATTATTAGTTTATTTTTGTAAATGATGAGTTAATGATAAACAAAGATTTATAAATGCTTTATATCTATGCTTTATTTTAAGTGTTACTGTGCAGCCTGCTTTTGGGGTAACATTTTTTTTTACATAATTGGGGAAATAACTAAGGCATCAATGAATTAAGAAAGACACTATACTCCAGGCATGTTTTTGATTATTCCCATGCCAATAGCCCTTTGATCATAGATTTGCGGGAATACTGAGTTTGCACCATTCGTAATATAGAGCTGATAAATGTGAACATAAGCATGTAATTAGCCCAAAATATTCACAAATGGTGCTTTTATTGTGAGGTACCGGTCTTCATTAAGTGACCCGAAGATGAAGCGTCAGGGGCAATGCGCCTGGTATGATGCCCTTCTGTGAGAGGAAATTTAATGGAAGTGGTTACATTGGTAGCAGATGGGGCAGTTTCCTGATTCCAAGTCACGGTTGAAATTTCAGACTACACCAAGCACATATTGGCTCTAAGACCTGATCGCTCTCCCTCTTTCTTTCCTGCCATGCACATTTGCCAACCAGATTTACAGTGCGATAGCAGCACACATGTAGTGACTGGCTGAAAAGAGGTTTTGAAAAATTATAGATTCATACTAGATACATATTTAGTTAGTTGGTTTTGGAATTATTGCATTTTACTCCGATTTGGGGATACTGGGTAAATATTAAATATAAATCAGCTTTATGATACCAGTATGCCACATAGCCTGTAATACAAACGTTTTAATTATTAGTATTAGTTGCACATGTATGTTAACACTTTCAGGTAAGTGTTTTGGCTAAAGAACTTGGACTGAACCATTCGTAGTGTGATTGTATAATGTGTATAAATGTATTTGTTTATTTAAAAAAATTGAATTGAATTGACAGATTAAAGCCTTAGGATAATTCCCACCTGCAAACACGCATACTATTTACACAGACCATGTACAATTGGACTACACAGTTGAAGGCAGGAACAGTGACTACAGGAGCACATAATATAGCATGTTTTGCATGTCCTCTTATCGGCCTTAAGATTACAGAGTTTAATTCTTTATTTCAACTGCATTTTTGACAAGGTGTTTGGATAAATTCTTGGTGTGTCCATGTGTCAAATATTTCATTAATGCCTGGATGAATCGCACTAAGTTAAAAATCCCTGTGGTTA
The DNA here is from genome assembly GCF_026437365.1 of Eucyclogobius newberryi. Taxonomy (NCBI): domain Eukaryota; kingdom Metazoa; phylum Chordata; class Actinopteri; order Gobiiformes; family Gobiidae; genus Eucyclogobius; species Eucyclogobius newberryi. The sequence continues at coordinate 18,709,880 of NW_027315945.1, forward strand.
AAGTAGTGGTTAAAGTAGCTCTAACCACCATTTGTATATTGGGGTGCATGCTATGTCTGTTATTCAGTGCACATGCTAACGTGTGTGTGCGTAGGTCGTAATTTGTCTCCTTTGTGGGAGAGTATGCTGTCTCTGTGTGTGTGGGTGGTTAAGCGAGGCCATGAGTGAGATGACGGTAATAAATTTACTGACTTCAGGGCTTGCCGGTGCTGCCATTAATCAATTTTGATAAAGTGTTTAGCTGACAAATCTCAGAGTGGCCATGACATATTCTAGAGGCACCACTAACTTAGAGGAGAGAAGTGTCAAGTTGCAATGTATTTATGTGCATATGATTAACCGCAAGACACTGCGTTTAGATACCTTCTCTCTGCGGGGCTGCACATCTGAATTTAGTTTTCAGGAGATGTTCAACTTTTTTATGTTAGTGAAATACTCCACAAGTGCTCAAAAGAATGTATCCTGAGTTATTATGCAGTCCATTTGAACGATAGTGTCTTTGGTTGTATGACTATTCATTATTGCTTCAATCACGATGATGATGATTAAGATGATTAAGATGGAAGGAATCTTAAAAAACAATTACACAAACACAGGGTTGTAGCAGGACTGATGTGGTCTGACAGTTAGTGTGTAGACATGTTGATATTTCGAGGTCTTTGCCCCTATCACAAATTCCAGCGTGTCTAACTTCAAAATGTCCCTGATGGTTTTCACTAATTAAGCCAGACTCCTGAATGTTTTGATGTGAATCAATGATTAGAGGGGTTTGGGGTTGTTTTTTTAAATAAGAGCCAAACACTTGCACCCTTGTTCTCTTGAAGTTAGCTCTAGTAAATACCATTCACAACATTCAATCTCTATTTAGAAAATTGACTTCCCTGTTTTTGTAACCTCAGTGATTCATTCCAGCTTTTAAATCGTGCCTGATAAATATGTCAAAAAGGAGCAGAACATTCACCACATTTTTGGGAAAGTGCCTAGAAATCACCTGCTTCCATCAATGGTCAAAAACATTGCTGTTAATATATAGCAGGGTTGGTGTTGCAATAAATAGCCCACACTTAAGACTATCTCTTATCACGTTTTGAAGGTGGGCCTCTGATTTTATTGACTGCTGCTTTGACCCACAAGAATCAGCACTTTTCTTGGACAGCTTATCTCTTCGTCTCTCCTCTCCTTATCAGTCATCCACTCTTTTCCAATGTCCTCCCCTGTTGCCTCTACCTTAATAATCTACCCCCTTTTTCACTGTGGGGAATGCCAAACTTGTAACCCCGCCGATGACCTTTCAGGGAGGTCATAAATTCACCAATGAGAGATAGTGCAGAGCAATAGAGAGGAATGAGGGGATGGTAGCTGGGTCATCGATCACACATTTTAGTACAAATTGTAAAAAAAAAATAAACCTATAAGATGGATAAAAAGTAGTTCATGGTGTTGTAATAAATAACATCTTAATTTAAAATGCAAGTAGTGATAGAGGGTTCTTGCAATCCCAGCGAACACTTAGTCCGTTCCTTCAGTATGAGGAGATGGTGTCAAGTTGGAGATAAGAGCTTGCATCCCATTCTAATTGTTTTAGGGAATACTGGAGAGCAATTTTTAAATATAGAACTGTAGTAATTAATTCATAAGTATGTCCAGGTCATCAAAATACACAAACATCACACTAAGGATTTTTGTGGTTTCAAAATTGCAGCTTCAACTTCCCCACCAGGAACAATCCGACAAAGTTCTTTTTATATTGTTCGAAATTAAATTTGAAGGGGACCAGAGAGCCATATTAAAATATAGGGCCTTAATTAGCATATAATTACATCCAGCTCACAACTCTGCACCATTGGGTCTGTTCAAATCCAACAATGTTTGTTAAAAAAATGGCCACGCCCAACAGTCTATTTCATCATTAATTGATGTGACTTTTTAATTCCTGTTTGATCCAATATGACTTCCTGTCCGACTTCCTGTCCGACTTCCTGTCCGTTGACATTTTTTTACATCTCATTCTTCTTTTTTGTCAAAATTTGAGCTCTCTAAACTCTTATTTTTGCATTTTCAAAATGTTACAGTTACAGTCTCGCACCACTGTCATGCTCAGGCCCTAAACATTTTTAGAATTAAGCAGATGTCAGTGCTACCCGGTGGCAGAGTGGTTAAGGCACAGCACACGTGTGCCAGGCTCCAAGTGCAGCCGGCTGCAGTGACTTGAGTTTAATCTCCAACTCCAACAATTTACTGCATGTCCTCCCTTCTCTCTCATCCCCCATTTCAAACTGTCTTCTTCTGTCTAATTAAGCCTACAGGCCAGAAAATCTTTTAAAAAAAGAATTAAGCAGATGACATCCACAGGTGAAGTTACACGTAAGCTCTTTAGCTAGGCAAACCCATGGTTTTTAAGGCAATGAAAAAAGAGTTTATAATTGAAAACAAGAGCATAGCTATGTCTTATGTCATACTGTGAAACATTCCAGGCAAAACAATCACTATGTAGACAAGCAAGTAGTGGAATCTCCATCATAAAAGTGACATGGCACACAAATCTTTTTTTCTTAGGATTTTGCCAATGTTCCTGTACTGATATATACTGAAAACCACAATAATCTTAGTTTTCTGTGGAACCAGAGTTAATAAATTGTATCAGCATTCTGAATAAATCACAACGCTTTATAAATTTGAAATTGAAAATAAAGGACACCTTGAAATCTCAGTGAGAGCTTTCCATTGCTCTCTGTTATGCACTAGGCTCGTATCTAGCTCTCACTGATGATCCCCTGATTCTGGCACGCTCTGGGAATGACTGGACTGGCGGTTCTTGCTGATATCTTTAGCTCGTGTGAACGTCTGAAAATGCAGACACGTAACACAGTGGCCAAATCTCACTGCACCAAAGGGCAGCCTCTTGCAGCCCCTATACATCACAACTGCAGCGTGCTCCCTGCTTGCTCCCTGATAGTGCTATCAGGCTAGATAACTGGCTCTGACCTCACATACTGGGCCACTGGTTTTACAGCACCGAATGAGAGAGATGCCTTCCCCTCACACTTGATCCCCATCCATCCTACCCTCTAACCCCTGTCTGTCTGAGCCAAACTGTGGAACACACTGACCACAACATTAAAGCTCTCATCACCACTGCGCCCCGTCTCAATCAGCCACTGAAGTCCTGCGACAATCCCCAGGACTCCCTGCATTTACCCCCCCTCACCCCTTCCTCTGTTTGGATAGCTGCTGATGTCATTCCATTCATATTTTCACAAATTAGGGGGCTGAAATTACGGGGCCGAGCAGCCTTGTGTTCCCTTCTGTGCCAACCCGACAGGAGCTTAATCCCCAATATCAAAGTTTGGCTGTTGGCTGTTGCATTATGGGATATGGTAGCCCCTGTCCGAACCCAGCCCCCTTCCACCAGGTATTTGAGGTGACAGAACACTGGGCAACAAAAGGAGTGTGGGGGTTGCAACCAATCACCAAATGATAGGAACAACTCTATGAAGGGCAGGTAAAGGGCAGAGGAGTGTCTGGGATGTCAGCTCTGGATGGTTGCTCTTTCTGTGGGAGAGCCTTATAATAATGATGCATTAAAGATTGCTGAGGGTTGGTGGTAGTACGAGCTGTATAGTGGGCATGGAGGGGGAGGTAAATCTACAGCGGATTGGTATTTGCCATAGAGGGCAAAGCCTTTAGTCACTTAGACACGAGTGAGAAACACAAGTAAATATAGCCACCATGTGTTTTATGTGTGGAAATTATCTGTGTGGAAAGGGATGTAAATAAATATTTATTTTCAAAACATTCAACTTAAACGGTTTTTAAAGTCATCTGGATTTTTTGGTGCATTATCTGTCTTTACAAATTACATCAAACTTGCATGCATTCTTTTTGGATCAAGGAGGTACGAGACTAAACCATACCCAAATCAAGAGTAAAAGAGTAAAAACTAATTTGGAATTGATTTATAAGTAAATGATGATTTAAGTTAAAAGCTCTTGAAAACTGTGTTTTGACAGAGATATCCGAACCTTTATTTGTTTTTGTAATTGGAAGTTTGTGTACAGGGTGACTTGTATCGTTTGTTAAATAGTGTTTTGCAGCATAGAAGAGGCTGTGACTCCTGGTCCAGTGAAGGGTCATAATTGCGGTCATCTTCCATATTGACTTTGTCATTTTTACAGCTCCTCTACATGGTTCTCATGAGCACCCTGCCAAGAGAGGCTCACTGATCCCAATGTAGTTAATGATTTCAGACACTGACTCTGTGTGCCCTGCACAATCCATGCCAGAGCGCTTGGTGTGTGTGCCGTCTGTGTGTATGTTGGAGAGGGCCGCTGGAGTTATTATCAGGGTAATCCTGAAATTGGAGAGAGTATTAGAGTGCGGCATGTCATTCAAGGGCGGATTTTGTCTGTGTAGTGACTACTGTCGCTTCCAATTAGACAAAACATTTCCTCAAAGCCCATAGATCATGTGGACTAACACGCTGCTATTTGCATGACCAGTGCAGACAGACGAACCGTTAATTAAAAACTAGACAAGACGGTAATTCTCAAAGTTTTCCCTCCATAGAAAATATTTATTTACAATACAAATGGAAATCTTATTTGCTGTAAAACATACAGAATCCAGGTTTGTCCTCCATAACCTCTCCACTCCTCATCTCTTCGGCTCACCTTTAACCTGGCTGTTGTTTTCCCATGATTGTGGATGGGTCACATGACCGGAGGGCTGTCACTGCGGCCCCTCTAGACACTTCTGATGGAGTCATTTGTTTTCGCACATTAATTCAATTCTGTCCCCAGACCAGGCGCGGACACCTGCTTTCCATTGCGGTGTGGGAAATGGGGCGGGCCATGGTTCTCTGGGCCACCTGCCGATGTTATTATAGCATGAGCACACCCAGGCTCACACACTTATTCATGTTTGACCAGTTTCTAAAATAGAATCAGAAGTGATTGCCTTTCCATAATTAATTTTACATATTCATTAAAGTGTGACGTTTTTTAAACAAGCTGTCCACTTTCCTTTATGTTTGATTGCCTTCATAATTCCTCATACGGTGCAGCCCAGTAATGGTCTTAAAAACATTGAACAGGGATCCACAAGGGCACTGCTTCCAAAAGGTTAGTTCTCTGTGAGGTTTTTTGGTTAAAATGTTGCTGGTCCAAAGTTCGGACAAGAAGAAAAGACTGTGTATGAAAGAGAAGTACAAAAAAACTAATACAAATACAAAAATGGCATTCTGGATGACTAATGATTTTTGTGGCATCCTGGAAGAAAAAGCTGAGCACAAAGAAGCTCAAGAATCAATTAATCCCAGAGAAATGAATGTTTAGTGCTTAAACTTCTGTTATTATTATTACCGGTATTTATTTATTTAAAAAGGGAACCATGTACAATTAGAACATAAATGTAGTCATTTGATGCATTGTACCTATTCCATTCCAATGATGTTTACAGAGGGAAATATATTGTTAATCACACACACTACCTATTACTTACATACTACATAATATTTGAAGCCCATTGCAAATCAATGGTCAGTTTTTAGTATTTAATAAATGGTTAACTGCTTTGTGATGATTGTTGATGAGGTGAATGCTATTTTATGGTCCTTAAAGTGGTCATCTTTCTGCTGTTCCACAAGTATCCCTTCTCTGTCAGCTACACCAGCGGGAGAGCTCTGTTCCTAACACCGTAACAATCTAAATGGACCTGTCCAGGACCAGGTCTGGACCAAGCCTACAGTACACTGCCCCCCAGTGCTCAACTCTTCCCCGTGCCAGAGAAATACCTCCCAAATCAAATACATACTCGCCTACTGTTCACTCATTCACCCTGTTATCGCTGCTGCTTCATATTTCTCCCCAACCGCACTAAATCAAATATACAAACAGGCACCGGGAGAAGTCACACAGGAATTACACATTAGCATCTATTAGATATGGATCGGCTCATCATCAGTAACCTGCAGCAAGTAACTCTATAGCCAGTCATGTGATCAAAGTCTGGGAATGGTTAGCAAGCCACAGCTACAAAATGTTTGGAGCTTTCCCATTGGCCATCAGTTTTTTTCTTTCTTCAGCACATCAAGATCCAAGATCCATCACAACTGCAAATAATATCTAAATTGTAAATATTAAAAAGTACAAAAGCAGCTGAAATAAAACAACTGTTCTGTACCAAGCTCATATGTATTTTTTAATTCAAGTTGTTTTTTGTTAAAAATGAAATATGTTTTGATGATCCAACATATATTTTGCATTTTAATTGAATATACCTCTAGCAGGATTACAGTGTACCCAGGATGATTCTATACCAGAAAGTATGAGTAGCAAAGCCAGAGGTGCGAAACTGAAATCTGTGGTTATGATCAGCCAAACCACAATTGTTGAAATATGACATTTATGGATCAGGTTCTGGGTTAGATCTCCAACTCCTGATGAGTGTGTACATAAGCGCTTCCAGGTTTCACTGTGGAATTTGTTTGTTGAGGAAGGCGAACATTACTGTTGTATACCTGTTGTATATGCTGCAATCAGCAGACAGTTATGCAGCCGTATAAACTGTGGTGAGCCAAAGTGATTTCCCATTACAGTTCCCCAAAATAAAGACCTATTCACTTTAAATTAAGGGGCCCAGTCTATAATGAGGAGCATCAGTGATTTATGTCAGAGGTGGATGAAAAACGGCACAATCCAAATAAAGGATCTGTTACTTTCCAACAATTTTTTTTAAAGGTACACTATGTAACTTTTCTGAATGCTGCCTAAATGCGGTCAGCCACCTGCTTGTCTCCATGGTTCTGTTATTGCTTTGCCTTGTACGGCTTTAAATGTATCTATCTGCATTATCAATTACAGGAATTTTTATTGCACAAAAATATCTTAAAAAAAGATGGGCGCAGACTCGTCTCTCCACAGATCTGACCCATAACATAGATCTTGAGGCATTTCCTGCTCTCCATGGAGATAAATAAGTTTAATGGCATTCTGTGTAACACTCTAGGCAAAGCAAATCTCTCTGGAAACAGGCATGTGGTGGATCGTCTACTGGACAGGTCACATTCTGTAGTGCAGCTTTAAAGGGGACATACTAAATCAACTTTAATGAGCTGTTAACCTTGTTACAAAAGTGTTTACTCTTCATTACATTACTCTAAGTTGTATTTTTATCGATTACTGCATGTTTGAGTTATTGTCAAGTGTTATTGAGGCTTGAGAAAATTCCTGTTTTCACCTCGCCGCCCATTTCCCTGTACTTAGCTGCAGTTATTTGACTCCGAGTGATACATGTAGGGTTCTAAAATATCACAAAGCTTCTGTTTGAAAATGTAACATGTAAATGACAATCCACTACTTGTCAATATGAAGAGGCTAAGCTTATCAGTTCTCCAATTTTGAACAGGGACTCACTGGATGCATTTCTATTACTCATTCATTCATTGTTACAACACAACACAACTGTCAAGCAAACGCACACACACGCACGCACGCACGCACGCACACACACACACACACACTGAGATAAAATGATTTAAAACTAGTGCATCTGCATTGCGGGTAGTCCTTGACCTGTGCTTTAACATAATTAAAAGGCATAAAATGAATTGGTTTAAAATCTCTGTGTTTTGCTCCACAGGGAGGGAGCAAAGTTGCTGAAAGCTTTTTATTTCTGTTTCTGTATTGACCTGGATTCTGTATTGATTGTAAGATAAAAATGTCCTGAGACCTCAAATGGTGAATACTAAATAATCAGGCAAAATGCCAATTAGGGCCTTTTAAACAAAATAAATAATAAACATAATTACAATGGACAAAATGTAAAATGATGTTCTACGCATGTTATAGTTCTATAATACCTGAAAAAAGCATGTGATTGAGTTCAGTTACTTGTGTACAGTAAACCTTTAACATTAGCCGCACAGGAAACTACATATAGACTGATGTAACACGTCCTAACTGCAATCAACCCACTTACTTACTGAGACGAACCCAATCAAAGCTGGCCTTGCTCCCAGATGTAGCCTCTGTCCTAATCCTCCCGCTTGTTTAAGAAAGTCCACTCCTGGAAGTCAGGTTTGCAAACCAAGGCTTCCCCTGGAAATGACCAATTAGGGTGCAATATGGACTTGGTTTCCTCCCATGCCAGTTTGCATCGGTGCACGGGCGCTATAATGTGATCTGATCTGAGAGATACATGGATGGAAGTGGTTTGGAGTAGCATGAAATGTTCCCCCGCCCTGCAGGAGTAAATTGGAGTACATAATTACTGCAATACCATGTGAGCCTAATTGATTACTGCTCCCCTTTGGCCATTGGCAGCAAGATTGTGTGTCTGAGCAAACATGTACTGGCCACACATCCCGTTCATGTAATCTAAGTCTTGTGCTTTTTCAAAAGTACATTCTTGCATTAGTTCAAAAACAATAGAACAGATGCAGTGACCTCTTGTCCAAACACAAAACATTTGTTTGAATGGAACATCATGTTACAATAAGAAAAGAAAAGTAATCAAACTAAATAAGCACAGGATATCGGCTTGCACATTTGCAAATCAAGTTCAGAGTTTTCTGTGACAAATCGGTTTACTCTAAATATTCATGCAAAATTCATAAATGAGTTGAACATCTGTGTACCATATCGAGATGAACTGATACAACTGCATTGAACCCTTTTAGCCTCACAGGGTTGGAGCCCGTGTATGCGAAGAAGAACTTTCCAGCAATTAAGGGCCGCAGGTGGATGGATTCTCTGAGGTAATGGCGTCAATATGTATAGAGGACAGGCAGCGCTAACCACTGTTCTAAAGTTTTGATGAAAGTGGATACAAGTGGGGCACAGATAACCATATCTGTGTTCAGGTAGCAATGTGTGTTAATAACTCTATTAATGATTGATGTTATTTACAACCAAATCAATAACCATATCGTCAGCCATTTATCTAATCAGTAAAGTAGTAGCCATTTTACCACCTTTAACAACATTATATGGGTATGTGTTAATGGATACCCATATTATATATATATATATATATATATATATATATATATATATATATATATATATATATATATATATATATATATATATATAGTCTACCCGGAGACATTTTGAGTTATTCTCAGTGATTCTGAAAGTGTGAATTCCAAGCAATCCAATGATGTCTCACTCATGCACATCTGATAATATTTGAGTAAGTTGTGGTCATTTGAATGTATACAACTCTCAAAACCTTTCACTGAGAAAACGGCCTCTAAAGATTCTCACCTGAGTGAGCCCAGAGTCACAGGGGGGCTCATTTGCATCTCATTGAGATAAGCCCTCCCCCCTGTCACACTGACAGCACCTCCCCCTACTGCTGTCACTAAAGACTCAAGGAGTGTTATTGATGTGAACTGGACTTGAATCAGAATTAGAAGTTACTATATTAAAATGGAAATACTTGGATCAAAGAATCAGAATCAGAATAGGGTTTATTGCCATTTGTCGATAAACAGAATTCACAGGTGATTCAGTGCGACACAAACAACAAAAGATAAGATAAGATAAGATAAGATAAGATAAGATAGCCTTTAATGTCCACACATGGGGAAAGGACAGATAACTTGGACTGTTTTCCACGACCTGATGACATGGGCGACAATGTAAAAAAAATGAGAACAGAAGAAACATGTCTTAAGCAGAACAGAGAGTAGCACTGAAGTTTTGCCAGGCTAATGTTTACACATTACAGTAGTCAAATAATATAAACTAACCTCAGTGATGTCTTCCAAAGTGTCAACCCTGGTCTTCATGTATGCCAAAGTTTTTGTTTTGGCCACTGCAGTTGTCACAATGAAGATCCACGTATTTTTCTCCCAACACCGAAGTTGTTGAAGAAATGATGCATGTAGCTTATGACTTCATAAGCTGCAGAGGTTTTGAGGGAAAGTGTATCTGTGGTAGACAGAGAGAGGGGGAAAGGAGATAAGATTAATACATATGACATTTGATTAAAGACATTTATGTCTATTCATACAGTAACTGTCTAAAATTGCTTGGTTAATTATACTCTAATCATTAAAACATGAAAATCACCAAAATAAGACCTGATTTAAACCTGTCCAGGTCTAAACCTGGTCCAGGTCTAAACCCAGGTCTAAACCTGGTCTAAACCTGGTCCAGGTCTAAACCTGGTCTAAACCTGGTCCAGGTCTAAACTCAGGTCTAAACCCAGGTCTAAACCTGGTCTAAACCTGGTCCATGTCTAAACCCAGATCTAAACCCGGTCCAGGTCTAAACCCAGGTCTAAACCCGGTCCAGGTCTAAACCCAGGTCTAAACCCGGTCCAGGTCTAAACCCAGGTCTAAACCCGGTCCAGGTCTAAACCCGGTCCAGGTCTAAACCCAGGTCTAAACCCTGGTCTATACCTGGTCCAGGTCTAAACCTGGTCTAAACCTGGTCCAGGTCTAAGCCCAGGTCTAAACCCAGGTCTAAACCTGGTCCAGGTCTAAACCCAGCTCTAAACCTGGTCCAGGTCTAAACCCAGCTCTAAACCTGGTCCAGGTCTAAACCCAGGTCTAGACCTGATCCAGGTCTAAGCCCAGGTCTAGACCTGGTCCAGGTCCAAACCCAGGTCTAGACCTGGTCCAGGTCCAAACCCAGGTCTAAACCTGGTCCAGGTCCAAACCCAGGTCTAAACCTGGTCCAGGTCCAAACCCAGGTCTAAACCTGGTCCAGGTCTAAACCCAGGTCTAAACCCAGGTCTAAACCCGGTCCAGGTCTAAACCCGGTCCAGGTCTAAACCCTGGTCTAAACCCTGGTCTAAACCCTGGTCTAGGTCTAAACCTGGTCCAGGTCTAAACCTGCCAGCCCTCCTGGAGGAGGACGAAGAACAGTCAGCTTGAATAGTTTGTCGTGTAGTTGCCTTTTGTTTAGAGCAAATGTATTCTATACATTTGGGGGCGGCTGTACAAAAGGCCCCATGGCTCCTTTGTTTCCATGTGCTTGCAGTTAGTGGGGCATCCAGTAGGGGGCGCTCCAGCCTTAGCATTATTGTGTGCTTTATGATGTCACCTGCATTCATTTCCTTTCTGCTGTTCAAGGGTACTTCCGCCTTTGAGTTTATTGTGTGCTTTATGTCATCATATGTGCTTTGTAGATCAAGGTATTAAAGGTTTTTATTTTGTTTAATGGTTTAATGGTTTTAATGGTAATGCCGTTTTTAGTGGGAGTGGGGGGGCTCCCGATGCGCCGTCAGGTTCCGGGGGCTCATAATGGCGGTGGTTGTCTTGCAATGGAATGCGCGTAGTCTTCGTGCTAATGGCCAGGAATTTAAGCATTTTGTCTCTACCTTGTTGAACAAGCCTCACGTTATGTGTGTGCAGGAGACTTGGTTACGACCTAGGTGGGGTTTTGGGATACAAGGGTATGTGTGTGTTAGGAATGATAGGGAGCAGGGTAGAGGCGGAGGTGTGGCTGTGTTTGTCCGAGATGACCTAAATTACGTTGTTGTCAGTGTGAGTAAAGCGCCGGAAGCTCTGGCGGTGAGGGTCTGGCTGGGTGGTGAAGCTGTTACTGTGGTTAACCTTTATAATCCGTGTGGTGAGTTAACGTTAGAGTCCTTACATAGTATCGGTAAGGATGTTCGGGGAAAGGCCGTGTGGTGTGGGGATTTTAATGCGCATAGCGCTTTGTGGGGCGGTAGTGGTACCGATAGGTATGGGCAGGTGGTAGAGGGTTTTATCAATCAAAGGGAGTTGGTTTGTCTGAATGATGGGGGTGGGACCCGCTATGATATGGGGACCGGTGCGGAAAGTGCAATAGATCTTACACTTGTGTCCAAGGAGTTAGCTGGTGTTTGTAGTTGGGAGGTTCTTGGTAATCTTTCTTTTGGTAGCGATCACTATCTAGTCCGCACCGTGATTGGCTTTGGGAGCTGTGTGGTCAGGGGGACGAGGATCCAGAGGTGGCAGTTGGCAAGGGCGAACTGGGGGGCTTTCCTGAGGAAAGCTGATGATGGTTCTAGGGTTCTGCAGGAAGGAGGATTGACTCAGGTGGATGATCTCAATAGTGCAATTGTCTCGCTCATCACGCAGTCAGCGGTAGGCACGATTCCTAAGAGTGGTGGTAGTGGACATAGGAAGCGGGTGCCGTGGTGGACTGAAGCATGTGGTCATGCTGTTAGGGCGAGAAATGCGGCGTTTCGCCGGCTAAGGGTTGCCCACACTGAGGGTGCCCTCATTGACTACAAGAGGGCCCGCGCTGTTGTGCGGAAAACTGTGAGAACGGCCAAGAGTGCCTATTGGAGGCGGTATTGTTCCAAAATTGGGAGAGAAACGCGTCTCGGGGATGTTTGGGGGATGATTAAGCGGATGCATGGGGTTGAGCGCCGTCATGGGACCCCGGTCCTAATACTGAATGGTGTTGAAGCAGTCAGCGACGTTGACAAAGCTGAACTGTTGGCCAGCACCTTTGTGTCGGTGCACAGCTCTGACAATCTCTCACCTGCGGAAAGGCACTACAGGGAGAGTACTTTGGCCCAGAATTCTGAGCTGATTGGGCACCAGCCTTCGACTCAAGATGACCTTGACCTTCCGTTTAGTTTGTTTGAGCTAAGGAGAGCACTTTCTAAGGCGAAACAGACAGCCCCGGGTAAAGATGAGGTGTGCTATGACATGCTCTCTCATTTGACTGATGACACGCTTGGGCTAGTCCTGGGTCTTTTCAACCGTGTTTGGGATTCAGGTTGTGTTCCATCTGCGTGGAAACAGTCTACGGTGGTGCCGGTTCTGAAGCCGGGTAGGCCAGCGTCTGACCCTTCAAGTTATAGGCCGATTGCCTTGACGTCGCAGCTCGGGAAAACGATGGAGCGCATGGTTACCGAGCGGTTGGATTACTTCTTGGAGAGTCAGGGTTTGCTTCCCGCGCACCAGAGTGGTTTCCGTAGGGGCAGGAACACCATGGATTCCGTGCTGTGTTTGGAATCTGATATCCAGCTGGCCAGGGCTCAGAAAGAAAAGGTTATTGCGGTGCTCTTTGATGTGGAGAAGGCGTACGATATGGTTTGGAAGGATGGGCTCCTCATTAAGCTGCGGAAGTGTGGTGTGAAGGGTAAACTGTTTAACTGGGTCCGGAGCTTTCTGTCTGGCCGGCGTATCCAAACCAGAGTGGGCGCTGCTTACTCTGGGGTCTATGGGGTGGAGAATGGGATCCCGCAGGGGAGTGTGTGTAGCCCTATCTTGTTCAATGTTATGATTAAGGACATCTTTGACGACGTGGATGGGTCTGTTGGGAGGAGCCTTTATGCTGACGATGGCGCTCTATGGGTGAGAGGGAGGAATCTCCGGTTTTACGAGGCGAAACTGCAAAGGGCAATACAGCAGGTGGAGCAGTGGACCCTGAAGTGGGGGTTTAAACTGTCCGTACGGAAGTCTCAAGTGATCTGTTTCTTCAATGGGCATAGGGACGTCTCCCTTCGACTGCATGGGCAGGTGCTCGAACAGGTCAGGGAGGTGAGGTTCTTGGGGGTCACCTTTGACGAGAGGCTTAGTTGGCGTCGGCACATTGATGAGGTCAGTGGTAAATGCAAAAGGGTGAATAACTTGCTTCGTTGTCTATCCGGCCAGGACTGGGGGGCCAGCAGAAGGTCGCTCCTGGGTATTTATCGGGCCGTCATGAGGGCGGCTATTGATTATGGCTGTAAAGCCTACATGTCTGCGGCTGAGACTAACTTAAAGAAGCTTGATGTGGAGCAAGCCCAGGCCTTGCGCATCTGCTGTAGGGCTTTTAGGACCTCCCCTGTCTCGGCGCTGCAGGTTGAGTTGGGGGAATTGCTGTTACGGCTCTGGAGGCTAGAACTTCTGTTGGCTTACTGGGTGAATGTGCAAGGTCATACGAGCTCTCACCCGGTGAGGGACTTTCTCAGGGTTGATGGGGGGCAGAGTGAGGCTGGCGGTATGGTTTTCAGCCAGGTAGGAAATGCGAAGGCGTGGCTTGCGGGGGTTGGTGATCTGCGTGTGAGCCCGTCGGTGGCTTTGTCTGCTATAGCTCCGTGGAAGTTTGTCCCGGCTCCTGTTGATGTTAGCTTGCATGGCAAGCTTAGAGGAGTCGCTGGGAGGGCACCGCAGTTTGCCGTTCAAGCGCTCATCGATAAGCACTCAGGTGATGTGTTTATTTATACCGACGGGTCTAGGGATCCTGAGAGTGGGCGTACTGGCGCCGCTTATTTTGTGCCTGACCTGGGGCTAGCGGTCAAGAAGAGGTTGACAGATCACCTTTCTGTTTTCACGTCGGAACTTATAGCGATACGGTTGGCGTTGGAATGGGCGGAATCTGCTTTGCAGTGTTGCGGCATTGTGGTGGCCTCTGACAGCCTTTCTGCATTGCAAAGCATTAAATCTGGGAAATCGGATTGCAGGCAGGATGTGTTGAATGGCATCTTCTGTCTGATGCTCTCCCTGTCCAGGAAGGATGTGAGGGTTTCCTTCATTTGGGTCCCTGCGCATGTGGGGGTGGATGGTAACGAAATGGCTGATACACTGGCTAAACGTTCCCTTCGGCGGCCATCAATTGATGTGGCGGTTGAGTTGGGCAAGTCTGAAATCAAGCCCGTTATCAAGAGTCATGTGGTCGGCCTTTGGCAGGAATTTTGGAGCCACTGTGTTACTGGACGGCATCTCTATCACATACAGGGTAGTGTGGGTCCTTGCGGGTCTATGGGCAGGAACGCGTGGGAGGAAAGGGCCTTCGCCCGCATGAGGATTGGCCATACTGGACTCAATTGGTCACTGAGTAGGATAGGCAAACATCCGACCGGTCTGTGTGGTCACTGTCGGGTGCCAGAGACTGTCGAGCATGTGCTGATTTGCTGTGAGGCTTATGATAGAGAAAGGGCCGGGTTGACCTTGTGGTTTCGGAATAATGGGCGGGAGTTCAATCTGCGGAACGTTCTGGCGATCCAGTCACAGGGTTTGTGTCAGGCTGTGGTTGCTTACTTATGTAGCACAGGGCTGGGTAAACGTTTATAGAGGTGGGGGGTGTTGGAGACTGAGCCGAGGATGAGGAGCAAGAGGATGTTCTAACGCGCTTGGACTTCATGGGCCTAGAAACGCCAAAGTGATGGAAGAAGGACTTCTAAAGGATAAAACGACAAAGACGTCCCATGACCTCATGGGCTTTGTAAAACAACAAAGATGTCCCATGATCTCATGGGCTTTGTACTTCCAAAGCACCGAACGTCAAAGAGGGAGAGGAAGATGAAGAAGAGTCTCCCTGGAATAAAGCCGGTTGGTCTCTGACACAACAACTATTCTAGTCACAAAAACACATCATGACCTCATGGGTTTTGTAACGCCAAAGCAATGGGAGGAGTACTTTTACGGACTACGACAGAGTCTGAGGACTACGAAACGTCTGAGGAATAAAGTCTGGCGGTAATGCAACACTCGGATGCCAACCGCCATAAAACAACAACAACAACAACAATGCCGTTTTTTAACGTTTTTTTAATGTGCGGTTTACATGGAAAAAAAAAGAAACGCCATAACAACAACAACAATGAATGCGATGACGAATCAGATTCCAGTCTGTGTGTACCTGTGAGGTTCAATAAAGCTCCTGAACGCATCCTCATGTCTCCTCATTATTTCCACCTATCCAGATATCCATTCTGGCCTTAAGTATATGTAAAATTAAATATAGCTTAAACTGAATTAAGATTAATTTGCATATTCCCTGTGCTCTGGCCAATGAGAGCAGGCGAATGAGACACATGTCCTTGAGGACGATGGAGCCTTATGCTGTGCTCAGTACTCACATACTCTATATTATTAAAATGAAAAATAAAGTCTTGTAAGTCTTAGACGTACAACTACTGTAGTTGACATAAAACACAGAAGATTTTTTAAAATATAACAATTACAATAATACATGGCCAAAATTATAGTCAATTACAAGTTCAAAAATATACTAAAAAAGTACAATCACCCAAAACATCTAATCAAACACAATAACATGAGCTTTTGTAATTAATACTTTCCACCACGTGTACTTTTGAAGAAATGTAACTTTCCTGACTCCAGACTTTTACTTGGAGTAGTTTCCTGCTGTAAGTCCAGGGACAAAAGCGTTGTCAGTATTAGTGATGCTGACATGTTCTGCAGTACATTATCTCATGTAGTTGTTTCTCAAAGTAATTCTTTACTCTTGAATATGGATTACCATACTACTTTTTACTTTGCTTGAGTATTATTTTAAAGTAACTTTGCTCTTACCCACCTCTGATGAATCCTTTTAATACTTACATGTCCTACAATTCACATCAAAACACGCCAAACGTTATTGTTTTAAAATGTTTATTTTATTGCAGTCAGCAACAGACTTCATTCAAACTGGGAAAATAACACATCTACAAGAGCCCAAAAATAGATATATTTAATTCCATGTACTTTTAAGTTTTTATTTTTGGCAACTCATTTTGCAAATCTATGCTGTAATAAAACAATATACAAGACTTTGTATGAAAAATACATGTCACATAGGAATTAACAGTAGTTTGACATGCTGAAAACAAACAAGATATGAACTGGACGTTACATCAGAGTAAAAGTAATCTCTCAAAATCGTATCAATCTATGGGAATGCAGAAGTACTGTACACGGAAATGCATTGATTGGTACAAAGTCTCATTAACATTATATATCAATCAGGCAGAGCCAAGTTAGTATATAGTATTTTATAAGTATATTTTAAATGGGCACTTTTGATACCCTTGAAACTAACCCTATTACTTAAGTAGATTTTTAATGTGATATCTTGTATTTGTGCTTTTACATAGGTAACAAAAACTTCTTCCACCACTGGCTTAGTCCCATTTCTCATTTGGGTTGATTTTGCAGGTTTAGTCCCTTTTTAGTCCTTTAGACCTGCTCTAGTCCCGGCTTGGTCCTGACTCCTGCACAGCATTGTCTGTGATGGAGACTGCTCTCACACAATTGGTCACGTGACCGCGTCTCATGAAGAACACATATATATATATATATATATATATATATATATATATATATATATATATATATATATATATATATATATGTGTGTGTGTGTGTGTGTGTGTGTGTGTGATTGGAGCACTTGGGGCAGTGACCCCCAAACTGGAGGAATGGCTTGAGCAGATCCCAAGAAAAACATTAGACATCTCGGTCCAGAAAAGTGCAGTGCAGGAACAGTAAAGATACTGCGCAGAACCCTCAAGCTCCCAGGCCTCTGGTAGAGGACCCGAGCTTGAAGGGGGAGAAATAGTGACCACCCGCTGAGGGTGAGGTGAGAGTTTATTATATTATATATTATATATATATATATATATATATATATATATATATATATATATATATATATATATATATATATATATATATATATATATATATTGGGGCAGTGACCTCCAACGGGTTAGGAATGAAGGCTTGAGCAGATCCCATGAAAAACATTGACCACCCGCAGAGGGTGAGGTGAGAGTTTATTATATTATATATATATATACATATATATACATATATATATGTATATATATATACATATATATATATATATATATATATATATATATATATATATATATATATATATATATATATATATATATATATATATATGTTAATGGTGGAAACTAGATCAGCCAGAGTAAACCACACAGACACAGACGCAACATGCAAACTTCATACAGGCTCAACACAGGAATCTGAGCGCTGTCTTTAGATTCACATTTTCACAATAACCAGGACAATACTCATTGATATTAAATTGAAGATACCACACTATTACAAATATTGAAGCATCAATAGAGATGTTGTTTATTAATATTACTTAAATTGTTAATTGAAAAAGGATTCAGATTCAAAACTCAACGATCAAAAAACAACAAGTGGGTGGGGTTTACCTTGTCTTAATAATTACTTTATTTCAGCTCAAATCAGAGCACTACTGTACAGACATGACCCAAGCTGAATGGAAAAATATTGAGTGTAATGTGATGCCAGAGGTTCCTGCTTTACTGGCAGATGGCAAATGGTTTGGTCAAATGGAGGAAATAAAAAAATCCCTGGGTAAAATAGAAAAAGAACTTCAAAACATACAAACTAAACAAAGATGTTAAAATCTTAAGATTGAAGATCTGGATAACAAAAGGAATAAACAATACGTTTACATGTACTTACAAAATAGGAGTTCTTACAACCAATAAATTAATTAACTTTTAAGGGGAATAATATATATATATATATATTATATAAATGCATGAATAATATGGACAGCCACTCTACTAAACATTTAAATTAGAAAAGAGAAAGTAATTTTGTTTAGACAGATGAAGAATAAGAACCTATACATACTTCTGGAGGACAACAAAATCACATGTTTAAATGAAGATGAGTTTGATATCTTAAGTTCGGGAGCAGGACCACACCCCTTTTCACATCCCTTCTGGAGACCTCACTATTTAAGCATCCAGCTCACATACACCTGGGTTCGTGGCTTCGTGCCCCTCCCTCCCACTCCTTCTTCTGTTTTATCTTCCACATGGCCTGGGAGCCTACAGCCCTCATCAACAGAAGCCCCAAAATGTCATACATTCCATACTTCCACATTTTCATTATTCTTATTTGTTAAAAAAAACACTTTGCATCAAACCTGAGTTGGTTGTCCTTGCTAGTGAAAATTCTGAAAAACTTATCACAGTATTTTATAGCACAATGTCAAAGTGCTCACAATTGACGAGGAATTACTGGCTGAAACCGTGGTTGTCGAGTGGCTCATCATTATCATGTTTTTTATGACTGTTCTGTTCTCCTTAAATATTTGGCTGAGATAAACAAAGCAATGTAGACTTTCTTTGACATCCCACTTGACTTCAGAACAATGTATCTGGGCCTTAAGACTCCTGCCATAGACACAATAAATGGATACCTTTGGAACATTCAACAAGAAAGAAAGCCATATCAACACAAGAATGGACCTAAAAAAACAAACTGACATTCGAAAAAAAAACTGACATCCGAAAAAAACAACAGATATCAAAAACAACAACTTTTGCACACAATTTTGAACTGGAAAAATGTCACTGATGAATTGGGGCAAATATGCTGGACCTCACATGTAGGACAATGATTAGATGTCTTGTGCCATTTGCGTTTCAATTTTCCCTTTATGTGTCATGTTCTTTGCTTTTTTTTCTGTTATAAGAATATATATAGATGTAAAAAGAAAAAGTATTCAGTTCTATTTTTTAAACTCTTTGTCCGTTTGTGCGTATCAACATCCAAGGTGCGTGAGGAAGTGAGTTTCTTTCCTGTCACCGCTTAACCCTCATAAAGGTGTCAGTCCTCCATTCTGACTGTGGTCCAGTAAAAAAGTCTGGGCCAGATCCAGGTTTAGACCCGGGGCTGAGGGAGTCTGCCTGGTTCCTTGGGAAATGAGGCAAAACCCCTTCTCTTACACACAAAGCTATAACACACACCACCCTGCATGCGTGATTAAAGAGACTGAAAACTCGAGTTTCCAAAACGGTGGTTCTAGGATGAAAGCAGGTTTGAGCTGGATTTTATCTAGATTGCTGTTGGTTCATTTACAGAAATTAGTCATTTATGTTATCTTTTGTGAGACCTATATTTGAAAATTAAGATGTACTTGCGCTTTGCCCTTTATAATGTATTCTTTGTATAGTGTAACTTGTCAAAACTTCCAAAAACAATCCAAAATTGATACCAATACAAAACAAATTAATTATCACTATTTTAGTCCCTGGATTTAATGGTATGACACCAAAAGTCAAACTAATTTGTTCTTAAAAGGCAATGTCTTCGGGGGAAAATTGAGTCATGATTCATTTGGCCTTTAAATCAAAATTAAGTTCAGGAAACACATCTGTATATTTTAAAGAGAGTCCCAGTCACCTCACGAAGACGAGGGCTAAGGCATAGAAGATGAAGCATTTTATGCCACCCAGATGTTTCATAGAACACGTTTTAGGTGCTTTCTGTAACCAGGCAAAAGCGTCTCAAACACAGAGGCCCGTTACCATGACGATGACATCACCAGCCTATGAGCTTTCGTCCTACAAAATAAGGAAAGTAAAAGTCCTGTTTTGGATTCTCATCAACAGTTCAGCATACAGCAGGAACAATCACTGTGTACCCGTTAAACATGTTCTTACTTTTGCACTACAGCCTTGGCAAGACGATATACAGTGTGCCATACTTGATTTGTACATTTTACTGGTACGTAAAACTAGCCTCTCCTGCCTGGTTTGATCTACCGAGAACATTTTCAGCTATGTTTATTCCTCTGTACTCAGCACATCGTGGCCCAGATTATCTCAGCTTTAGTCTTCAGTCCAAAGCAAATTACATTTCCGACTGCTCAAAATGCTCTCTCAATACCCCTGTGAAAATCTTCTAACCCTATTTATTTATCACACTGTAGGACATGTTTACATTTTTACACCAATCCAACAGCCAACAAAGCCTTTCCAACCACTCGCTTCGACCACAAATTACGTTTATTCCCGCAAGTCCCATTATTGCCTTGTGCTCTGTGTCACTCTCACACCAGACTGGACACACACTTATAGCAGTGGATGACAGAGGCTGCCAAGCCAGGAGACTTTTCACACCCTGATTGAATTTCCATTTGAAGTCTGGTCCAAGCTGGATAATGTCCTTTAAATATTTTTTCCTATACAGTAGGAACCAAAAATTGTCAAAACAAAACCTTACGCAAGACGAGTGAGGAGATTGTAACCCTTTCTCAAAGAAGACATTTTTGATATGATTCTAACATATAACAACTTATGGTATGGTACAGTTTAGTAGATCCACAGAGTTGTTCTGCTGGTGGCACATTTCAATTAAAGAGAAAAGTGGTAATCTAAAGCCGGTTCAATGAGTGTGTGAAAGTAAAAAGTACATTTTTTAACAAAATGTCACCAGCATATAGTATGATCTGAATGACAGAAACACAGATATGTAGAGCTTTAATTTGTTTTTTTTAAATAATGCTAACCTGCAAGGCATAAAGCAATAGCAGCAAATTTGTCTAGCCAAACCTGTTATAAATGTTATAAATGTTACACAAAAGAACTGAACTTTAAACTTTCATGATATCTTACAGTCTTAGTGTGTAAGACAGTGTGACTCCGAATCACAGTGGATGTATGACAAAGACATATGTCCTGTGGTTTAAGCAATAAAAAGTCTGTATTAAATAATAGGTGACAGTAAGGCTAGAATAAAAATAATGTTCTAATGTTGGGTTAAGATGAGCTGGTAATGGTTTCTTTAAGAGAAATAAGTATTACTACAGAAGAGCCATAAGAGCAGAGTGCGTTCCCAGAGGTGGCTTACACAGCACAGTCCAAATTGAGAAACCATTGTTAGTTGTACCAGCAGCAGTTGGCGACAGTGGACAGAAATGATGAGTGAGGGGAAAGTGGACCCTAAAACATAGATACGTACAGGGAAAGATGATGTTGTGAACATGTTTTGGAGCCCAGTGGTCAGGGAGAAGCAGGGGTCACTGCGGTCAGACGTTATTACAACTAAAATCATGGAAAACTCACTGCAGCCTGTCCACGGCTCGTTGCGATTTATGATGAAGTGACTATTTTCTGTGCAACTCATCATCGTGTTCCCATGGCTCTAGTCTGACATCTGAGGTGCAACTGGTAGCATTGGATAGCCATGAAAAAGATATATAAAGCAAAGTTACAAAGCAATACACGTAAATATGAACAATAATTATACAATGTTTTATACTATTTATTTCATTTTATTTCTTATTTTAGGGGAGTGGTCTAATTTAACTCAGGTAGATATTTGTATTGCCTATGACTGTGGGAATGCACTCGCGTAAGACTAGCGTTACTAAAAGTACAAAGTGGTAGTCCAAGTTAGTCTAAGAGTAACTGTTTGGTATTCATCATTGTTCATTGTTTTATGTATGTAGCAAGTTCCTATGTTTGTGAATTCTGTTCATTGCAATGACAATAAACCTTTTCTGATTCTGAAGTTATTGTAATTGGAAGGACAAACATGAAATAATGCACAAAATCTGAGATTTTCAAAGGACATACACACCCAGACAAAAACAAATTCATATCTGAATGTTGTTATTGTCAACAAGTGAGTTACTCACACTGGAAGGATGAACCAAAACTTCTACAAGTGAGACTACTGTTACTTCAGACAAACTTTTATTCAAGTAGGAGTAAAACACAATCTGAAGATAGCAGTTTTAAAACAATTTAGGAATGGAAATGCAACATTGATGTATTGTCTGTAATGAAACTCCTTTTTAAACCTACAATACAATTACAAGTGACCCTGGAATGCGGTTTGTCACTGAGGCCATTTTAATAGTAAAATCTTGAAACCCAAAAAGAGGAGCTCATTCAGTTTTCTGATTTGATAGTGGGCTAGAGAACCAAAACACAAAATGCAAACAACCTTTTCATACACATTTCATATTTTTAAATGTGACAGGGATGAGGACGTATAAATAATCTCTCTCCTGTCTCTGTCTCTCTCTCCCCCCTAGTTTTAGTTGTAATTAGATATTTCTCCACTAGATGTAAGTATTGTGCCACCATCTTGTGGGAGACAATTTGGGGAGTAAGGATCTATACGTTTTTCTATTGGCTGCGATGTGCCTGTCATAAGGTGAACCTCTGCCACAACAGACTGTGAAGTGGGTGATGTGATTTTACACAAGCTCATTAAACAAACGGAGGGAAAGTCGTGCGAACGGGAAAAGCAGAGTGGTGTGTGTGTGTTTGTGCGTGTGTGTTTGTGCGTGTGTGTGTGTGCGTGTGTGTGTTTGTGCGTGTGTGTTTGTGCGTGTGTGTGTGTGTGTGCGTGTGTGTGTGTGCGTGCGTGCGTGCGTGTGTGTGTGTTTGTGCGTGTGTATTTGTGCGTGTGTGTGTGTGTGTGCGTGTGTGCGTGCGTGTGTGTGTGTGTGTGTGTGTGTGTGTGCGTGTGTGTGTGTGTTTGTGCGTGTGTGCGTGTGTGTGTGTGCGTGCGTGTGTGTGTGTTTGTGTGTGCGTGCGTGTGTGTGTGTTTGTGCGTGTGTGCGTGCGTGTGTGTGTGTGCGTGCGAGGGAGAGAGCCATGCTGCTGCAACGGAAGAGTTTTCTGCAATTGGTGGATCATCACAGGGGAAGCCAAATGAGAGAACATCCGTGGTAAAAGGTTTAATTGCGTCTTTATCGTCCTCCTATAGGTACCGTGGGCGATATTCTAGGGCTTCTCAAACTGTGGTCCCACTCCGGGGTATGTATCATTTCAGAAACGCAAAAGAATCGTTACAGTTCATACACAGGTGAGAAGAGGAGTCTGTACTTAAGTAAGAGTAATGTTGCTTCAAAATAATAGAGGGAATTAATCAAGTAAGAATAAAATTGTAGGTTATAATTGGAGAAACTACTGCTCTAGTAAGAATAACTATGATTTATAATCGTAAGTTATTGTAATTGGAAGGACAAACAATGATTCATGCTCAACATGTGTCTTTTCAAAGTAGGCTTTAGACCACAAAAAAATCAAATATTATAATCATATCTGAAGGAGCGGTACACAAACACAAAGTTTATGGCATACCCTTTAACATAATGGTGTTTTAAAGCAATGAACTGTGTAATCAGTGTAACCTTTCAAGAGGTGGAATATAGCAATAGCATTATGATTCACCATCTCTTTTCTCAGAAAATAAATCAAAATTACCCAATTTCTCAAACATGCCACCCACAAATATGCAGTCAGAATAAATTGTGGGGTTAGAGCCATTATGTCTTAATGATTTTTGTTGATGGATGGAAGCACACTTCCTGACTGACAAGTGTGACAGTGTGTGGAGCTGTGGACGGTCCTGATTGTGTCAAGGCAAAGATAAATTAAAGAGCGATCATGATGAATTTGAAATTGTTATGTTGTTGTTGCAGCAGCAGCAAATGCAACCCTATTCGGGCAGTAGTACACATGCCTTGAAAATGAAATCTGCTCCTGACCAAGCTGTAAAATGTTAAAATCTCATAGACTGAAAAAGATGTCCACAGAAATTGCTTTCCCATTTGAAACCCTGTTTGTTCGTATAAGAAAGATTTGGGTGCTTTATTTACCCTGCAGAGAGCCCAGTGTGATAGCAGACTGCCCTCTGGTCTGCAGGTTACATACTTTGGTGAGAATTGGACTGAGACGTAGATTGGGTCAAGAAATGTGTTCCTTTCCCCCCAAGTCTGTTTCAGTTGATGATAGGGTCCGGTGTGTCCAAGGAGGAAAATAAATTGAAGAATTTTCAGTTCAAACATTTCATTTGATAGTCTTACGTAGTGCTTTTTTCTTCAAATCACAGGCAGTGTAGTAGAGGTGAACTTCTTCGGTAACCACAGTGACCAATGTGTAGCTGGCCAACTGTTCCTATGGCCGATCACAATTTCAAGGCAACTCTTTCAATAGCAGACTCTTGTTCAGAATCAGAATCAGAAACGGTTTATTGCCATTGCCAAATTCACAAACATAGGAACTTGCTTTGGTGATTTGATAAACCATACAACGATGAACAATAATAAAAACAAGATGTATAGAATCAGAAAGGGCATGCATTGAAGAAAAACAATTTGGATTGATGAGTCTACATACCAAGTAGGGATTGAATTGCCGGCATTCTAATTGTGGCCCAGACTCAAATTTTAGTTTAGTCTGAAAAACACGAACATTTTGTCAAGTTTTTGTGTGACTAGACAAGAATAATTTAAGGTTCTTTGATAATGAGTGTATAGTAGTGCTGCCTGGTGGTCAACAAAATCTTAGAAAAAGAAAAAATGTGTTTAATTTCAACTGGTCTACTTGCCCTATATATAGCCATTGAAAGCCAATGAATCATTCATGTGTAACACCTGCTGTAGTCCCTAGTCTTTGTGGTCTAGTCCAGCTGTCCTGCACATGTCAGCTCCAATTTGCCTGGTTCTTCACTGGTCCAGGGTCGGTTCTATGAGAGCCTAGGGAGGAGGAGGTAGTCTTAGACCTGGTTCAGGTGCAGGTGAAGGGTTCTGGGATCCCACGAGCTGTTAAAGCTCGTCAACGCTGCACTGGGCAGACAAATATAAACCACTGGGAAGTTTTAGTGCATTTCCACCTGGTCTTTTTTTTTTTTTTTTTTTTTTTGGGGCATCTCACAGGGAAGGAAGGGGGAAAACCCTGGTTTATGGCACTGAATAAGAGAAGCTTGAACAGTTTTGTTTTACTGTTGTTTGCTTTTGTGTGTTTATGTTCCAAGTGAAGGAGGGACTAACTTCTGTAAAGTTTACGCTATTGTGCATAACAATGGAAATTCAAATTGTTTAAACTTTAGCATACATTATGCATTTGATATGGATCTATTGGCTCATTCTTCAAGCCAGATAGCCAATTATATGAGAGAACATGGCAAGCCCATTTTACATTGACTTATTTCTTTCTGGCATCGATAAAGTATCCTATACACCTAGTTAAAACATGTATTTTAGTAATGCTGTAGTCAGCTCAACTGATGTGAGCGACCATAGCAACCAGAACATAATTGACATATCTTAAGAGCTCAGGATTGAATTAAAAACTTTACGTAACTGGCCAACTAGAGATGCATTAGCAACAACAGTACTCCACTCACTACTGGTCACTCAGAATACTTTTGAAAGAATGCTAATTTTAATATTCAGCCTCTTAATCTCTCCATTGGTTTAACATCAGGCAACTGAAATGTGTGACGACACAATCTCGATCTCTATACAGTCTCATCGACTTATGTATTTTAGTTATGAGGCTTATTTGTCGAGGACTTATTCAGACAGTGCACACAAAATGAGCTGCCATGCTGACTATTTAGTTTAGGATTTGAAATGCCCTGGGGAACCTGGCATTATGCAGACTACATATCAATGAGAGCATTAGAGTTGTGTGAATGTACTGTTTTTAAACCTTCATGTTTGTGAATTCATTTTGCTCATTTGCACTCAGGAAGCAGCTGAACTGTGTCTGAGTCAGTATGAGCAAACCAGCCCTGGCAGCATGGTGGATGTGATATGTAAATACACTTAACCGCCAGTCCTCTTTATCTTAACTTGCATGATATTTGTTTTGGCTCGATTGAGGACTTTGCATGGTTTGGTGGCCTACTAAAACGTGCACCTATTTGGAGAGTTGGCATTGTTGGCATCTCCGACACTTTATACAGCACTCTTTCTCTTCACCACTGGGATGGCTGCTGTCCACCACCATGAGTCAGAGCACAAGATGGATGAGTGTATTCAAGCAAAGAGCAACTTACAACATTTGCACTCAGATGTTCATACACTGACTTTTACAACGGCGTTTTCTCACCATTAGTTAATGTCTTGGTGTTAAGGTGCAACATAAAACAAAGAATAATAAAATAATCCTGTATTGTCCAGCATTTGAGGCTTGGGTGATCAGAAAAGTCCTGTTTTCACCTACCTCCTATCCCCACCCACATCACTGTATTTAGTTGAAATTATTTTGAGTTACACATATAGTGTTCTAAAATGTCACGTAGCCATTTAAAAAAATTAAAACCTGGGCAGTTTGAACACAGCGCAGATAATTTGCTGCACGTCCTTTCCCAGTCTCATCCCCATTTCACACTATACCATCCTGTCTAATAAGCCTACTGGCCAAATTATAATAAATATATAAACATTAAAAACTGCTGCTTGTTACAGTTAATGTCTCTACAAAGAGGCGGGGCTTATTAGTTCAGGTTTGAACAGGAAGAACCTCTTTCTATTATTAAGTCATTTTTGATCAATATTGTGGTTTACAAAGAAGACAATGTAAAATGATGATCTACTTATGTTATAGTTCAACACTAAGTACCTGGAAAAAGTCCAATATTTCACTTCTGATATTACTGTAGTAACATTTATTAAAATTTAACACAATACTATAAATACAATAGAACACGGTAATAAGGTGGTAGAGTTAGCAAATAGTATAATAAGTATGCTGTACGTTTATGTAATAAGTATTAAGTAAGGAGGAAATATGCTTGTGTATTTCAAGTGTGGAGTTCGTTTTAATTGGCATTTTATTGTGTTTGCCTTATTATTACAGCACTGGTAATATTACGTCACTCACCTTTCGTTCTGCACTGTCCTGCCTACGGGCCAAAAAATAAAATAAAATCTATTGAAGTATTGAAATGATCAGTGTAAGCAGCGTCCTGTAATATATTAAAGCTGTCAATGTTCATACTTACTTCCAGAGCCCTTGTTTACCAATAGAAAAATCACTATCTCTCAAAGTTGCACTGTGCTTCAAACCCTCTTAAGAACTGTATTGATTCAATTTAATGATAAATGCACCGCCAAGCCCCTGAGAACTTTTCTTAAAATGACTTCTGCTGAGAAATGTATGTATACACCAACTCACTATCGCTAAGTGACAATGGGCTGCAGGACTAATACTTTATGAGCTGCTCTCTGAAACAGATTGCCAAGGTTAGGGCTGGTGTGGATGAAAAATGGTACTTTATTCTTCCGGGCACCAAACAGAAACAATAGAGTCTGATTTATAGCGCAGAGGCCTTCGGAAAATCTCAATAAATCAAAAAGCTGACCCTGCAGTCCTCTAAGTATTAACAGTCTGCACCTTTTCACCACTTTTATTTTATCATCTCGACCTCAGACTTTATCAGGGTTATAGCTGCCACATTTTCATTTTATTGAAATTGGAAGGGCACACATTAGGGGCTCTGAATTTGGCATTGGAATGAAAGGAGAGCTCTTCCTTTGGAACTGTAATATTGTGTTTTATTGTAGCTGCTAAAGTGAAAGTGACACAGAATCTGTACATAAAGAACAAATAAGGGAGCTAGAAAAATATTTGCCATTGCTAAACATTACACACCTGTCCTTTGTAGTGTCCTGACCTGAAAATTAAATTCATCAAGCCTAAACACAAATGTGTTTTTGTATACATTTCCTTTTTTGAATTCCACAGTATTGCATTGTGCATAGTATAGCTATTGCAGTGCAAAATAGTCCTTGAAAAATCTGACATTCAAGTCCATTTTTCTCTCCTCAGCCACATACAACTAAAATGTCAGGCTCTTTCAGAAAACCGGCTTTGTTTTGTTTTGACAACCCTCCATTTTGGTGCGCTGATGATAGGATTGGTGGAGGGTTCATGGGCCAGATGGGTTATGACATTTACAGATTCTATATGGCTTTGTCTCATGCGCACAAAGAAGTCTGGAGATACTTGTGTGCCGTTTGAACACTTTAGGGAGCTTTGTGGCAAATAAGACTAGGAGGAGATATAGTAGTAGGTGAAGTTCGAATAGCGATAGTAAACTGCTATAGAGGGCTAAAATCCGTTGGTACACTGCAGTGTCTGGGGTCCAGCGTGCTCACAAATCACTGGAGAAAGTGTGACTTCACTCTCCTCTCCATCATCAGTTTCCTCTAAGCTCCCCAGGGCAGTGATAGGACAAGTCAAGCTGATACTTTCTGACTGGAAAAAAACACAACTCCAGACAAATCAAGTCAGGTAAACAGGAGAGGTGGAGATGCCAGGCCAATTGTCATTTAGCATGCAAAATAGTTAATTAAAAGCCACATAATACCAGTTTCTTTCTTCCTGTTGTTTGGAACAGTTACGTTATTGCTGATGCTAAATTTAGCGTGCGTTCACACTTGCACAAACATTCAAATTGGGACTAAACCAGGACTAAACCCAGAAGTAAACATGGACAAGGTCAGGGCTAAATTAGGACAAAAACAGGACAAAAACAAGTCTGCATAAGAATTAAACTGATCTACTACGACTCTACTCTACGTTACTGTCATAGATTGTGTTTTAAATAATTGTAGTAATAATTAATAACAGTTTCTACTTTTCTACTTCTACTGTATTTAACATTTTTTGTGTGTGAAGTGAAAATAGTTCATAAAGAAGTTTGACTTGACGTGGTTTAAAGTTTAGACGTGAAACATCTCTTGTAAATCTAGGCCGGACAGGTGTTATATTTGTAAAACCAGGTTAGTCACTACTTTAGGAGTTACTGGAACTGGATCAAGTTATTTCACAAGAATCAGCCTGAGAAAACCAGGTCAAACTGTGGGCAGAATGTGGGAGAGAAACAGACTAAATATTCCCTCAAAAGACCCAAACTGCTCCACTGCTGATACACACTGCTCTCGGCTATTCTCAACATTTTATAATTGAGCACAAAACAACATGCAGGAGAATTTCTTTTTAATGACCCTACGCCATAAACAATGAAAGTATTCTCAGAAACATCATCAGGCTGATTAGGACATTTCTAACTATAGTTTTAGAGCAAAATATTGAAACAAAAAGTTTTTTGGCCACTTTCGAGCATCTCCACATCTTTTATTGACCTGGTTCTGCTGCTGCTGACAAAGTGTTTCTGCGAAATGAAGTAATTAAAATTAGAGTAACACTTTATTGCTCTGGTTAATTTGAGTTTCTGAAGACCTTTTCAGTGCCCAGGGACTGCAGGTTAAGCAAAGTACAAAGTTTAAAGTATATTGTGAACAATTCCTGCTTCAAATAAATTAAAATGCCATAGATGATGGAGCCTCCAGTCTCCAGATCCACTCTTACAGCCCGATCTGTGTCAAGCTGTTATGTATTTGTCATTCTAATTACCGTAGTTACGTACTATGTGAGCACGAAATATATCACTGCTTCATTACACCTAACACCGTCATGATAAGTGCTTGACCCACAAGAAAATAAAGTGTGTCGTTCCTCAACTCCATTTCCTCGTTGCACTTATCACAACAAAGGAAGAAGATATAACACAAGCCTTGTTTTTTTAGGTTTTAGTAAGAATCGAGTTGTAATGATGGGGTGTGTCGCTTACGTTTTTCTTTTCTTTTTCTCCCCTTTCTTTCGTTTTGATTTTTTTGTAATTCTTTTTACCATTTTTGTTCGAAATAGGGTAACTGGCAGATTTATGTTCGAAAACAGTTTAAACTGAGTGTGTGCTGCCTCCAGTGTCCACTCATTTCAAGAGACATCACACTCCTCTCTGTTTACAGCTCATTACAAACACCAGGCACAGGGGCAGATGCTGCATCCATGTGATCCGACCTCTGACTTGGAAAAACGGGCTTGAACCTAACTCGGGTCGAAAGTGCAAAAGTGTTGGACTCCAAATTCCCAAGTTTACGTCACAAGGCTGAGAGAGGGTTCTACTTGGAAAAGAAAACATATGCAAGTCATAATTCAGCTTGTTATTATTGTTATGTTTTTATTGTTGCGGTTGTATGTATGTTTTACATGTGTTGGTTCTATTTTTCGGACACTGCTCTCATGCAGGGTCTGACTTTGGGATGATTTCATAGTTATCTCAGAGTTTCCCAGGTCACAACAATGTAGCCTCTTACTCCCCCCAGTTTAGGTGCTTTGTCCCACTTTAAAAGGAAAGACTTTAAGAGGAATGTTCTTATGAGGAACAAGTGTCCTGAAAGCTTATATTGACTGTTGTTTTCAAAATGAGTGGGCTTTGTGCAGCCGATAGTGTGTGGGTTTGGGTGGGCTGTGGAGATGTGGATGGCACTGAGAATGTAGGCATCAACATGGAGTTTTCAGATATAAAAGAAGACTACAAAAAACATAGACACACATAGCTAAAGTTAAACATAGGATGCAGATGTTCTATCCATCGTGCATCCAGTGTCTGTGGACACAAAAATGCAGGATTATTGTGATGTGAAATATACAGATTATAAGTATTCCCTGATTGGCTGAGTTAGTACGAATACCAAGACATAGTAAGTATTTGAAATATATATGATATATATATATATATGAAAACGCTCATCACATGGTTCAGTCATTATTTGTAGTACATCCGGTATTTTGTTTTAAAATGAATGTTAATTCAAATTTAAAAGAACATGTAGTTCAAGTTTTAATAAGGTATTTCCATGGAAACAAAATGTAATTTATAATTGTCGCATGCTGTTTTTGGATACAAATTAGCATCCAAATGAAACATTAAAGTGAAATGAACTGGTTTAATTGCTTTCTGATTAGCAGTAATGGTCGGGTCTGCAACTGTTTAAACTACAAATAAACTGGAATAGATTCTAAAGTGCATCTAGTGGAAAATGTTCAGCACCTAAACAATCAATAGTTGTTTATTCAAAGCAAAGATGTGAAGTTACATTCCTCTAATTTCTTTGTGAATACAAATCAAGTATCAAAACATGTGTTCTCCACATCTTAATCATAAAATTGTCAAATATGTTGCTAGTTGAGGCTGTGATTCATAAAGGAAACCAGATTAATGCAC
Source organism: Eucyclogobius newberryi (assembly GCF_026437365.1). Lineage (NCBI taxonomy): Eukaryota > Metazoa > Chordata > Actinopteri > Gobiiformes > Gobiidae > Eucyclogobius > Eucyclogobius newberryi. The sequence goes on from NW_027315945.1 coordinate 18,741,228, forward strand.
ATTGTAAAACCTCTTTATACTGAGACAATCTAACAGAAGCTCTAAAATAGTTGAATAGCCTTTTGAAAAATTCATAATCAGATGGGAGTTATATTTCCTGTCTTCATGTTTTCCTAAAATAGACTCTGTAATCCTCTCATCTTAGGCAGACCGAGACCCAAGACTACATGCAGTACAAGTAAAATATTTTACTGATGTAAAATCAAGGTTAAAGGTCTCGTTAAAGTTAAGCATTCTGATCAGTGTTTTAAAGGTGCAGTGTGTAACTGGGGGTCTCCATGGAGATAGAATAGCATCTATCTCCATGGAGACAAGTAGGTGACACAACCAGGCCAAGTTACAGGTCAGGGGCCATTTATAAAGCTTTCTTGTGCACACTTCAGTGCGTAGGCCGCCCTCTGCACCATCTGTGATATTCATAAAACTTCCACTAGGCGCAGGACTTTTCTCATCTCTATGTAAACTGAGACCCTCCTGTAAGTTTTGTGCTAAGTCTGGAGACATGCAGAAAAGACAATACTCGTGGAGAGGAGCAGAGGTGAAGAGAGTTTGAGAAAGTGTTTGATTCAGGAAATATTCAAATACATCCTATAGCCTAGAATAATTTTAATCAGAGAGATCATTACATTTAAACAGAAGTTTGCCTAAACACGGAGAAGGGTTGTTTACTCCACTCATTATTCTGACTGTCTGGAAAATGAAGTTGAATAGCCCTGGTCTATGATATGTGGCCATACCAACTTGTCAATGCTCGATCTTGTCAGATCTCGGAAGCTAAGCAGATGGGCCTGGTTAGTATTTGGATGGTAGACCACTGTAGGGCCACAGGGTTCACAGGGCTGTAGGGCATGCTGTTGTGGTGTCCTTGGACAAGACACTTCACTCACCTGGCCTCCAGTGTCCACGTATGCCAGTGTTTGTGAGAAAGAATGCGGGACAATAGATTGCAAATTAGCCCATGGCTACAATGTTTAGACTAAAGCATGTATCATGTATGTTCATTAACATTAACACGTCCCAACCAAAGAAACAAATAATGATAATAATATGTCATCTTATAACACTGCATTCAGCTGAAGTTGGTGGGTCTCAGGCTCTCATGCCAATATCTTTATTATTTTCCAGCGTATTGTGGAGCAGCTTCTCACTGCTGCCTTCACTCGCTAATTACCTGTGCTATCATGTCATCTAGAGATGTGAGCTGGAAGCATCTGGGGAGAAGAGGTAGGGACAAGGGCACCTGTCAGAAGAAGTGCATGGAATATACCCTGATGAGTTATACAGAAGGATGTGAGAAAAGAGCCATGACACAGAGCTGCTTCAAACAAAAACTCTGAAAATGAAATAGAACTTCACTGGCAAAGACTGGATTATGGAAACAATTGATGGTGGCGCCGTTGATTCTGAGTGCCACCCACCAGTGTCAGCCTCTATAAAACAATGTACTGCACCTCTTTCAATTAACTTTCAGAATGTGCTCATGATACTTCCATTGAATTGACTTTTTACTGTGTCTAAGAAAAGGGAAGAGAGAATCACAACCCTTTTGTTGTTGTTTTGATGAAGGCAAACCTAAAAAAGTATAGAACAGGGTGTATGCATGTGTACTACAAAATATAATAACAAAACATATAAGAAGATCAACACATTTAGTTTGAAGTGATTATTATTATTAATAATTATGCTGGGTGTATATATTGGATTATAAGAGAAAATAATAGCTTCGTCAACTTGTTAGGCCCTCATTTAAAACTTTGAGATACTTGTGATGTAATTGATTGGAAAGTTTGGACTTCTCTTACATTATTAACATTGGTTTGAACCTGCTCCTGGAAGAATTCACTGTTTTTCATACTGTCGCTTCATAACAACATTTTGCTCTCATATTTGAGTGCATGTCATTGTGCAAGTGCTTTGGCCTTCTGCCACAATTCAAAGCCATTTATGATGTCAAGCATTTTAGAGTCTAAATCATGGTCGGTTCGTTCATTGAGTCACACTTGCCAACTCAAATGTCCCTTCAAAAATGAGTTTGCCTCATTACGTCAATGTTTAAGGATTACATTTCTTAATAGTATCCATTGCTAATGTAATCTCAAACGCTTTTTACTCTGATTTGCAATCAGCTCATTTTAACATGGCATGAGTCCTGGGCTACACTTGCCAGCCTTCATTTTAGTTTGAAATGGACGTCAGCCAACGCAGAGTTTATTGAAAATGAATGCTCAAGGGAAATGCAACTGAAATCATTAAGAATGGTTTGTTTGTCTCAAGCATGAAAAATGACACATTTCTCTATATTTTTCTAAACCTCTCTTCCTGTCCCCTGAAGTGATATCTGATACAGTGGGATGGACATTATCTTTATTCCTTCATATGAGAACGGTCTGCAGTAGATAAGGCTTGGTGAAATTGTAACAGAGTGGGATGCTGTTTCCTTGGGAACCTGACAGCATGCAATGACTTCTATTTGTATTGTGGGATGTTGTCTGTCATCCATTTAGCCAACATTTCTATATCAAATGTTTTCATGAATTAAAAAGACTCTTTGTAAGATGTGTTTGATGTTTTGAAAGGCCTGCAAATCCAGCCCATGAAACAGTCACAATGAACTGTTATGATTTGCACTGTACAGTTATCATCTGATTCTTCAGACATTGAAAACGAGAACATTTGAGCATATTTAGAACTTTAGGTGACGAGTATCTGGATTCTGATGAAAAATTTTCTTCTAACCTGTAAATCTATTTTTGACATAAATGTATAAACAGGGTAAATATTTAAGATTAGAACAACATTTATTTATAATTTGTTTCTCTAGTTAGTGGGGATGAATGTCCAAATTAATTCTGTAAATGCATTAATACAATTTAAACATTGCAAAGATAAATACTGATATTGTGCTGCACCCTGATTTGTGAAAAGGGAATGACTTTATATGAATTTTGAAATTGTATTTGTAGAAATGTGTGTGCCAGTTTTGGGTTAATTAGTTCCTTTCATAAAGATTTACCAAAGAATTTCCATAATCAATTGATCAATCAATCAACCTTTATTTATAGAGCCCTTTACAACATTCAAAGTAACCAAAGTGCTTCACAATAAAAAAAAATAGATAAAGTAAAGTAAAAACAAATAATACAAAATACAAAGTAAAGTGTCACTACATTACAGAGTGCTAAAAGCCAGTCTGAATAAATAAGTTTTAAGCCTGGATTTAAAAATAATGTTGAAGTCTGTGATGGTGCGCATGTCGGGGGCAGTTTGTTCCAGAGTCTGGGACCAACGATCGCCCCAGTGTTTGAGTCTGGCTCTGGGGACGTCCAGTAGAAGCTGACTTGTTGCTCGGCCAGATAAGGAGGTGCCAGGCTATTTAGAGCTTTCAAATAAAAAAAATCTATTCTAAAAGAAACAGGAAGCCAACGGAGAGCAAAAATAACTGAGGTGATGTGATGACGTCTGGATGTGTTGGTTAGAAAATGCTCTGCAGCGTTTTGTACGAGCTGAAGGCAGCTCAGGGCGACTGGGAGACACCGACATGAAGTGCAATAGTCTTATCTTGAGCTGATAAAAGCATGAATAGTCCTTTCAAGGTCGGTACGATTTAAAAAAGGCTTTACTTTTAGCTATAAGACGTAATTGATAAACACTTGCTCTAACCACACTCAATTTGTTTGTCAAATTTAAAATTGTTGTCAAAAACAACTTCAAGATTCTTTATGGTTGGTTTTATCATGGATGACAAGTTATCGGAATTAGACAGCACAGAATCACCAAATAAATGTACCCTGTCTTCTTATCATTCAAATAAAGGACATTTTGTCCTACCCACATCTTTATGTCTGCAATACAATCAGTCAAAGATTGAAGAGCATCACTTTTGTCTGGAAGCACAGGAAGTAAATCTGCAGATTGTCTGCATAGCAGTGAAACGCTAAACGGTGCCTGGCTATAAATGACCTCAGTGGCAACATATACAGAGAAAATAAATCTTTCCACTCTGCTGTATTCTTTAAACTACGGTACTTTACTTTATACTGTGTGCTGCATTGGTGATGCTGTTACAAACAAAGTGAACCTAAACAGGTGCTGCATCTTAATTAGAATCTTAATTATGCTTTTAGATGGACAGCTCCCTGACTTGTGTGTTTTCTTCAGACAGGGAACATCCTAGTCTGTGCATGCATAATTACTGCCTGCTGCTTGATTGAATGAAATGAAAATGGGCATGCTGTCATAACTTTAAATGCACCACACAAGTATATAAGTTATGATTTAACAGTGAATTAACACTTGTTTCTGGTGCAGCAAATGCTCCATGTTAATTCTGCATTCTGATGGTCAGAATGATAAAAGACAAAAAACAGTTGCACATCACACTATTTACATCTGTGCCGTGTTTTAAAATTAGAGGGTTGTTTTGGGGACCCACAATCAAAATGTAATTGTTTGGCTAACAAAACACCAAATGAAATGAATTCACTTTCAGATTGTGTGCCGCTCTGTCTGGTCTGTGATCCTGTAAACACAAGTATGCAGGAGGTCATGGGGTTGGAGGGAGGTGTGAACAGGGGGCACACAGGGGCAGAGTGGGCACAGACAGGTTTTAATGGTGTATCGATCCATTTTACCTCATCTCTGTCTCTGCCCTGGATCTCTAATTTGTTTGGAACCGGAGGATCAGAGCATGACTCACCCGGTCCATCCAACGGCGCTGTCTGGGAGCAAAACACCATTGACAGCGTCGCCCTTTACAATTATATTCAACTATCCTTTGAGCCTTTTCCAAACCCTTTCAACAACCGTGCCGCTTTGTTGTGACACTTTCATCAGAAAAACTATCACGCTTTTGAAGAACTTGTACAAAAAAATTGTGTAAAACTAATTTGAGATATTTGCTATGCTCAAGCGAGGTAGCAGTGTCCAGCACTAATCATCATAATAATCAGTAAAGAAAACAGTTTATATAATTATAGTGTACTACTACAAATACGTTTGCAGCACGAATTAACATTTTGCCTGAAGTATTTTCTGTATGGTATAAATTCCCTTAAACTATTACAGATTCAATTTGACTCACCTTAAAAGGCTTAATTCCCCCATCTGTTACTCACTGTTTTATCTCACCAACGTGTGAAGAAATTCTTCTCCAAACCTCTTCCTTAATTAGGCCTGCTTCCTTTGTGGCTCCAAATTGTCCTTTCACGGCTGTGTTCCTGTCATCTGCCTCTCTAACCCCCGTGAAAAGAGCTTTCTCTACCTGGCAATATTAAATCTTCTCAATTATATGCTTGGCCTGCTGCCGACTGCCACAGTTTGAGAGAAGCCATTGTTTAGATGAAAAATGTAATCAAGATACTGTCGTTCACTCTCAGTAGTTGCCTCGTGGCGCGCTGCGTCAGAGCGAGGAGAGAAAGGCAGCTTTAGTTTAGTGCTTGGATTTAGTTTGTGTTTGGTATATGTTTTTTTTTTTAATTCAGATCTCGGTTTAAATAAAGTTTTACACATACATACAAGTCTGTTTATGAATGTGGTGTGTGATTTGTGGTTTTAGAGTCAGATTAGGCAAATTAGCCTCAAGTCCATCAGTCTGTCCCAGGGCAGCTGTGGCTATAGTTTGAGTTGAATATCTATGTACAAAACCTTTGATTGAATTATTGATTGATTATTTTTATTGAACACTTTTTGTTTACAATGTTTTCAACTAGTGTAACCAAAGAACAAATAGCTATTTACATCTACAGTGAAAAGTGAAAACACACACTTGTATTTACAGGATTACAAATATATTTTGACATTTTAGCTTAAAACAGAGAGGGAGACACATTTCAAATGGCCTTTGAGTATAAATGTTATGCCTGATTTGTGTGTTATTTTTCTGCTTATAATTACCAGGGCTTTTTGCTGTCTTCTATTGAGCGTCACTTCATTGGCTTCATTTTTGTTGCCGCTTCCGTCACCTGAGGCCTGCATTTTCCATCTTGGACTATAAAACATATTTTATGCTTGGCAGTTATTTTCTATTTATTCTAATGTAACAAAGACATGGAACATTGGAAGTGTAATGATAAATACTTGTTTATGAAGGAAATATTGTCTGGGGCATTGATAACTAACAGGTATTTTGTTCATTGTGTAAAAGTAAAATGTATTGAGAGAAAGTACTGCCCATGTCCATGTTTTGTGTGACCTTATTATCTTGTCTCTTCCCGTAGTTTGCTGACCTACAAAATAAAACCAATTAATCAAAAACTTTTAATCATGATACTGTTGACTTTCTTGTTGTACTGTCCTTGGTTTAAGGGCAATTCACATGGTCAATGGGGGGATTTAATGAATGTTTCATGTAAAGCGCTTTAGGAGTTTTGAAAGGCACTATATTATTAATGTTATTATGTTCTTTTTACCCAGATGCATAACATGGTCAGAACAAGTTTGGTGCAGGAGTTTGGACTTTTAAAACACAGAGGAGCTTAATAGATCATCTTATGCCATATACAAAGCAAGCCCTATCAGCTTTCAGCTGTCGCTGATGTGCATGTCTATATGTGCAAAAACTCATGGATGTTTTTTGATAAGACACAGCTAAAAGATCCTTTCAAAACATGTATTCTTATGAGTTTCCCTGACTTTCCCTTTTATTTCCTGTGTAGGAAGTGTGTGACAGCTGAACTGAACAATCAATCTTCCAAAGGCTGTTCAGTAATATCAGGGGAGCACATTTAAGTCAGAGAGCTGTTATCCATCATGCTGCCAAAAGTGTCAATATCCTCGGCCCAACTATGACAGTTGCAGTCACTCTTTGTTCAATACAACAGTGGTTCTGCACAGGATCTCTGTGACCCACTGCTCCACATCCCTCTGCTAATGACCTTGTTTGTCCTTAATTACTCATGTTAATGTTTTCATGTCTTCATTCATGACCTTGATTATCTGAGACTATGACTCCAAGATGCTGAAACTTTTGAATTTGACTTTTCCTTGCACAAGACTATGTAAAAAAATGTATTTTGAATAAAACACAATCTCCAATATTAAAATCATAACCTAGGAAATGGCATCACTGCCACTTAGAGCTACTGAAGCCTTTAACTTTAAAGGGCCTATATCATGCAAAATCAACTTTTCAGAACTTTTAACCTTATTACAGTGCTATTGGTACCTCGTACATGTGGCCTAAGTGTTTTTTTGATTGATTCGGGAGCTACTGAGTGGCATACTTCCCTGTTTCAGCCCATCCTCCAGGAAGCACTCTGTACCTGTAACACGCCCCCCTCTCCACGCTAGGTTACGTCATGGGGTGGGTGGGGGTGGTGGATCGCTTCATGAGGGAGGGGGCAAATCACAAACTAAGCATTTTGCATTTCTGGGTTTGTGAGCGGACTCCAAGATATGGGTGATATTTAATCAAATAATGTTATGGGTGTTGCACAACACACACACTCAAATATGGCCTTAGGATCTTTAAACAACTGATTTTGCTCATATGGCATCTAACATTGTTGGCCTAGTCAGATTCTTAGTGACTTGTAGTGACATTACTTGCACACTTTGTGGCCCTGTCTGACCTCATCTATATTTAGCTCTGCTCAGCCATGCCTTGAAGCATGTCAGAATGTACAATTGTCGTTATTGATTATAGAGCTTGGAGATGGTTTCCGTCCTCCATGATAGAAATGCAATACACTGAAAATGAGCATTGTCTGTGCGACTTCAGTGTGACCTGTGTTAGTGACACTGCTGCCTAAAGGAGACAGGTTACGTTCATCCTCTTACTTAAGCAGAAGAAGTGCAATTAAAACTGCTGTCTTGCTGTATATACATTGTATTTACCGGTAACTTATTTTTTTTTTATTCTTTCACATAAAAAAATAAGTTTTTGTTTATGACAATGGCGATTTAATCAAATCAAGCCCAAAGCCAAGCGTAGCATAAAAGACACAATTAATCTATACAATTCTGTGCAGATTTATTATTTCTAATGTGTAAAAAACGTTACGCCAATCCAACACCACGTTTTACTGGATGTTTTAAAATGGGTCAATCTGACAGAAACAATACATTTTGTTTACCATCAGGCAACTTTATGAATTATATCCAGCTTAAGATCCATTTGTAGAATGAAGCTGTGGATGTGAGAACAAATACCTGAAGTACAATTAGCATACTCTAATCTTAAAGCAGCAGCAGCATCGGCCTGACAGGAGGCAGAAGGATTTCAGGAAACGGACCCTATAGTAATTACTAAGCACAGGCTTAGAACTCGCTCCAGAGATCTTGTGGTTTTACTCTTTCCCAAGCAGAATGTCAAGGTTAATTTAAGATTTAATTCAACTTTTATTCTGTTGGGATCCCTGCTGTTAACATACAACTGTAGTTCGGTGATAATGCCACATCAATACTGTAATAATAGCTGCAAGAGATGAGTAATGTTTGTATGACCTATAGTAATAATAACATCTCTCCTGGGCATGACACTGTGGCAGTTCTATAATGGTAATTTTAGACTAACTTCATATTCCTTTTTCTTAGACGTGGTGTTTGGGTTAAGGCATGGCTCAGTTCTAGTTAAGAAAGATTAATCCTTAATAAGTCTTTTATTCACCACATAATCAAGTAAACCAGGGCAAGTTTATTTGCAGAGCACAATTTGCAGACAAAGTAATTCAAAGTGTTTTACAGAATGCTATTATAAAAGAATGTGTATGTGTTATGTTCTCGAAACTGTGTATGCAGTGTGCTCTGTCCCTGAATGATGATCAAAGAGGCAGAAAGTATACACAAGACTAACGGATTGAGATAGAAATCAAAATGTATGTTTGAAGATATGCAAAATGTGATTATCAGTTATATTGAATATAGTAGACTTTACTACAAAATTTAAAAAGTTAGGCAGGAAAAAAAAAGTCAACTTTTGTGATTAATTTTACAGTTCACATTTGTCTGATAGTTAAAGATCAAGCAGTATGTTTAAAGACACATTTGAACACATATCTCTTGGATTGACATAACATCGTTTGAATATTGTCAAGGAGATACTTTTAATCACCCACCGCTAGATTAAGGTCATATTTAGACATGACTACTTTAAAATAATAATAATAATGATAATAATTTTAAATAATAATAAATGACTCTCCTCCTGGGGGAATAAAAAACCCAAAATTTTGTAAAAGTAGCTTGGATAGTTTTCAGCTCCTGTGATCCTATCAGGAAGAAGATGACTTTGGAAAGTTAATGGATCAATCAAGGACTTTTTATTCACCTCCAGCAAACATAGCCAAGCACATGCATTTCTATTTCCCCCATAAATTACAATATAACTCCTCCACAGAGACTCCACTCTGCCTTCAGTTGTTTTGTTGTCAACACCCTAATACCTTTTAATAACATATACTAGTATTGAATTAATATTACATCTGTGACAGTTAAGTCTGAAAAGATAATCACCCTCTGTCTGGTGTAAGTAAAATAGTAAAACTACAAAAGAACAAAAAAGCATATTTTGTTATGTCAGCAACAATTCCATACTAAAAAAAGATTTAAATATAAAATTCAGTGCCACTCATTTTGTGTGGTTCACCTCTAAAGGCACCAACAGACAAAAAATCTGATTTATGGTTGACTTGGAATCACTAACCTTTTTATTCACTGAGAACCATCCCAATCCATCACCATCTCAAGACCCTTAATTAGCGGTGACCTTATGGCTGCGTGTGTATAAGAGACTGCTAAAGGGTGGCTGTGCATTTCAAGAGCTGTGAAATGAGCTGCTTAGAATGATGCATCAGTCCCCAGTGGCACAAACAAAGATACAGGGAATGTGACATTAATCCTCAAAGCCATCGCCTCCACAGCCTCCACCAGTCACCACCTGGTCACTACAGGCTTTTCCAGTTTTAGTACATTTGGGTTTAGTATTTAGCCGCTGGGTAAAAATTACTTCTGCTTTATTTGAAGCTGCTATACGAATGTGTACTGAGTAATGTGGACTTCATAGACAATCAATGAAAAGGTGAAAATATTGACTGTGGATTTACTGCAAGTGATGGATGGAGGAAAAGCCGATGTAGAAAGTGTGAGAAGATACAGGAAATGACAAGGGGCGTATAACAGATTGCTAGATTGCTTCTACTTTTGGTTCTCTAAAAACAACTTTTTAGTCCTGTCTGTATACATGGAGACAGGGCATCCGGGCATCTGTCTTAAAACTCCATATAACGTCAATCATTTCATAGATCGGACGAGAATCCCATGTCAGAGATAAATCCTTGTGCATAAGGAGTCAGTTGAGCACTGGGCACTGGGCACTTCACACTTTGATGTGAAGTGGTGTGACCTGGTGTAACCTGAAATCAGAGCACACTTATAACCGTTACAAGGGGTGAAGGTGGTGGGCACGTCTTTTTGGAGATGAGACTGACAGATTAGACTGTGTCTCATTTCCTCCTTTGCTTCACCTCTGACTGAATCCGGCTGGTGTGACGGAGGCTGATGGTTGAGACCTGAAAGTGGCTGTGTGACGAGCTTTTCCCTCTTTTTCCTCTTGGGGCTAAAATTGAGACTATAGCATCCAGATTGTTAAGCCATTTTAGTGAGAATTTACAGTGTGGGTTGTAATTAGCAACTAAGCACACACATAATGTTAATAAACAAGCACATAAAGTCGTTCGAAGCACTCTCTCTGTCTAATGGAGGCTAATAAAGCTGTGCAAGCGTGCACTCTGGCATCAGCTCTGCTTACGGGAACAACAGGAATTCAGATAGGTTTCAACCACAGCTTTTAAATATGGCCTCGAACATTAAAAAAAAAATGAACTCGTGAGTCAGTTAATAGCCCCTAAAACAATATGTGAGAAGGCTTGTTGTCTACAGTTTATACTGATATGTCTAAATGGCAACATGATTAACATGCAACATTGTTAACTTATCATCACTCTTAGTTTCATTGTCAATACCAGCATGCTGTATATCATTTTAAAGAATTATTTCCTCAACAAAATGAATTATGTAATTGATTTGCATTGAATAATATGCACCAATAAGCAATTACCAATAGTTTGTGATAAAACTCTACTTTTCATAACACATTTCTGACCCTTATTCCAGTTCTGACAGACCCAACAGTGTTCAATCCATCAGTAGCTGCACTCAATCTGTCCGTAATAACCCACAGAAAAACAATTTCCACTTTTTTCCTGAAGTAATCCCATTTGAAGAAAAAGTCCAGTAAACAGCAATTTCTTCTGTGTAAAAACTCTCAACTGAAGCAAATTTTTCTCTGTCCGTATCAAAGCCCCGGCTCTAGATGCAATATGGGTATGTTTGTTTTCTTCATACTTTCAGCTACAGATCGAGACCATCCACGCCTTTTTCAGTTCACGGGTTTGTCTGGCACTGCTCTTTGAAAAAGAACAAGTGCAGTTGGTTTTATATCTGTGCTAGCGTGCTAAAGAAGTGACTAGCACTTTTATATTGTCATATTATTCTAGGTGTGGCAGGGCGCGCCTGCCATTTTCTACCGCCAGGGGGCTCCTATAAAAGGGTGCTCCCGCTAGCTCTCGCTCTCTGGCCTTTGACACTGTTGTCACTTCCGGGTTGCGCCGAGGGTTGGGCTCCCGTCGTCCTCAGTGCCGTCGCTCCTAGGCCCTCACCTCTGCAACGTCTCGCTGGTGTAACGCTCCTGCGTGTGTCTGGTGGCCTATGCCCCACTGTCGCTGTCGGTCACGTTCTCATCCACGTTTGGTCGGTTCCGCTGTCATATGCCCCGACTGTCTGGCGTAAAGCCTGTGGATTGAGGCGTGGTGCGCCAGGGAAGTGGTAATGGGAGATCACGGAAGCTGTTGCGTGGAGCGGCGGCACTGAGGACGACCTGTGACTTGTCTTGTCTTTAGTCTGGTCTTGTCTCTTTCTTATTCATTGTTTTATTTTCCTGTAATGGTACTGTCTGATGTGGCGGTCCTGCATCTGGCGTGGCAGGCTCCGTGAGTGTGGATGCGAGTTGACCTGAATGTATATTTAACTGGTTAACCGAAAAGACAATTAAAATATAGCTAAACTGAACCAAGTGTCTGCCAATAACGAACCCGTGTGTCCTTCACTTTTAATTTCGGTCCTGGGCCTATCCCAGGTGGCGTTGTTGGTGTTGTTAAATCTACCCCTTTAGTTAAATATTAATGTAAAATTGCCTGCAACACCCTCGTCGTGCCACATAGGGAATGAGCCAAGCTTTTCCAACTGTGGGTGGGTTTTTACTAATAAGCCAGATGGGGAGCTGACTATTCAGATCATGGAAACATCAAAATGTATTTTTTTATTATAGAGGAGTTGAAATTATAGTAAAATTGTTTGGCACAGTTGGCACATATTTGGATAATTTATTTTTTAATACAAAAAGGTCAACAGCACCAATGCCTAGAGATCTGAAACTTTACACAGTTGTTAAGAAGATAAACAGCAAGTACAGTGATTAGCATAAACACACAATGAAGTGTGTCTTGCTTAAGACTTTAACAAATTGACAATATTCAGTATTCAGTCAAGACTAAAAAAGTAATGTAAGTTCTGAAGCCCTGACAGAGTTCATATGCACATCTGCAGAAACTAGAAGGCGGGGCTGTGGGCTGTAAGATCTTCTTTTAATAAGCAATGTGAGGTGTCTAACTATTGTGCACAGGGCAAAATAGGCTTAAAACACAGTGGCCATGATTGTATTTTTTTCCACAGTTTGACAAGTTTATATGTTGACTTCCTGGTTGGACATGAGCAGCAGATGTGACAGAGGTAAAAGTCATTTCACAACTGTTACTTAGGGAAATCTATCTTTTGCATTCGACCCATCCTTCAATGCTGCTGGGACAACTTGTAAGGAGAAGTGGGCGCCAAAGCACAATGCACCCTTTAAATCTTGTGCTACTACTGTTGCTGGAGGATTTGACCTATATTGCAGGGTTTTTTTCAGGTAAACCAGAGTGCCCAGAGGAAACCCACCCAGACATGAGGAGGAACATGCAAATTCCACACAGAAAGGCTCAGGAGTTGAACCTTGAACCTCCTTGCTGTGAAGTGAGAGCGCTAACCACTCAACCTCACACAATTAAAATGTAACTGTTGGGTTCTTGAATTAGTATTAAAATGTATTTGCTTGCCTACCTGATGGTTTAGAGACTAAACGTCAATCCATATCTTTGTTTTTTTTATGCTGCTTTCATGTGCTTCACTTTACGTGGCAGTAGGAAAATGAAACATGTTAAAAACACACTTAATCGGGACAAATATGTAAGTACAGCGCAAAAAAAAAAAAATCACAAAATAAATTGCTAATAGTGAAAAATATATATACCTGTTGTTTAATCTTTTTTGCTGTAGTCCACCATAGTTAGAGATCAAAGGTTATTTTATCCCGGCAACATGATTTCCCAGTAGAATTTGCGAGATGAAGGGGCATTCGTGTGCTATTTCCCCCTCATAAAGTGGTATTTACCTTAATTCCCATAGTGCATGAAGTCAGTATTACACCTGATTTAGCCCCACTTCAATTCTTGCTTATGAAGTCCAACTAACACTTTGAAAGACGTATGATTTAGCAGATTTTTCTCTGTGCGAAAAAGTTTGAATCACTGTCGTTCATAAACAGCCACAGGTGACAGGCTCCCGGTCGCTTTCATCTGAGTTCCTATCCCTGGATCCTTATAAATCTTAATGAAAGACTTTGATCTTTAATGACAAACAGATTAATCTTCCTGTAATCCCCACTCTTTTTTATCTGTAGGGCCATCATTCGCCGCATAAATCTCACCAAGTGTCTCTGTGTCACTGCGAACATCGATTTCTTTCAGACTATAAACCAGGCCTCCTTAAAGTGCTGATTAATGCATGATAGTAATAATTTATTCAATCCCATTTAGCAAGAAACAGGTGTAAAAGCTGACGTAACCATCCATTAGATCATCTTAATCAACTCGTTTGTGGACTCGTGGACTTGTGGATTTGTCAGCGGCAATTTAGATTTTATTTTTAAACAATACATATTTGTCATGATGATAATCCAGATAAAGTTCTGATGATAATCCAGATAAAGTTCACTAAGGTTCATAGCTGTTATGCTACAGTCACTAAAGCTCTAGTTTGAAGAGCAGGGACCAGAAGATATAAATGACCAGTCTACTTTTTATTGAACATATTATTTTTAATTCGAGCTACAAACATTATTATATCACAAACCCAATGTCCAGGGAATAAAGCTCTCAAAGTTTGGTCAGCTAAATGTATTATAGATTTTGTCAACATTTCCAGTATTCTAAAAACAACCTTTATTTTTATGTATAGAGTTAAAAATTCAGGGATAAAATCTTTCAAATTATTCATTAATTTATCTGACTAATTATGTAGTCTGGAAAAAAATATGAATACAATTGTGACTGAACTATGAATCTATGTATGTTAAAACAAATGTATGTGATATTGAATACTTTTAAAAACCTTTGTGTAGTGTGGAAATCATACTTGGGGAAAGGGAATATTTTGTTTTATATTTTTGAGAAGAATCCATGTTGAATTCATAAAATATTCTAGTTCTATACGGGACATATTATATAGATTGTTGCAAATTAAATTATACCACTCCTAATATCAGGCAATTGAAATGTATTCTATAATATTTTTTTTAGCCAATAATGATCCTTCAGAACAAAATTTGGTTACATTTTGTCTATAAAGAAATTAATCCGAATGATTTTTTACCTCTACATTGTTACTTCACCTCATTTCTTATATTTTAGATTTGTAAATTGTGTATTACTCTATTTGTATATGAATTATTATGTGTGTCCAGCAATCAACCACACAGTGCAAAAATCCTATACCTAACCAACCACAGAGTTCATCATGCATTTTTATAATCGCCAATTGAGAAGAGTGAGAGGCAGAACTTATGACAGAAATAGACTAATTGGGTTATTATGCTCACGTCATATCGCTTCACACTTCACAGTCTCTGCTCCATTTTTGAACGCTGTTTTATCCAGGATTTTTCCTCTCAATGACAAGTGACATGCCCCAGTCGCTCTATACTTAGCTTCTCTCTGCATCTTTAATTTACTACAATCTGAAAAGTTGAGAGCCTTGCTAGTGCAAGACTTCTGTGCGGATTAAAGGACCAGAGTGTATATTTTATTTACATTTCTGGATGAATGTGACTCCAACCCTTTTACATGACGCAACAGTTTTTTTAGTCAGGTTCTCTTTCTGACATGATAGTCTCCAAAAGCTGCTTTAACTGGATGATGTCAATAGGCCTAATTCTGTGTGTGTCCAGGAATAAAGGCTTGTAGCGCTCTCACAAACTTGTGAAACATTTTAAGATAAGATAAGATAAGATATTCCTTTATTGTCCCACATGGGGAAATTTCATTGGTGCAACGCAGGTATAACCCCAAGTTCATCCGAGTTAGACAATCCAACAAGGTGGCGTCCTGTGTTTTGATTATCTGACAGTTCAAATATTTGCTCTTTCTTGTGTTATTTATTTTCTCCCTTTAGTCTCTCTACTGTTCACCCGCTGTCTGTGAAGCTGTGGCTGTGCTAAGCAACTGCAGTTACTCTTTTGCTCTTGTTGCTCAAGTCTGCACAGCGCTAATGACTACAAAAGCAGAAATTCACTCTCAAACATTGATTTATAAATTATAGATGTGATAACAGTGTCCAGGATAATAAATCAACTTCAATGGATCCACAACCAGCACTTCTCTGGTTTTACTTTTTATTTGCGTTGTTTAGTATAAACTGTAATGTATATCTCATATTTCCGACTTGAAACACAGAAACTCAGAGAAAACGTCTGGGTCTAAGTCCCAAGGACGAATGAAATGAAACATTGAGTTTACCACTTTATACTATTTTATACTTGAAAATACAGGCTTTCAAACAAGATATCACTGCCCGTAATGCAACACTATATCAGTCAAACACCAGCACCACTTTAGAATCCTGAAACTAGTTTATGGTTTTCAGCACTTTGACGTCACATTACTGGGCTCAGGTGTAGACTTTTCAAATCAAAGACGGCAGTGCTTTGTGTTTGGAACATCCTTGAGGAAATGGACTTTGCTTGGGTTCAAGAACAAGCTAGAAACTCTATACAGTCAAAGGGTGGGCGTTTATTCATATGCAAAAACAAACAATCACATAGAGGCCAATATCATGTGCCTTTTCAATTTCAAATCTCATTTTGAGTTTTGAAATCGCAGCCCTCTGTTGGAGCGCGCTGCCAGCATTTCCACTATAATAGATCTGTTTGCATTTGTGTTACATGTGGGAGTTTCCGGGCACCGTGTGTAGATATCACTGTCAGAGAAACATTAGAGCCATGATTAACTTAATGTAGAAGGAGGAGGATAGTTTTAAATTCAGGAGTAAAAATAATCATAAACCTGCCTGTACATGTGCACAGCAAATGGATCAATCCTTAAACTTTAAGTGATTATGGTCATTTTGTGCACACATCTCTAAACATTTCCTAGTGCAGACATCACTATTAAAATACAACACTGAATTTAAACAATCTCAAATCAAGCCATGACATCTCAGGTATTTTAAAGGAACTGTAGATAAGATATGCATTATTCTATGCCCATTTTTAAAGGAATCCCACTTTTGAGCAACTCCAGGTCAAGCAATAATATACAATTACCCTTTTTGACTGCAGCGATCGTGCAGTGAACTTTTAAGCCTTTTAAAATCCCTTGGACAAAATGTAAACCAGGAAAGTGATTTTCATAAGAACAACCGGAGAGAAAAAAAGCTCATGTTGCTCTGTAAGTGTTGAATTGGTGCTTTCAGAGGTATCCATTAGAGTACAGTGGCCATTATTACCTTCTTACAAAAACATATTTCTCGCCGAATAAGTCACGTAATGGTACTCCAAGAAGTGCAGTAAAACAAGGAACAAAAATGTTTCCATTGAATCAATTAATGGTATTTTTTAGTCCAATAATATTGAGAACTAAATGGAGAAGTCACATGTTTTTTTTCATTAAGTTTTGTTCAACTTCATAGTTACTTTTTCCATCTGTCAAATGTACTAAATCGTATGTAATCCTTCCATTATCCAGGATTGGGAGCGACATTAATGTTGGTCTGTATAATGTTGTAAATCATAATTTTTTTTAAATATCATTTATCTTTATTTAAATATCATTTATCATTAAGATAATAATTTTAATCAACAGAATTTTTGGTTCAACAAATACAATTGCTTCCTTATTGAGTCTAAATATATAGTGGCTAATGTATTTGTATACATCGCAGTGCTTCTAAATACCTGTTTGTTAAGCTTCAAAATGCTGTGTGTTTTATAACAATCCAACTCATATTCACTGAGAATGAGAAGCTGCGGGGGGGACCACGGGGGCGGCGCGAGACCCCCTGTTCAAAAGACAACCGACGTGTGTAAA
The DNA here is from genome assembly GCF_026437365.1 of Eucyclogobius newberryi. Classification (NCBI taxonomy): domain Eukaryota; kingdom Metazoa; phylum Chordata; class Actinopteri; order Gobiiformes; family Gobiidae; genus Eucyclogobius; species Eucyclogobius newberryi. The sequence continues at coordinate 18,758,681 of NW_027315945.1, forward strand.
TATCTCATGTTACATCTCATGACCTGCGGCTCATTGACAGGTGCGGCCAGTATATTTCTTATTTCTTTGTAAATTTCGTTGGAGCGAATTTATATTTATATTATTATATATATTTATTTATGTATAGCCCCAAAAGTACGGTAAATCCAGGTTCCACTTTACCTGCTTCTATTTGCACAAGATGTGTAGGTGATAATTAGCTGTGCCACGATCCATGAAATGAGTGATTATTCTTGGAGACGTTCACAAATCCACTGCTGGAGGGGAGGGAAATGAATGCAAAGTAGACACTTCTTACTTCAGACATAGTAGCTAATGGTAAAGTGATACAAAGACTTGTTTAGAAATTGGCAGGAATCATATGCTACTAGAATGTGAATTATGTGCTTTTTCTCATATTGATTCATATAGACTTGTATTTGATTTTTACCTTTTTAAGATGAAATTTTAATCTTTCATCATACATTGAACATGACTTTTGATCACTCCAATTTGATTTTTTTTTTTAAAGTAACAATTCTTCCCCCAAAGTTTGAACCCTTGATTTAAAACACCAAAGTTCATCACTAACCATCAGGAATGACTGAATCTCCATCTTGATTAAAATTCGATGAACTGCACAGCCCTAACTAAAATGAGAACGAACGTCTGTTTCTCTTAAATATATCTACTGTAACTATATTCTTTGTTTCTACTTGGCCAGTCACACACTTCACCAGCAAATTCCTTGGTGCAATTCCTTGGTGCATCTCTTATTTGTCGTTATTCTTCTATGCACCACACATTTAAACAGATTGCAACATGTTCTGGGTCACGCTACACTTATTTGTTGAAAACATTTTGCAACACTCCACCCACTGAAACTGAAATGTCATCACTAGGTCTGAATCTTTGAATTTGGCAATGGTACATATTTTGCTCTCATTTGTGGTTCAGACGTTTCTTCACCCAAAAATGGTAAATTATTAGATAAACAGCTTGTGTGAATTATTTTGGAACTGAACTCACTTCGTACTTTATTTATTTCAAGGCTTATCTGGCAACACATCAAGGCTAGTGTTTCCCTCACACATGAACATAATTTACTAAATATATTAAGAAGAAAGGGGTAAGAGAAGGTTCATCTTTTGACAGATGAAGGGTGGGAAAATGTATGTACAAAATCACATGTCTGGGGGGAACAGAAACAGAAAAATGTCACACATTTTTCATAACAACATGTGAAAGTTCTCATTATTCACAGGGAAATGCTAACTGCAGGAGAAACTGTGGCAGCCAGGAGGCAAATCACTCTCACCACTAAAATATTGGACTGAGTTTAACAAGGCACTACATACTTGATAAAACTGACATCCTGACTAAATTAGGAAATTAACAGATTTGACAGATTTTATTTAAATGTGCGGTGAGGTTGTTGTTTTTTGATGTTTAATTGATGTCTACTTGTGTTCTCATTTTGATTTTCGTTCCCTGGTCGTGTTCTCCTGTGTTCTGAATTGTTCTGTGTTCTATGTTTATTCTTATTTATTCCCATTTGATTGTTACCAGATTGCCTTGTAGTCATTCTATGTTAATTTGTGTTGGATCTGCGCTTCTTTAATGCTGTTTTTCCAGGTCTTTACAACATTAAATTGACATAAGGGGTACAGCGACGGCAAACAAGCCAACAAAAGCTTCCCCAGTCTTCCCACGCTTATTTAAGCTTAGACAATGTAGCAGATGGTAACGTGCCACAACAACACCGCGCTTGCTTAGTAACGCATTTTCATATTTCCAACACTGTGCGCGCTGGGGACCACACGTCTGCTGCAGCTTCAATAAGTTCCCCATTAGGCACGCTGTCTGCCACACTCCTGCATGTTCAGCTCATTCGCCCAACAAATACACAAAGCACGCACAATCAAGGAAATACAGAACACACTAATAAGCATTCTATATTCTGCTTCCCCTGTTCCACTTTTATTTTCTTTGTTTTCTCTGAGTAAACATAAAAAGGCCCAACAGGAAATAAGTAAACACAAGCTCATTTGACTCAACAGCCAAAAGTCATTATTTTTAAACCCCTGGAAAGCCGTTTCTGGTTATCAGTATTCATTATTATATGTGTTTATGACTTTTTATGATCATTTTGTGATTCAAGCATACACAATGACAGAAACAAATTTTCTCTAAGTTATTAAGTTGGTTGGTGTTATGAGAAGAGTAAAAGTGATAAGTAAGTAAGTATAAGTTTATTTAAGAATGTTGTAGCCTGTATTGCTGCAACATTCCCCCCAAATTGCATTACATAATGTTGAAAAAAAGAAAATAAATTGCATTACATAATGTTGTAATAATTAGGCTACTCAAAAAAATGTAAATGTAGCTGATCTGACCCTAAGGTTGTATATGAACCTCTAACCAACAAATCTCCGGTGCCAGAAGGGAAAGCTCAGATATGACTTGTCCAGATCGAGTCCTGACCAGTTAATGGTGTAAAGACATGAAGCCAAGACCTCTGCTCTAATGACCTGAGTCTGTTCATCGCTGTCTGGGCAAGCTTCTCACATCCATCTGTTCACTCCAGGGGTAAAGTCTGGCCTTCTGTAAGTGGTGCATGACCATCTTCACCTTCTATCTCTAGAGCACATTGAGCTAAATACAGGCAATAAAACCAGGGATTTAGAAGGGTTGAAGTCTACTTTTTGAGCCGTTGTTTTGCTCAAATTTACTGTATATGGCAAGATGGAAACAGAAGGTTATTTTTCTGTTGTTGCTCCGACAGTGCAGAGTTTACAGTAGATTGTTTTGGGACAAGATAGATAAACTCGTTGGTACAATTCAACTCGATCAACGACAGCTCATTTCCTCAACACACTGACTCAAAACAACAAAGTTTAAATCTGCTTTTCTACAGCTGTTTGCATGATTTTCTTTCTTTTTCATATACAAACTAACTATACATTTAGCAGAATTGTAGACTTTTATGTTATTAGACATTAGCAGCTTTGTCACATTTGAGCTCTTACAGGAGAAAATTGTATTACTCACCATTGACTCTCACTGCTAAAATTCAGTGCTGTGATGTCACCCGCATGACCTATAATATTACAATATAATCCAAGTACACGCACTGGTTTTGTAAACTTAGTTAATTCACAGCTCTAGATACAGTAACTAAAATGCATTTACTCGGTGCCTTTTATCATATGTCTTCACACTGTTTCTACAGGACTTTGTCTCTCTCGAAGATGTGTTTCTTTTTGCCTCACAGTTTTGTTGATTTGTCCAAATGTCACCTGTATATACGGCTGTGAACTCATTTCCACACGACTCCTCTGGGACTGCAGCATCCCAGAGCTTCTCCCAAAGGCCATGGCCTCAAGATTCAGGGTAAACAAGAGGGAGAATGATGTAACATGCAGTTGTTGGGGAAAGTGTTTTTTATGTTTTATTATTAAAACATAAAATTATTGTTTTATAGTGCATTTGTTTTATAGGTTTTTTTAAGATAAGAACAGTGTTGTTTAAGGGGTTCTATCCATCCATTTTACTTGCCATTAATTCTTAAAAGTGGGCCTTTAGCACAGTACTTTACATTGATTTAATTGAATGCAAAAATGTCTAAATTATTGTCAAAACACCCCATTTTTAAATAGGTTAGCTTTAACTGACTGGGTTGACTGATAGTGTTGTCTGTATAACTGAATATTAATGAGAAAATATTGAATTAAAATTAAAACTTGACCTGGGCAAATAAATCTGATTGAAATGTGCATACATGTTTTGCATTTACTGTAACTTTAGATTGACAAATGTATCTTTTATTCTCCCAGGTCACCCTTTACTGCTCCTAAGTGAGATTTATGATTTAATGAACCAAGAAGATATAGTCTATAGTTTGGAGAAAGATAAATATTTACAGAAATTATTTTCCTTCTTTAAATGCAATTCAGAAAGTTCAGCATGCTCATTACAGCTATTGATTTGTGTCACTGCCTTTTCAAAAAGTTGTGGAGATTAGGTGAACCAGGACCCAAAACTAAATCGTTTGTGTTTTAATTACGGTTAATGACTCACTTAAACAACAATTGCTTCTGAGCACTGATTTTTGTGCCTTTTGTGTGCTCTAAGCTGTAGATAGATAGATAGTATAGAATAGATAAAACACCATGTTGTTTATTTATGAGGCAACGGACCTATTAAAACGTTTTTATGAAACTGAGTTGCACCAAAAAAACATCCTCAAAACGTCCTCAAAGTACAACTTTATTGGTCTTGTCAGCTCTGAATGACTGTTGCTGTGCCTGTCACACTGGGTCAGATCTGTTGTCAGCCAATGCAGAAAGACTCCCTCCCCAGGGCTAGAACAAGTACATCTCAATCAATATTAGGAAGACAGTGAATGTCTCGCTCCTTTGAACGATAACACGATCACGGTTTCTCTTTATATAGGTTAGCCACACGCTAGGAGTAACTTGTTGCAACGTCACAATTACACATTACTCTGAAAAGACAAATTTGACCACAACAAGTAAGAGCCAAGTGGACTACATAGGGACACTGTCTAGGACTGGACTGCCCCACAAAGCCAAAGTAATAATAATAAAAAGAAAAAGAATGATAATTAATAGAATGTAAAGTAAGTTAAGTGGCAAGTCTTGGCTGACAACAACTAGCTTGCCAACAGCGCACCAGCGTTATTTCCAGCTTTGTGGACATTTAATCACTTTATAGTATGATAAACAGCACATAGATATCTCTATTTTGACCTTAATAGCTGCTTTTACAATATATCTTTAAGTAAAACAGATTTTGACTTGAAATAAAATCAGATACGGCACCTTTAAGTGTGTCCGAAAATTCTTTCATATAATTTACCTATATGAGAAGAAAATAATTAAAACATTTAAGCTTAAAACAAAATAGAACAAAACGTTGGCTTTGAGGGACAGTAAAAACAATTACATAATTAATTTAGCATTTTAACATTTTGAGACAGTACGTTGTTTCCAAAGCCATTGTTGATAGAGCGCAGAGAAATATTCAGTCTCTCCTTTACATCTACTCCCATAGTTAGACACATACTGTACATCAGAAAAACACATTATTGCACTCAATGACAGAGACAGTGGCGGAAGTGTGGATTTTCAGCTTCAGCACTCTGGACAGCTCCTCAGTCTATATCAGTGTATGGACTCATTCAGGCTGTGCTCACTGGGCGAACTGCGGCTCATATTGGACAAACTAGCCATGATCGACTTCACTTTGTGGGCATAATAGTTCCTCAAATTCACTGACGGCACTTCTTTGATTCCTGCGTCAAAATCGCAGCTCCTCATGGCAATCTCCAGCTGTTTTTGTCTTTTGTAGAAGAGCGAGAATTTGTTGAAAATCAGCGTAATGGGAAGCACTACGACGAGGATGCCAGCCAGAATGCACGCTGAGGCAGTGAGTTTGCCCGCTATGGAAACTGGCACGACATCTCCGTATCCTACTGTGGTCATGCTGACTGTTGCCCACCACCAACAAGCAGGGATAGTAGAGAGATCGTCACTGTCCTCCTTTTCTACGGTGTAAGCCATGACGGAGAAGAAAGACACCCCAACTGCGAGATAAAGTAGCAGCAGGCCCACCTCTTTGTAACTGTTTCTTAATGTGGCACCAAGCGACCGGAGTCCGGTAGAGTGACGTGCTAATTTCAAGATCCGGAATATTCTCATGAGTCGCAAAACCTGTGCCACACGCCCTAAGTTAGCCAGAGCTGGGGTGCTCTCCATAACGAGATTGATTAGCAGCGTGAGGTAAAATGGAAGTATGGAGATGAGATCTATGATATTTAAAGGGTGGTTGAAGAACTGCAAAAGGTCTGGGGCAACAACGAAGCGGGCTAAGAGCTCCAAAGTGAACCAGCCAATTCCAAAATGTTCAACAATTTCAAATCGGGGATCTTCTCTGGATTGGCCCTCACTGTCCGACAGGCTGTACTCACCCATGCTATTCATACACATAGTTGCAATGGATCCAATCACGACCAGTATTGACAATATACTGATGATTCGGCTGGCCACGGAGTAACCAGGGTTGTCCAACATAAGCCATACACGCCTCCTTGCACTCCCCAAAAACTGCTTGTCAAACTTTGATGCGTCGTTATAAAACTCTAATAAGTCGTCAAAAGATGAAGTAGTGCTGCCTTCATCGCTTCTATCCTCCCAGTCGACCCTATCCTGGTCCATTTTCCTACAATGGTAAGCGCTACTGCAACATGAATCGATAAAAAACTCATTGATGCCCCAGTATTCAATCTCCTGGCTGAAGGAGAAGATGCAAAGTTCAGCCATGACGTGCAATCGACCTGTGTTGTAAAAATTGAGGACATAAGGGAACAAAGCTGGGTTGCGGTCAAAATAAAACTCCTTTTCTGTGTCATCATAGTCATCACAGAGCTCCAGGATGGATTCTTTGGAACGACATTGAAGGAGGCGGGCCAGACGGGTCTCGGGAAAGCGGGATAAAGTGTCAGATTGAAGACGTTTCTTAAAACCACCCACATTAATTTGAATAGCAGCGGTGTCATCGGCTCGAGAGCTGTGGACCGGTTCAGCCAGGATGTGTCCCGTCATGTCTACAAGCACAGACAGAGAGAGGGGGAAATGAAACAAGTGGCCACAAAGGAAGACAAAGGCTTTGGTAGAACAGATGACATGTATTACATCCTCTGTTGTCATAATGAATTATATATGCCTGTGCTGGATTTATAAAATAAACTGTATCTATTAAATACATACATTGTTTATTTATTTATTTTTCCATGTCATTTCATCTCGTGCATAAATTTATAAAGAATACAAATATATTTAAAACATATTTCAATAGTCAACGCTCTACTTCAGTAGAAACCCCCAAACTGTGAGCCTCAGTTGAATTTAGTTGAACGTTATATGTTTGTTGAGCAGAAAAGACAAAAACTGTTTCTCAGTTGAGATGCAGAAAAGAACCCCGAGGTTTATTGTGAAAACAGAAGTAGGCTATTAATAATATAATTAACCATTACATAAAAGCACATTCATACATACAATATGAGATAAAATTATATTTAAACAAGTGCACTGCGGGTAGTCCTTGGCCAGTGCTTTAAAATCATTAAAAGGCATTAAATGATTTAATTTGAAAAGTCTCTGTGTTTTGTTCCACAGGAGCAAAGTTGCTGAAAGCTTTTTTTCCTGTGTCTGTATCGATACGATGGGATTGTAAGATAAAAATTTTCTGAGACCTCAAACGGTGAATACTTGAACTGATGTGCAATAAACTAGATAAACAAAAGGCAACGCTGTTCTCGTCTTGCATCCAATGATTGCCGTTCTACTTGAGAATAGAATTCACAGTGATGAGTGAAAAATGGCTGAATGATAAACTGAGTTCAGAGGTTTCAACACTGTTGCTGTAGAATCCATATATATAATATCACCATAATCTAGAACTGAAAGAAATGTAACCTGGATTAACTGTTTCCTAAATTTAAAGGTGGTATGGACGATTTTTTCCAGCAAATCTTTTATCATATTTCCTCGTGGCGTGGATAAATCATTTGTCCTGCCACGTATCAATCATAAAACGCACCTACCGCTCACCTGCAGCCGCGTCAGGCTCGTCCCCACGTTTCCGCGTGCCTAAGCGCATGGATCTATCATAATATAGTTCCCTCAGTGTACGGGGCAAAATGAAGACGGAAAAATACAGTTCGAGCTGACGCAGAAGTGGACAGAAATCTACAGGAGACGAGCGATGCGATGCGCTCCGTTGCGTTAATAAACAAACGCACGTGTGTGTTGTATCAGTCCGCACGGGGGAGTGCGCATGCGCACTTCCGCCTGCGTTCTCAAATCGCCGAAAAATCGTCCATACCGCCTTTAAGAGGAAAACTAATTTCATTTCTAAAGAAGAATGACAATCTGTCTTTAAGATTATTTGTCAGCTCTTATATGTGTTTGTTGAAGAAAGTTTATCATCGATCCAGATGCCCAAGTATTCGAAATGGGGTACTCAATCATAATTACTATCAAGTGTAAGAATAGATATATTTTTTGGGTCAGTAGAGTGTCTTTTGGAGAACAGTATATATTTTGTTTTATTTGAATTCATTAATAATTTTAAATTAATACAGTTTTGTTGAATGGAGTGAAAATCCTCTTGAATATTTTTAACCACTTGTGCACAAGAAGGAGCTTTAGCAAACAGAATTACATCATCTGCATACAAATGTTTTAGATTATGCCCATTTGAGTTTATGTAAATTGTAAATAACAGTGGTCCAAGGACAGAGCCTTGAGGAACACCTTTATCAAGGTTCGAAGGTGTCAGCTTCAGTGGACTTTTTTGGATCTATAGACAGCAACATATTTAATACTTAATACTGTGTACAGGGCTAAAGGGAAATACTTGATCATCAGGTCTATTCTCATGTATTTGAGTAACAGCAATAGATGAAGCAGCAGCATCAAAATTATTTCCAGAGTCAGCAAAGTGCGGATTAAACGTATCACAAATATATTTTTTTGTCGTCAAGCTGACTGACTCTGGCTGAATAATTTAATTTGGTAAAGAGGGAGAAGAATTTTGCGATAGGGATTTAACAGAATCACAGAATTTCCCTGTGATTCTGTGAAAGTTTTGACGTAGTAAGATGTTTTGGCTTTACGAACAGTAGAGACATATTTATTGCGCTTATGACAAAACTGTTGCCGATCTGCTGCTGATTTGGTTGCAGTGGCTTCTGCCCAGGTTTTGTCACGTTCTAGAGATAATGATGCGACGTCTGGACAGAACCAGGGATTATTCTTATTTTTGACCCTGACTCTTAGAGAGGCATGTTTATCTGCAATATGATTAAATGTTTTAATGAAAAAGACCAGTGCTGTGTTGGGTTCTTGAATACTCGTGGTAAAACCAATGTCACTTTAGAATAGATCAGACAGAAATGCTTGTTCATTAAAATGCTTATAGGACCTTTTACACTACATTGGTAATTCTGAGGCTTGTTGCTTAAGATGATGTCCAGTAGTGTTGCTTTAACGGGGTCATTAGGGTCAGGTCGGGTGGGAGCAGTAATAAGTTGTGTGAGGTTTAATTCATTTAATAGGTTTTTAGACCGTTAGAAGTTTTAGACAACCAATCGATGTTCATGTTGCCTAAAACAAGCAACTCAGAATGGAGGACGATAAAACCCTACAACTGTCATTTTCCCAGTATTATTTTTACCCAAACCCACCTCTAGAGCATTGTATTCAAAACGTTTTGACTTGGAAACTTTGGAATTTGCAGTTGCAGTAAAACAAGATGTTATAAATATTGCTACTCCACCTCCTTTACTGGGTCTTTCACAATGAAATATATTATAATTGTCCAATGAAATGTCACAGTCTGAGATTCTGGAGGTTAACCATGTTTCAGATAATACAAATATATCAGGATTTGCTTTTTTGCCCACACTCTAATAAAGTCTATTTTAGATTGAAGACGTCACACATTCATGTGTATAATTCGATGACCTTTTTTATTTAAATGTTGATATATTTATGTCAGTGTTCAATATATCAACATTTAAATGAAAAAGGTTGATCACTATCATGTACAGAAATGACTGCCATTGTCTTCTGTTTGATTTAGTTAAGCCTGATCACTAGATTTCTTCCGTTTTATTCAAACATGTGCCGATTTGTGGAAGAAAGACATGAGCGCAGTACTCACTTCAGCGTGCTCCGTCAGACGCGACTCAAGTCGAGCGATGCCATCATTTGGATGGAGAAGTTGCATCCGTGAACGCACAGACCTTTGTGCAGTTGAGCGCAGACAGATCAGTCGCGACTAGAACTCGTTTGTCCGATGATCTGACGATCACTCCCAAAATAGTCGCGCTTCTCCCCGCCGTTAATTTGACCTCACATGATTTCCGTGCGCCTCCCGCAGTTTCATGCACCGCCACATAAAGCACAGTCCGCATGGATCAGAGACACACGCCCTGCCAGCGGGGGGTGAATGCGAGGGAATTCCTCTCCGCTCTCGCTCGCTCGCTCCCTCTCTCTCTCTCTCTCTCTCTCTCTCTCTCTCTCCCTCTCTCTTATCCTCTCTCTCTCTCTCCCTCTCTCTTATCCTCTCTCTCTCTCTCTCTCTCTCTCTCTCTCCCTCTCTCTTATCCTCTCTCTCTCTCTCTCCCTCTTCCTCTCTCTCTCTATCTGTTGCTGCGCAGCAACACGTAGCTCGCGTGCACCGCCCTCGATTTCACCGCGAGCTTCACGTGGAGCTGAGGGCGAGGCGCCGCGTTAATGGTGATAATGCAGAGACACGCAAAACTAGAATGACCCCTGTAACTAATGTATCCACAAAGAATCAACAAGAGAAGAACGGACGCAAGGGTGCGTAGAAGGACATGTGCCCACAAGTTGGACAGATTAATGGGGAAGAGATGTGGGCTAATAAGTGATTGTTCAACCATTGTTTTTGTCATAACAAACATGTTTTTAGAAGATGAGGAAAAACAGGGCATAGTCTTTAAAATAGTTAATTCATGTGATATTTTATTAACTGGGCCATAACGCTCTTTAATACCTATAACGAGAGTTTAACTAAATGGCATTAACATAATGTTAAACCACAAAGGTTTTAGGGTTTCATTCATCTCTGAGGTGCTGCCCGTTGATGGCTCACATGTAAAACATTTACTCTTAAGTGAGGATTCAGGAACACTGTTTCCATTGATTTTTGAGTTCATTGATTAGACTGCTCACTGTATTTGATCAAATTGCTTATTATGACACAAGCCAAGCCAAAAAATGCTTCTTAAAATGTTAACTGGCGTTGTATATTTTAGGAAATCCTCATCATAGGCACAAACAAGTAAAGCATGCTTTCAGATTCCCACCTCCATCACCATCGGCCCCTTTTATGAGTTTGTCACTAATAGGCCTGTCTGTTGAAGCATTGCTGCTTTCACTCACCACCAATCCTTTGGGTTTATGTTAGAGTCATTTTACAATTAGATTAGGTTGAAACGGACATGGCAACTAGGGTGGATTATACATTTTATGTCAAGTTTGTCAAGTTTGTATTTTTAAACTGTGGCATGCGATCTGCTGGTGTACCCAGATTTAATTGCCTTTAATGTTTGTGGTAATGTATTACCGGTATTTAAATAAAAAATAGTTTATTGTCAAATTGTCTGTTCTCTGTATTTTCATTATGTAACTCACTATTCAAACACTATACTATGACAGGCTGTTGTCAGTTGCTCACACCATATTTTTTTACTATTCAGAATTTACAATATTTGAACTAATTCCTATGCAATGAATTATGTTCTGCAAAGTTTATGGCCCCACCTTTGGACTGCAGCCATTCTGTTTATAAAGACTAAAAGGCTCCATTGGAACTTTAGAGAACTGAGTCCACATTTAGCCACACATTATCAGAAGTTATAGCCGCATCACTACACTCAGAGAGGGGCATTAAGTGCAGCTTTTTCTCACGTCGTTTAAACACTAAATCAAACTAGGGGGCAATAATCCACTAAACCACTAAAGACCACAAACTGTGTTTTTTATTTGACAAGCTATAAGGTAACACTTGTTTGGAGACATAACCATGGGCTACTGGCACTGTTTACCACATAATGGGTTTCCTCCTCCCAGGCAGCAGTCCATTAATATTTCAGTTGATTTCTTCCAACAATTGGCGCTCAACATGAGTGAAGGAGCCCAGGAGTCGCCTGCACAGACCTACTTCACTCACAGGCAACAGCACAGAGGACATGCTCTTCCCCTGTGGCCTTTTAAAAGCTCAAATTAAAATATTTGAAAACATATTAAGTGTGAAAATGTTGTTAGTAATGGATAGACAATTGTTAAAAGGCCCAGTAATTATGAGACACATATTTTATCTCATTCCGTCCTCTGTTTGACACAGTATATCATAACTTTTGTATGAAGTTGGCCTCTTTACTGTTTTATTGTAGTAAATATAATATACATATTGCATTAAATCTGTTCTGTTAAGTGTCCATTGATGTATTGATTTCGGGATTGTCATAGACCCACAGTCAATGGGCTTTACACTGCTAAACAGCTGCACTATTTTCTTCACAAGCAACAGCTTATATAGCTTCTAAAACTACTGCAGCGCATAATAATAACATAATAACATAGTAAATTTGAACACTTTTCCTTGGATCTGATATATAGTGACATACTTTCTACTGTACATACTATACTATCCATGGAATCCCACATCCTAGACTAATCTATGGAAACAAATGTTTGGAAGACTAATGATGGCCTTTGAAACTGTTGTTACTTTGAGAAAGACTTGGAGATGAGAGTGAAACTTTGTGCGAGTGTTTTGTTTAATACCTTCATATAACATCATCATTCCATTGAAGCTATTGTATCTTTATTTACATCCTCACCGTAAATGTCAAGTAGGCCAGTAGGGTTTGAGTAGTTTACCACAGCCTTGAATGTATATACTCCTAATCATGAGGAATCATGAGATATAAACAGATTAGTATTAACGCTTCTCATTGGAAGGATTTATCTTTGTATATGTGGGAAACCATCAATTATAATCCTGTTCAGTCTCTTAACCTAATGCTGCATGCTATAAAAGCCCTAGCTTAACATATGATTTATGTGTATTAGAAGCATTATTTGTATATATATTTTCAAGATTTGTATTCACATGTGAGGATAGGGAGGATATGGAGGATTGCATAATAGACCATATATTTAACCTGCTTCCTCTTGTTGTTGATCCAATGAAAATGAGGAGTTTTACAGAAAATCTCTGACATGTTAGTGCCATGTGAACATTTTCGGATTTCAGTTCTATGTTGAGTTAAAATCTGGAACAGTCTTCTTGAAGACGTGAGATTGGTCTCTACAATGATCAAATCCAGGCTCAAAACAACTCTGTTTACCTGTAGATATGACCAAAGGAATTTTATCTGCACTTTTCTCTTTTAAAGTAAATTTTATAATGATTGTTTTATCTGTTTTGTGATTGTAATCCATCTTGAGCATCTTATCTCATATATAGGCCTCTGATCTGATTTCTTTTTTATTCAGACCTGTGTAAGTTTTGACAAGGGAAATTATGCACAAAAAGGCAAACTAATGTCCATTCATCCATCCATTTTCTGCCGCTTATCCGGGGCCGTCTAGTGGAGCCCTCTGTCAGTAGGGTATTCAACTCGCACCTCCGGGAGAGCTTCTCCCATATCCCGGGGGAGGTTGGGGACATTGAGTCCGAGTGGACCATGTTCTCCGCCTCCATTGTTGATGCGGCTGCTCGGAGCTGTGGTCGCAAGGTCTCCGGTGCCTGTCATGGCGGCAACCCCCGAACCCGGTGGTGGACACCGGAAGTAAGGGATGCCGTCAGACTGAAGAAGGAGTCCTATCAGGCCACTCTGGCTTGTGGGTCTCCGGAGGTCATCGACAGGTATCGGCAGGCCAGGCGAGCCGCGGCTCGTGCTGTCGCAGAGGCAAACTAATGTGGGAGACAAAAATTAAAGAGACTGAAAAAGAGACTTGTACAGTTACTCGAAATATCCAGTGATTATCTGACCATACTAGTTATTTAATTATTCCATACTTTGTTATATAATTTTCACTTTACCAAAGAGGTTCTATTTTCAAGGTATTGCAAAGAAACTCAGGTGTCCATGTGCTCATTCATTTTGTCACACAATAAAATAGATGGACTCAACAGAGAAGAGACCTAATTAAAAAATATTTAGCCATTGAGTTTGAGCAAGTGTTCAGCATCTGGCAGGTTCTTGTTTTCACCAGCACCAGTGTGTGGCTCTAGGGAGAAGATTCCTGTCTTGTGCTCCTCATCATTCTCTACCAGGGTCTCAGCATCAAACGTATTATGTACATCACTGTATTTGTCATTAAAATGTTTATATTATTCATTATACTCCAACACATACTGTCTTTTTTGAGTGTCTCCAGCTTGAACAACAATTTACATAGTTGAACATAGAGCCAGAGCTGACAAACTGGGACAACTCCTCATGCCTAATTTAGTCCGGCCTACTGACCTTTTAACCTGCATCTGTCTGCACTGAGGAGGAAATATTGACATGAACAGGCCAAATCAAAATACTGGTACATGACAGTGCCTGTGTCTGTTTCATGTCTGTGCAAAGGCTTTATGTAACAGTAGTGGTAAAGTATTTATCAAACAATATGGAGCTTTTCTTCTGTTTTTGTTCACACCCAATGGTATTATTTAATTGTTCAATGAGACACAATATAGAAAAATAGATGGACGTGATGAAATTCTATCTATCCAATCTGCTTAAAGACGAGTTCCAACTGCTCCCATCAGGTTCAAAGTTCCAACCTGTAAAACCAAGCGCTACAAGCACCTTTGTTCCAGTAGCCATATTTTTACTATTTTCATTGGCTTTTGCTGTTTTGGCCTGCACTGAGCACTGTTGCAACTTGATACAGATGAAAATGTATGTGAATGAATTAATGATGTGATTCACTGTCAAACCAAATGTCCCTGTTGGTACAAATAAAGTAACCCTGACACTCCTTAAACAATGGTGAGTTTTTGGGTTGACAAAGGCATGTTGACAGATAGTCGTTCCAATCTGACAAAGATGATTAAATATTGTGCAGTAAATGTTACAGGCAAAATGTATAATATGGGCATACCTTTATATTTCTTCTTATATTTCAACCTCTATCATTCTTTAGGCAAAAATCGTTTTAAAGGCAAGACCCTCTTGTAACCAACCTTCCGTGAGTGTCAGCACTGAGTTTTAATTATGCAGGTTATTAGACTATATATATTGTTTGTCCTTCAGTGGTTTTAAGCCGGGAAAGCAATAGCTAATATGTTCAGTGCCCATGAGTGTAATCTTCTCCATAAGCATTTTAATGAACAACCATTGCCTAAATGTCTGTAATTTATTTTTGCTATGTAGAGTTGTCATCATAGATGAAAAGACTAATAATTATTAAACTAGTTCAGTGGACACAAATGAGTCCAGCTCATCAATAGCTTGAATAAATCAGACTGAAAAGGTTTCTTTATCAATTTGAATGAAATGCACAATAACACCACAGCATGTAGTAGGCACAGGTAAAGATCGATTTTAAAGTGCACTAAAAGCCCTTTTAGATCAGACTAGCAAAGAAAATAATGGACAATGGACAGAACCAATGGGTAAGCACTGCATGGCTCAGCAACTGAAACAAACTTATACAAAGAACAAAATGCTAGAAAGGTAATGGTACAGGATCAACATATTAAAGGGAAGTTTGTCATGTCTTCCTCGCTCTCCAGTAATCACAGAATAGTGATGATTACGACAGAGCAGTGTCTGATGCAGTGTTGAGAGTACTCTCTGGGTGAAGCTCATGAATACAGATGTGAACATTGATCATAAAGCTTTTTACCCTTTAAAATGTCAGAGCAGATGCATGTGGACTTATGTGTATTTAATTATCAAATTAGCAGCTTGGCTTAAATTAACAGAAGGCTCAAGATAAAACAATGATGTAAATACAAATGTACAAGGGAAAAATCACTACATCAACTTTCTCTCAAGTTAGATGTTGTTTGCTGGACACTGTGCCCTTGAGACAGCTTCTGACTGTGAGATCTGAGCCATGACCCATGAGGCTGAAGGCTCTGGATCTTGACCTCCTCAGCTTTAGCCTTATCTTTTATCCAGGATCATCAATAAAACACCTTTTCACAGTCTTGCTTTGCACAGCCTAATCTACATGTTTCTCGTGGAATCATGAAAAGAGAAATGAGTATAGTTCACATTGATCAAGTTTTTGCTTAACTCATTTTCTGACTGTTGCATGTTTTATTTTGGATGCATTTACATGGGATAAATGAATAGCAATGGACAATGAAGAGTCTTTTTTTTTACTGAAGAAATGTCTCTGTATCCAAGTCTTATTTCTTCATTCATGTGGACGGTTGTATCCGGTTTGGGAGAATAGCAGATGGTAACTAACTATAAGATGTTGTGTCCTGTGGTCGAGTGGTTAAGGCGGCAGCACATATGCCAGGCTCCATGTGCAGTGTAGTGAATTCAAAAAAGACAATTTACTGCATGTTCTCGCTCATCCACATTTCACACTCAGCTGTCTTGTGTAATAAAGTTTTTTTTTTAAAAAGAAGATGTAGCTTACTTCGAAAATGAAATGGAGCATTACTTTCGAAAAGCTTCATATCCAAATGCTCAACATTGTTGAAACACTTTTTTTTAAACCATTCTTAGTAGGCTATAAGAGACCGTACAGAATATAGCTCTCATTCTCATCTGTGTAGATTGAGAATGAAAGAATACTTAATAAAATAAAATATACAAAAACAGCATGCCCAAATGAATTCATGCTTCTGACCAACCTGTTATTGTAATAAAGGCTGTGTCTCTGATGTGGCCGGCCTGGTTTGCATATTACTTGTTATGTTGATCCATTTGAATGGATCAAAAGCTGTGTACAAGCAAACAGATGGAAACAGACAGAAAATAATAAAATAAACACAATGAAACACCTGTTGTTGTGAGAACTTGAGTGTTGATGTGTTGCACAGGCTTCTTTCCAGCTAAAACTAAAAGAGACTGTAGTGTCCTTGTGTCCAGCCGGAACCCACGCCTTGTGAAAGCGTTCAATGGTTTATTCATGTTGGCCTTTGTGTTTGACCAACATGTGGTTCAGTGTCACGAAGGTTTTCACTTTAGAGCTTTAACGATTAAATAAAATGCAGTGGATCCAGCTGATTGAACATATTTTTTATTTTATTTATGTTTTATTGAAGAGAAGGAGGAAACGAAAATTATAGCCTTTTTGGTGATAGTTTTACGGTTTTATATGTGTGTGCAAGAGAGAAACAGATTCGAGTAGGTTTACAGACTTGAAGGATGGTTTTAGTTAGGAGGAAAAGTAGGACTGTATCTGTAGACGGCGCTGCTTTATTATGATCATATTGGCTTTCCATACAGACACACCTCGTCCACGTGACGCGTGCAAAGTGCATTGCACTTGTGTCTTGCGTGTGATTTGTCAAATCCTTTTGATCGTTTGCAGTCTGAAATAAATCAAGTGTATGCTGCAGTGGTAGGATTGTGACTGCAGACCATAGTGTAAGTGTATTTGTTACAAGCTTTTGGCAACGCCATGCTCGTCCTCATATCTGATTGGTTGCTTCAGCACCACGTGCACCCGCGCCACAATGCGCTCCACACGCGCGTCTGTGGACAACTTTCTCTCAGTTTGTCCTCATTGAAAAGGACAAAGACGTGGGACGAGCGGAATGGGATAAAGAGGACACGGAGATGAGAGGGCAGCGGAGGATTCTATGCTCCGCTAGTTTGGAAAGGAAAAGATGAACAACTCCAATGTGTCAGCGGCTGTTACATCTGATGCGTTCCGGGCCGAGATCCTGGAAAACCCGCTTCAGGTAAGTTATGTCAAAGCATTAACCTACTGGAACATTCAACGTGTT
The DNA here is from genome assembly GCF_026437365.1 of Eucyclogobius newberryi. Lineage (NCBI taxonomy): Eukaryota > Metazoa > Chordata > Actinopteri > Gobiiformes > Gobiidae > Eucyclogobius > Eucyclogobius newberryi. Next base: position 18,776,195 of record NW_027315945.1, read on the forward strand.
TTAATTATTAGGGCTTTTAAAACACGTTAGCATTTTCAGAGACGGTAGTTTGTTGACTGAGAGATATCCTATAGCCTACATAAAGCGTGTCGAACCTGTTCTTAAATTTGCAGAAACTAAGCAAATAGTTACCTTTTCCTCCCGTGACAAACTCAAAGTTTGGTTTTAGGCTACTTATTGTAGTAACAGCCTGCAGTTACAGAATGAATTCCAAAGCAAAGTGTGTGTGAGCCATGAAAAGGTTGAAGATTCTTTGTCCCATTCACATCCAAACAGCTGGGACTGGGGCACATGGTGAGCCCAGTCCCAGAGGCTTTTATGGATAATGAGATGGGTCAAGTGCCAGGCTGTAGCTCTTTTGGACTTGGCAGCTGTCCCAAGTGTTTTCTAAAGTGATCTCAACTAAATCATGGCATTCAAATGATTCTTTCTTTCCATTGGCTCTCGACTGAGTTACCATTATTCACAATGTGTCCTGCATGACTGTGATGCAGGTTAAATAGAAACAGAATTGTGAAGACTGGTGTCTGTAATGCTTCTTTGGGGCTGATGGAACTTAACTTAAAAGTGTCTTCAGAGTAGAGTAGTTCTTCTTGTGAGATGGAAGTGTCTTTCATCACCTGCTTCCTTCACCTCAAATATAGATACAAATGCAAAAGTAGTAGTTTACAGCCAGTTTTCAGCTCAGTCGAATCATTACTTAAGCTAAAGTACTGAAGTATTTGATGTAGAAATTACTAAATGCTAATCAGCTCCTTGTAAAAACAAGATGCAAACTGTATTTTAGTCTTATCCTGTTAAATCCAACGTGTAACATATGTAAAAATGGTGCAAAATATTAGATTAAACAGACATATTTGGTTATAATTGGTAAATTGGAAGACTTCATTCAAATATTAAGGAATAAGCCAACTCAAAGCTTGAACTCTTAGAACTGTCAATATTAACAAGCTCTAAAATCAATTAAAGCAAAGTTACAACAACCTGTATAATTAGAGACCTACGAGGACAAACCTAGCATTAATCTTTAGTTTGACAAAAGATGAGGAAAACATCAAAAAATGCCCTAAAGGTGCACTGACTAACTCTAGTTATTACTTTGCCTAGAATGTTCTATAGTATGGCATTAAATGTAAAACTCCAAAAAATAAAGCTAAAAAAACATGATATATAGAACAATGGTGTTTCAGTCCTTTACACTATCCTTTTTCTTTCATTTTGTGTCTCTCTCTTCCTCTGTTTGAGTAGTGTCACCCTGAGGAAACGGTGTCATATAAAGACAGATCAACAGCGACTTTACAGATAAATATTTAAGGGAATGTGAATCTGCAGAAGAGTGAGAGAGCGAAGGGCACACATGCTAAGGAAAAACAAGCATTAGACCAGGGTTATCATAATAAAAGTGATCAAATGCATAACCAGTGTGTTTAAAATTGCTATGCTGAAAAATGACGGCGCTATCCTTGAATTACAGAAAGTGATAAGTGCTTTTCTCAATTCAATTTTAAACTCATTACCCTGAAGAGAAAGCTAGTACCATTCACTGTAATGCTCAACAATAATACAGCCATTTGCATGTTTACTTGATGTTGCACAGCTTGAAAGTGGTGTTTTTGCAATTTGCCATCCTCTTCCCACGAGCTCAGTGCAGGCTCCCTCCACACACCAGCCCATTCCAGAGCAGGACAGATGCTTATTGTCCCAGGACATAAAGGGGTACAGTGTCTTCAGTCAGTCTCCTGGCCCAAATGCAGATCAGAGCGGTCAGACATTAGAAATTAGAGATTATTTGCCTGAATAATGTGTTTTATTGTTATTGCTATCGGAAAGTTACAGGAATAAAGTTTGTTGCTAACATTGTCAATGGGACTGCAAGATTAAAGGCACTTAGACACATCACAATTAGCTCTAAACTAGTCTCCATGGTCAGAAATGGATGGAATTCTTATATCGACATTAAAAAGATGCCATGTTGCATCATCATGCATATAATTTATAACATTTTAGCATTGGGTTTAGTGTTTGTTTATTAGAGCTTTTATTGCAAAACCAATGCCACAATATTCAGTCATATTGCATATTCCTCTAATAATGTGCATATACAGTTGAATACAGTCTGATTTGATAAACAGTGAGGGCCAGACACTCTTGTCCAGGGGTGTGGAGGTTAGAGCTGTGCTAAAAGCGGCACTAATTTAGAGCGAACAACGAGAAAAAAGAAACTTCTGTAATCATGCGCTGTGAGGAAAACATCCAAACCAGTGCAATCCTGGACAGATCAGGAGTCAATGGTAAAACATGGGTCAGAGTGTAATAAAGTATGAACATGGGTGACACTGCTGTAAGCTCTGACACTGTGAATATAAAAACAATGCACTCATTTGATTCACTACATGAAGAGTTTATTCTCATTAAGCTTAGACTATAAAAATAGTGAGTCCATATTGAGTTTGAGCAGTAACAGCCAACAGGTCTTTGATATCAATAGTAATATCAGAACTCAAATCACAAGTCCATATTCCTGTTCCTGCTGCTGATGCACGTCACCTGCTGCAGATTTGTGTAAAAGTTTCCACAAATTTCTATTAGTAGGCTAAAGCTATATATTTTTATATGTTCTACGTTGGATTTGGCCCGCTACACCAGACTGAGCATTGAAATTCAGCCCGCGGCCCAAAATGCATTTGGCGCTGCTGCTCTAGTCTAATCAGACTCAATCCATTGTACAGTTGAATACAGTCTGATTTAAGCGTTTTACAGCCAGGCACAATTTATCCCCTCTTAAGAAGGGATATAACTACACATGGTGTTTTTTTCATAGAGTGTAAAAGAAACGCTAAAAAGACTAAACTCACAATCTGTGATCTCATTCTACTCAAAAGCCAACTGACTCAAAAGCCATCTGACTTTAGACTTTTGGGACTTTAAGCAGTTTTATTTTAAGGACACGTCTAAATCACTGTAACTTGCCATGCATCAGTTTCTTGGACACGCGCTGGACTCACAGTTTACATACAAACAGGAGCTCACATCTGGAAAGAGGAGGAGGAGTAAGAAGTGGTGTGGGAAAATCCATGTGTTTATAGAGCTGTGTAAACAATCCTTATCATTTTAATATCACGTTTATATGTAGTTTATATCATTTGATACAAAGTGTATATAAAATTTATATATATATTTAATGTATTCATTGAATTTCCCATGCCCCACTATTAAAACATGAATTAATTTATTTGTTAAATTTTCCCTCCACCACAATAAAGAAGCTCCAATGATGTACTACTCTTATAGTCCAGTAGCCGTCATATTCATCTGCATAATAAAACAGGTTCAAACCGGCATTGTATATAGACATTTTTCCTACCTTTTGTCATTTAATTTAGAAACTGTGTCGCTACGAGGTGAAAATGTCCTTGCCTGGAAATTATACTTTGACTTGTCTATTTATATCATTCACTGTGACGCAGCTGTATAATTTGAGAGATAAAAATAAAGTCATCTCAGAATGAATATATGCATTTTGTTATTCTGATCGGTCCAAGTTGCAAGTGACTTTGGCCTCTTAACTTTTGGCTTTGTAAAATGAAAGTTTGAACTTTTAATCAGCTTTCGGGGCCGCTTTGGAGCAAGTTAAGATGGACTTCACTGAAGCATGAAGTGAAGTTGAAAATAAAAAGGTTGCAACAGGACTAGGGCTGGGCAATAAGGCGATAACAAATTAATTGTGACCTCACAGTGACAGTCTGCTATTTCGAGATATTTTGTGACCCGCCATATTTATTAAAATATTCTCTTGAATGCAGCTCAGTGCTCAAACAAAAACACGGCCACTCTCCCTATTGGACAGTCTCAGCGATGCTCTGAGAGAGTGACAGATGGATTTAACCGGAATGAAGCATGAACTTTAACCTCTTCAAGGCAATATAAAGAATAGATGAAGAAAATTGTGATGGTTAATTGGAGTTGTGTGAGCCCGAATTGAAATAGCATAGAGATATTACAGTTTTCAGTCCACTGAGTGAGCCATGTAAGACCAACGGTTTCAAAAAAGCTCTATTGACGAGTTACAATCAAGTAGTAGGTGAATGAAAGTAACCCTAAAAGGTGACACAATAATTTAAAACCTTTTAGAAAGTGCTAATTACGGAACAGTATTATAGCAATACGCCTGAATAAATCAATTTTAATCTTACCCAGACCTTTGAAAAATCTTTATATATTATTTACTAATTTAACACAAGATAATATGGAGCATTGAACACACACACACACACACACACACACACACACACACACACACTATAACAAAACGGCAAGTCCATAACAATGTAAATGAGGTGCTTATTGACAATCATGATGCGTAACTGTTTAACCACTGTGAAACAATTGCATACCATGGAAAATAAATATGACTTCAGTACATAATGGTGAGAATCAGTGGCACTAATATGTATACGGAGGGATTACGCAGGATGTTCAAGTCATTGTCGATTGTCGGTCTATTATATCTCACAGCAGATAGGGAGCTCTGTGATGAAGTCTGTTTCTGGTCTTGACTGTGAGTGTGAACTGCTAAGTAAGCTGCCCTCAGAGGCACTCCCACGGCTGTGTTTGCTCTTTCCATCGCACAGAACTTCACTCCTGTCCAGTCTCTCCTATTTAAACAGTACCTTTCAGAACGTTTGAGTAACTGACTATTGTTCTAATATGATACAAGTTTAAAGGGCTTTATAAAGGCATTAAGTTGATACGATGTGCTCTCGGCAAATCGTTTAAATGCATGCATGTCTCTACGCCGACCCCACAGACTCATTAGCAGATGTATCTTCTCTATTGTGTTGGCTGGAACAAGTAATGACATCACAAGATTGGTTGTTAAAAATGAAGCCCGATTGATTTTTCTCAGAATTATTCAGGCCTGTTCTTGTCTCCTCCGTCTCCTCTTCTCTCTCCTCAGTCCACAGCCTTCTGCCTCGTTTGGCACTGACACGACGTACCCGCTGTGAGCTGCCAAATACATACGCTCTAATTTCACACAAACAAACAAATGTGCCAGGCCAATATTCGCTGTTTGTCTGGTAAAAGATACAGGGCCATTCGAAGGTGAGATGTGGCGCTTCTCACACTTTGAATGGCTCCATCTCACAGACAGATGGACTCAGTTTTGTTCGTTTTTTTCATGTTTTTTTTTTTTCATCCTGACCATTGAAAGGGAAGAGTCTTGAAATAACATAGACTCTGGTGTTGTATAACGGATATGTGCAGATGTGTGACTGAAAATAGGGCCGGACAGTAACTAATAAAGTCATAAAACTAAACAAAAAAGAGGAAAAACCAAGAAAAAATAAATAAAGTGAGATGATGGAGTGAAAGGACGAAAGATGGTTGAAAGAAAGGAGACAAAAAGAAAAAAAAAATGATACAGATGAGGAATCAGACTAGAAATTAAACCATTGTTGGTCAAATTGAGATTCAGTCATTTCTAATGCTTGTATCAATGCTTGTTGTACACCAGGAGGTCTACAGCCAATTCTCTGAGAAAAGCATGTGGTTTGGAGCAGAGTTCAAGCTTTAGAAATGTGATCTTTTTCTGTGTTAAATTATTCAAAGTCTGTATTGTTTATGTTAATTCAGTAAATTCATTTGAAAGCCATTTGTGTTGGTGATGGTGATACATTTTTGGCATATCGCCCAGTCTAACTGAATATGAAGAAAACTGGATTATTAACAGAAATAAAACAAACTGACCATTGATTGTTTTGATACTGCTGCAGTTTTTGGTCGTCTAGAGATAAGGATTACATTCTAGGTTAGTATCATATAGTAAACTAAGGAGATTTAGTTTGTGGTGACTGGATGCAAGCTTCTTTCTTGTTCTTTATTTTTTACAATCGGATATGGAATGCCAATGAATGCAACAAAGATGTCAATTTTTACAATATTATTTCATTTTTGTCTTTCAGTTCCGATCTCTACAGGGATTGTGTGATATCTTGGGTCCAAATGTTCAGAGTTTTATTGACACAAACAGTCGAAATGGGGGTTTTGTGGCTTCAATAACACCCGTTGACTGTGTTTATCTCAGGATCTTCTGCTGTAACCACAAACAAAAGTAAAATATATAAATCCCGCTTGTCCTGATATTTTCTGTCAGGTACAAGTAAGTACTCTCCAGTCCAGTCTGAAGGAAAAGTGGGCAGAAGGTTTGGTTAAGACTCACTGTGGATAGGACCGAGTGCTGGTCTGAATTTAAAATTACCCACAAATCCACTGGGCTCATGAACTTCATAAGAGATGATAAGTTTGGTTATGCGGTGATTAAATCTGGAGTGGCTTCAGTAATATGCAAGCTGCTGGGTGGATTTATTTGTGCTAAAATGGGCTGAATATTTGAAAAACAATTATTGCCTGGGATTGTCCAGTTTTTCTCCCAATGTCTAACGACGTTATTGTTCAAAGTAAAGTTTCTTAAGTTTCTAAGTCAATAAGTAGAAGACAACTGACAGAACTGCACCCATACCAGAATGTCAAGAAGTAGTTACAGGATTTAAAGGTGCACTATACTGTGTGTGTACGTTTTCTGCTTGAGGGTTGCCGCCTGCTTGTTTCCATGGAGATATTATTGTTTGTCCCACCGAGTTACAAGTCTTTTCCAAGGTATTTTTGAGAAATAAACACACATGTAATTGAATAAATGCATTACAGATATGTTTATTGCCATACTGTGGAACAATAACATCATGGAGACAAAAAGCTGTTTCAAAATGTAACATAATGCACTTTAATGTGATTCAAAATGTACACGCAGATAGTTTTATCATTACTTGTGGTTCAGCTACATCAGATGGATGCTTTTAAGCATCATTAGCGACAAGTACTACATTTCTCTCACTGCGTAACAAACAAATTGCCTTGATTAGTTTTCATTTGCAGTCCTGTCAACAGTGACTAAAGAATGAAACATTTCCAAAGGTTAATAAGCAGATAGACGTGAACATGTACATTATTATCAGACTGTCACATTTCCCTGACGTATTCAAAGAGCAAAGGCCACACCTCTTATCGAACCTGGACGACGGCTCATTGAATTTGAATGTGGAGTTGGATACAGCCCATTGACAGTAGGAAGTAGTCTCTGTGAAGGAGCCGACTTTGTGTTTACAGACGATCTATTTACTTTTCATTCATCCTGGAGTCATTTCTGTCACGTCTCAAGTAAAACACACAACCTTATCACCGAAAACAGATGAGATTTCAAGATGTTATTTCACAAGTTATTTCACAGTTTTGATGTTCTGTACAAATGATAACTGACACTATAGACTAGAAAAACACTCACTAACCAAAATAAACTCCAAAAAATAGTAATATCTACCTGTAGCTACCTACTATTTTACTATTAACATTATTTCTCAGTTTTTATACAGTACTTAATGTTATTTCAATTAACTTATAACCATTTGCCTCTCATTTCTATAATTGTTTCATCTCCACTGTTACAGGCCACTTATGATGGATACTTTCCTTCTTTACACGGTCTGAGTAACTTTCTCCGTCATCTGCTCTAAGCCCCAGAGCACAGTGAATGTTTATGACCAAAACATTTCATTTTCCCTTCGCCAATAATCTTCTCAGCAAAATGTGACAGAGCATCTCCTCAAAAAGCTTGCAAAATAACGTTTGGAAAGGTAACATGAATATTTAAAAGGGAAAAAACAAAGAAGATCAAACATTTTCACATCGATGGTCCTCATGAGATTGTTTTTAACAGTCAAAGTTGGTTAGCTTATGTAGCGTTTCAAGTCTGAGTTTAATCATGACCATGAAAATCTATAAAAAATACTTGTTCGAGTCGCGTTACTCAGATCTTTATGGACATACTGTTTTGATTGGTCGGAGATCCAAGACATGCTGCTTATCACGTTTGACTTTTAAAGGTGCACTATTTAACTTTTCTGGTGTCTGGTGGTTATGGAGACAAGCAGGAAACTCCACCACGCCAACTTACAGGTCAGAGCTGTGGAGAGGCGAGTTCACTCAATGTCAGAATGCATGCTTTACAAGGTATAGCAAGAGAAAAAAAACACCTGTAATAGAATAAATGCAACATGTTTAATGCCATATGATGTGACATTTTAGGCAAAGTTATCACATCTCTATGGAGACAAGCATGTGGCAGACTCTCAACCAGAAAAGTGATTGCGTTGACGTCACTGGTTAAAATTAGAGTGCAACCGCAGGGCAAAATGAATAGTCTTGATTTGTGAGATGTAGTAATTAAACACTCTGATCCATCCCTTATTCCTTAAAGATGATAGTTGAAGCTTGCAGTATTTAATTTTTTTGCACATTTTTTCTATAACAATCCGTGCACCACCTGATTCTCATATTTACTGTTGTTTTTCCTCCACAGGCTTATCTCCTGGGAATCATCGTCTCCATCTGTGGGAACATGATCATCAGCATTTCTCTCAACATACAGGTACAACAACAGCGAGTGCATCTCTGCGGGGGACTCACAGGCGCGTCTTCACTCGGAGTTTACTGTATCGTTTTAGAGATCGCTAAGTATATTTCATCACCTACAAATACTCAGATCTCTTTTTTAAACTTTGGAAAAACATGAGTGACAATTCTTTCCAAAAACATCACCAAACACATGTTTTTTTATACAATGTAATCATATAGTTTATCAAGACGATGAACTTGTCAATTTATGTTTAATTCTGTCATTATCATTCATCTTCATACACTTCAAAGTTGTGTAAAAAAATTTTTTTGCCCATTTTGATGACATAATTTTTACAAGTGGGCACATGGGCACATGTCGTTTTAAGTTTATTTTTTCCTGATTGCTAAAAAGCATAACAATATTCAATGGTGCTTCAGGAACCGAATACTCTCACTATAAATGCATATATTCTAACCACACATGTTTTGGTGCTTGATTTGCTTGATAATCATCTCATAAATACACAATAGCACTCCTAATCAAATCAAGAGCCCCTTTGGAGAAACAACATAAGCACTGTTTTAACAACATCACTGCAGCGCTGCTAAGCTGCAGTATTTGGATCAGATACATTTACTTGCTTTGTGTTCTATTTTCAATAACAATTTTGAAGCAACTTGTGATGAATCCCTAAGGCAATAAAAAACAGCATAACGAGACGGATCAGATTTAGGACGTTAAGTTGTTTGTAGAGATGCAACAATAACTGACATGTTGTTACATCATATCATCAGAAGTAATATTGCGCAGAGAGATTTGGATATCATTAATATCCCTGTTCGATGTGGTTTAAACTTTACTTGTAGTGTGGATGGAATATTGTTATACTGGATTATAATGGATTATGATGCTCTTAGAAGATAGACACTTGACAATAGAGAAACAAGAAGTGGAAGATACTAGTAGTGGATTGTACTTGAAGTAATAACGGTGATAATAGCATAGTTGTAGTGATTTATTATTTTAAAATACAATACAGTAAAGGAATATCAGACATTGAAATGAATAGATTATACCAGGTGTGCCCAACCTTTTTGTCTGGAGTACCCGGAATTGTACTCAATCTTGAGCGAGTTCATCATGTATTTTGAGTGGATTACTTGCAGACTGCCTGGCACAGTACAGTGTACTTGACCAACGCAGAGCAGGTACACATGAGTTCAAGGGATAACACCCATCAATTTACCTGAAAACCCCTCCAGACCGCTGTGGTGTACTGGAAAAATAGACCCCGTGCAGATTTTTTGCAGACTCGCACTTTCCCCGCGACTGCAGTGCTCTGAGGTCAATGTAACAGGACACGTTGATTTGGTATGTGGTTTTAAGATAAGATAAGATAAGATGGTCCTTTATTGTCCCACATGGGGAAATTTCATTGATTAGAGGTACATAACATAAGAAATAAATCTATGGTATATTTTCTATTAGTTTCACTGTAATATTACCTTAATTTAATGATACTGATGTGAAAAATCCCCCAAAACATTCTTAAGAACTTGTTTAAAATCAGAAACATTCCATGAAGCTGATCAGTGCTCCCGCGGACCCCTGGTTGGGAAACAATGGACTATACTATGCCATAATCGCATGACCGTAACCGTTGGTTCCCTTTCTTTTATGTTTTCAGAAATATACCCATATGCGACAGGCCCAGCGTGGCACCAAGCCCTACTACACATCTGCCCTCTGGTGGATGGGGGTGATACTGATGGGAGTGGGCGAACTGGGGAACTTCGCTGCCTACGGTTTCGCCCCTGCATCACTCATCGCTCCGCTGGGCTGTGTGTCAGTCATAGGTAAGGAACCACTCTCCTACATTACACATGAAGCAGTGGTAAAGTAGGTTTACAGCTGTCAAACTTATAAGTAACATAAATGAAAGGTGCCTGCGTATATCTCAAACTGTTTTAAATAAAGGTCAAATAAGAAGAATTTGACTTAAATATCTAGACATTCTAAAGACAACTAAAGTTTTTTTTTCTTTCTCTATTCTTTAATCAGTTGCTTAAAAGGGACGTGGGACATGCTTCACATACTGAAGTTGTATCCCTAATTGTCTAACCATTTAGTATTCACATTATAAATCCTCTACAGAAACAGTGTGAATAGGAGTGAGTCTGAATCATTAGCCAATCAAAACAAAGGTTCTCCGCTGCTGCGTCTGACAGCTGCTCAGTGCAAATACTCTAAACGCAGGTTAAATATTGAACAGGACTGAGGCTGCCTCCGTCACTCAGAGCTGGAGGTGCCTCTGACTCACTTATATTAATGGCAACTATTACAACAACGCTTCAAATGATTTTCCAACAGGCAAGACTCGCCAGGGGATGAATGGTCGGAGAAAAGCACAGGGCAAAACCACAAATCTTGTTAAGGTGGCACCAAACCCTGTTATATTATGTTTGAGTAAGAGCTTGTGCCGCGATAACAGGAGTTTGACAGTTGTGTTGTAAGTGTTTACAATGCGTAATAAGCTAACAATAACGGCACAGTGAAGCTGAATATTTTTACTTGAGGCGCATAAAAAGTGCTGAGCATTTCTGCTATCAGAAAAAGAAGTTGTCTGTTCCTATAGCCGATGATCTATCCCGGAGTGCATGAGTTGTTGAATTTAATCTAAACATTGTGTGTACATCTACAGTGTGCTGCAGTGCATATATGACCAATGCAGCGCAGGATCACACAATAATACAGAGCACTTGTCTAATTACCTGAAAACTGCTCCAGACCCTTGCAACTTCTTTTTGCAAATCTGCACCTCCACTGGACCCGAGGCTATTGTAAAGGCATGCATGACTGTGGAATGACTTTGGAAAGGCTCATATTAGATGGGTCATTATCAAAATGAGGTGACAAACGTGTCCCCACTTTCCAGCCCTAAAACAGAAAGTATTAAAACAAAAAACAAAACAAAAAAAATACTCAATCTAAACAAAAGCATTAAATGCAGCACATAATTTGTACAAAGATGATGCATTCAGATTATAATAATTTATATTTTCTATGTCTGTCCGCATTTGTGTCATTGGTGTTATCTGAATTACTGACCAGTACTTTGTATGTTTAAATATATGTGTGCCTTTTGATTAGTAAGAGCCAAAAAACTTAAAAATGTCCAGTTTTACCATTGGTCATTGGTGTTATGCACTTTTACAATAGTACAAAGCATTTTTTCTAAGACAAATATAACCAGTTGGGATTGTACAATGATACAGAATTACTATTTTCTAGAAAATATTACTGCTGTTACTTATTATTATAATTATGAAATACATATCAATATTTAGGTTGTCCGTGAATGCTAGTTGTAGTGCTAACATAGCCCTGAATATATTATCTAAAATATATGATAAAACATTTTATTTCGTTTCTCAGACAGAAAATCCCCATATTTTGATAATGGCCCAGGTGTAAAACTGGCAAAAGTGGTTGTTCTTAATCTACAGCCTATTCATGGGTTTCAGCCATAAAGATTCCGTCCTGATTTGAAGGATTTGGCATGGCAACGGTTCTCCATTGACATATATATCTTTCAAAATGGGAAGCTCCTCACAACATCCTTCAAATCAGGAAGAATGATTTGCCTGAACCCCATAATGGTCCCATGGGAGCTGTCCTCGCATTTCTATAACCCCAAAATCTAATTTCTACCGTTTCTGTAAATGAGGTTCTTATCATTGAAAAGAAGATTGCACCCTTGAACCGCACCATTAGACGGAAAGAGAAGTATTTTGGTGTTAAAAAACAATCGAGTCAAAACCATGCGACTGTCAGTGTGCATCCCTGTTGTGCTCCTCTACTGAGAGCAATTACGGCTGTCCACCGAGTCACCTGTGCCTTTCAACAATTCCAATCACACCTCGAGCCCCACTGTTAGAGACCTTGTGGTGATGCAAAACAGGCTGAAAGATGTTACAAAGTGCGCATCCATCACTGCGTCCACTGTAAAATGTGCCGTTAGGAGCAGATGTATTTATTGTTCTGTGACAATGAATCAAGCCATTGTTTTGTTTCCTGTGCTTTCGTCGTCGACAAAACCAAATAACCAAAATATTTTTTCCAGGGGTGATGTCACATTTTCTTCCACCTTTTCACTTTGCAGTCATCAGACAGTTTCAGTAATTAGAGTTGTCAAACATGGATAATACATTTTGAGAGTAAAACTAATGAGACTAAGTAGATATTTGTAGGTCCTCCATTCTGACAAAATCACATAAGTTGGACATTCCGTTATGAATCTATATCAGAACTAGTCCAAGATGTTTGTTTGTATCAAAATCAAGGTTGAAATTTGAGTATTGTGACATCACTTTTATTGTAGTCATTTGTTTTTACTGATCTAGACATGCCTCAAAGGAAAGTAGACTGGATGGACATGAGTGGCTTATGTAAAACAATAATTAAGGGTTTAGGGTTAAAATACTTAACTAGTTTAACTTTGATTTACCAAGAACATATAATAACAGAGAAGTGTAATAATCATACTCTAATACATTCAATAGATAGAGATTATATGATATTATCAGGCTGTTTATTTGTTTCTCCTCGTTCTTCTTGCTGTGACGTTGTGCTTGAATTGCAACAGATGTCTTTTTTATTTACAGCCGTTTAAAGCCCTTGGAGGCAGCCCTGCGTCTCACTTTGGTCAATTGCACACAGTAAAAAACTTGAGATTATTTGAGCTGTGCCTCCATCATAAAGACATGCTTCAGCAGAGCAGTATGTTATGGATAAACAGAGTGCCATAGGGGAGTTTAGCGTGTCAAACATGTTTAACAAACAAGATGTATGCCCCAAACACACACGTGTTCAAAGCTCCAAGGTGGATATTTCAAGGTGATATTATAGAAGGACATTTTTAAAAAGATAGAAAATATGTAGGCTATTCCTGAAGGATAATGGTGCGAGGTCGTCTTGTGGGAGAGGGACAGATGCTCACGTACTTCTTTCAACTGTCAAATCTGGTCTCTAAATAAATAATAATCTGTAATTAGTACAGACCAAAATACTATAAAGTAGGATTTTTATTTTTTTATTTTTATTAAATTTGCATATAATATGATACATAGTGTGCACTCATGAGCTCTTTCTACATGATTCATACAAAACTTACTTTGAATGTGTAGAGCAGGCTAGATAGAACTTAAGTGTTTTGAATATTGTGAGAAGAAACATCAGAATTTTAGAATATTTACAATTCTTGGCATGACAAGCCAAACAACTGAGATGCCTGATTTGCTTTCGTTCACATTGTCTAATAAATTACAATTTCCAGTGTTTATGGAATCAAACTAACATTTTTAGGTTTGTTTAATAAAACTGCTAAAAAAACCTTCTTTCCAGAAAATGTGTTTTAGGGCACACAATTTTATTATATTTATTTATTTATTATGTAAAACAAGAACAGTGCACAGATAACATTAATCTCAAAGCGAAAAGATGCTTTGTACTAGATTTAGCAGGTAACTCATTTCCATCTGGAGTCCTTGGGCAGTGAAGATGAATGACAACAATGAAGAATTACCGGTAGTTTTTTGACTTTCTGCTCCTTTTCATTATTTTTTTCATATGCTTAAAGGCGGTATGGACGATTTTTTCGGCGATTTGAGCACGCAGGCGGAAGTGCGCATGCGCACTCCCCCGTGCGGACCGATACAACACACACGTGCGTTTGTTTATTAGCGCAACGGAGCGCATCTCATCTCTTCTCCCGTAGATTTCTGTCCACTTCTGCGTCAGCTCGAACTGTCTTTCTCCGTCTTCATTTTGCCCCGTACACTGAGGGAACTATATTATGATAGATCCATGCGCTTAGGGCACAACGTGGGGACGAACCGCACGCGGCTGCAGGTGAGCAGTAGGTGCGTTTTATGATTGATACGTGGCAGGACTAATGATTTATCCACGCCACGAGGAAATATGATTAAAAAATTGCTGAAAAAATCTTTTAACTTTTAACTACGTTTCCCTATGTTTAAATGTTTGACACTGTTTTGGCTGAATTGAAAAAAAAATATTATCACAGTATTATGTGAAACATTTTTCTTGACATATTTTTTGAATATTTATATATTAGTTGTATACTGTAGCTGTTCGATTTGATTTGATTCAGATGCTATTTTGGGCTTAATGTGATTACATCTTCTCAGATAATGACACGATGACTTTGTTTTTGTTACGGCAGTTTCCTGTAAACAATGATCAAGTAAAGAGTAACCAGGCAATAACTTGAAGCAGAAACAGAGTCTCTCGGTCTCTCTCAAAAGGTGGAAGTTTATTCACGTGCACAGACAGAACGACCTTGTCTCTCCCTAAGACAAGGTCGTTCTGTCCCTACCTAACTTTACAATTTACAAAGTACACCTTTTATAGGTGGTAACAAACATAACATAATCACAACCCAAATCAGCTCAAAAAGAGATAGACCAGACTATCACGTCTGTGACGGTTCCAGCCATCTCTTCAGAGGTTTAATCAAAGACCATTTCCACACCGCATTAACTGATGATTAAGAGGCGCCGGACAGTAGATATTCAGTATAATCAGGACCCCATATTCTTATCCCATCTGCACACAGGAGAACAACACGTCGCAATACTGACCTAACCTAATACTGATGTGCAATTCTGTCATATGTGCAATTGCTGTTGGAATTCATGTGCAATTACTGTGAAATTCATGTGCAATCTATGTGCTGTCGTGACACATATTCATGTGCAATTACTGTCGGGATCACATGCAATGGTATTTATTTATTTATTTATTTGTCTATGGGAGTTTTTATTTATTTATAGGAGATCTTCTACTGAAAGTGTTTTTCAGACTTCCTATAAGTGATCTGTTCTTCTGTATCTACCTCTGTATCTACCTGCGTTGCACCAATGAAATTTCCCTATGTGGGACAATAAAGGAATATCTTATCTTATCTTATCTTAACACAAATATTTATTCCGTGACAGGTCATGGCCTAAAACAACATTAGAATGACATGACATGACCCATTTTCTGCCATTACATTTTCCATGGCATAGAAAACCAACTTTCACTTGCCTTCAGTCGCTATACTAGGAATGATTCAAATTGGACTGGAGAAAACAGTGGGTCATTTAAAAAGACACATTTTGACAAGAAAGCATGCCCACAAATGATCAATATTGTTTGTAGCTTTATTACCCGTGTTTTTGTTCTTATCCTAACACTGCACACCAATCCATTTGGCCCCAGCCGTTTCCAAATCTTCCCGAATTAGCCCACTCCATTCACTTACAATACAAAATGCCACTCGTTTGCTTGCCCATCCATCCACTGTCTCTCATTCCTCATTCGTTCCCTTTCTTACCACAGCGTGTGCTTGGACATAATGCCCACGCCTGCCTATCACAGTGAAACATGCCGTGCCTTTCTGAGCGTGTAGTCGGGGGAAACATTAAGAAGACTAATCTGAGTCTGAGCTTGTGTGAGCTTTTTCATGCATGTGGTTATTCTGATGGTGATGGATGGCGTTAGGAAAATTGTGGTGCACAGAGGAGCATCTTGGTATGATTCTGCAGTGCAATAAAGCTCTAATGAGGAGCATTTATCAGAGGGGAGTGACAGTTCTTAATCATGCTTAGATTGCGTTGTGTAGCTGTGTATAGCTACATGCATCATAGATGAAGATATAATTACATTTTTAAGAGCTTGTGTGTGGCCAATTATGGTAGTGTTCATTTGAAGTATTGTTTGGGTCATCTGTGCTCACAAGTAGTTGGTTTTAGAAACCATTTTTACTCAAATTATTTATACAGGTTGGATACCTTGACATTTCTAGGGGTACTTAAATTACACCTGGTTGGACTGTTACCTGGACAGAACAAACAACAACAAACACAGAGACTATTTAAATCAAATTATTTTATGCCTTCTAATGATTTTAAAGCACTGGTTTAGGAATATCCACAGTGCTGGCGCTCATGTTTTCCATTATTATTTATTATTATTTATTGTTTATTTATTATCATCCCAAAGTGTATGTGTATACATATAAAGTGTATTTTTATGTATTTGTTAATTTTATTGTTTTATTGGCATTTTATTTGGTTATACTGTGTTTGATCTGTATTTTATTTTTAAAAGAGTACTCCCACAAAAAACAGTTTCTCTTATTGGGTTTTCCCAGTATGGATAATTTTTATTTTAATCCATGATTTACATCAAAAAAGTCATAGTTTTTACCATTCATAGTAACTTTATATAGTTTGAAGGACAAATATATTTGGTGTGATTTTTTTTCCCCCTGATACCAATAGTACATTCCCTTTTTCAGTACTTTACAGTTAAAACTGTACCCAGCCTTCTAGAAGCCTATAGCCTCTATGTAAAATATGCTAATGAAAATGTATTAATTATGGTGAATACTTGCATCTTTAAATGTCGAGCAACAGCGACATAGAAACAACAGCTTGTTTCTAAAGTGAACAGCAAAGAAAGCCCCACTAATTCTCTCTGACTTTGTCCTCCTTCCCCCCAGTTCTGTCGCCCATTTGTCTGTCTGTCTATCAAATCATCAAGCTGGTGGAAACTGATTATAACTTATATAACGGAACTAGACAAAACCAAAACTTAAGACTATATGAAGAACTATGACTAAATCATGATTCAAGACAGACAAAACATACTTGATGATAAAGAGTCACTTCAGGACAAGCTGACTGACCTCAATGAGACAAGCGCACATCCTTGTGGTGTCCGAGGGGCTGTAGGGGGCAGGTCACGTCCAAGAACACAGATGGTCTGAGATTTGGTCCGGTCTATCTCCGTCTGAGACACCCATCTGTGAACTGGACATCTGCAACAGTGCCGCCCCATAGTGAGGGACGAGGACACGCACTAGAAAGCATAATCCCGAAACATATTTTGACATTTATTAGTCCTTGTCTAGTCATAGTTATTTGTATTCCTCCCACAGAATGAAATGTAATTGTTAAAGTCAAAATCCAGTCTGACTTTGCATAACTTGTTGCACAAAAACACAAGGGAAAATAAGCAAACGTCATACCAAATTGCTTTATATTACCAAGGGACAGTGTTGTACTAGTATTTAAATTAGGTTTACTGTTTGTTTATAAAGCAGTCCTAATGCTGTTGTGTGTGTTTTTTATTTCACAGCTAGCGCCGTCATCTCTGTTGTTTTCCTGAAGGAGACGATTCGCGCCTCTGACATCCTGGGTAATGAAACACTGCTGACACCTGCAGATTGCTCTTCATATTTGGAAAGCAAAGTGCTGATGGTCTGTACAAAAAACATTTCTGAATGAGATCACCACAAATCTTAGTCCCATGAGTCATTTGCACAGTCTGTTGTGATGAGCCATTTTGTTTGTCATTACAATTTAGATTCAGCTGCTGAATGACATAAATAACATAGCGTTCACAATGTTCACGATTTTGACAGTGAGAAAAGTGGCAGTCATATCAGCACCACACAGCACTTTCTTTCTTCTCTATTTATGCTCTTTGTACAATTGTCAGAATGATAATCTCCTATTGCAGAAAATACATCGGTTATAGTTGGCTACATTAACAATTCATTTTAGCTGTAGTCGTTTAGGGAAGTGTGTGATTTTTAACGTTCTCAGGAACAGACAATGCCCAGCTCAAGCTCTAAAGGACTTTGAGAACAGCGGAGGAACGGGCAGCCTGACTCTGTCTACTGCTCTCACACAAATTTCCCCATGTGTGGACATTAAAGGATTATCTTATCTTATCTTATCTTACATGTTTGGGACGAGTCACAGCTTTGGTCACTGCCTGCACATATGCGCGCTTTCTGGATCCTCTACCTCCGCATCTCCATCTGTCCCGCTCTCTCCGCACATGTCTCCTCTCTGTCCGAGTCCAACTTATAAAACTACTCCGCAAACTGTTGGCTCATGCGGTGTAAGGCCTTGTATCTGAAGAATATGCTGCGTGTGTCTTTATATCGGCCCTTTCCACTTTGATCCCATGCGCTTTTCACTGTAAATGTGAGCGCAGAAGTAGAAGTCCTCCACGGTGACACAATAACTTAAGTGCGTCTCATTTAACACCTCATTTACCGCAGTTTTTTCTTTCATAAGCATCAGTTCTCCTCTGTCCATATCCAGGCAGGTGATTGACCATCCCACTGTCAAAGAGGCCTGTTGTATTGGCTACCTCCAGGGGGCGCTAAATGTGTTCAAAATAGTGGCCAAAACAGTGTCCTAACAGGGAAAACTAGCCAACTACGGCTTTGGCCAGTATTTATTGTGGCTATTTAATTTGTTTATAATGTCTATGTATCTATCTTTAGATTAATGAAAAAAGTAAGAATCCTGAAATCTTAGTTATTTCATTGTGTGGCTAATTGCAGACTTAAAAGCATAATTTAAACATTCATTCTGTGTAATGTAACATAAACCAGATGTTATCATTGAGAGGAGGAGAGACAAGGAGAGGAGAGGGGATAGGGAGAGGAGGAGAGAAAAAAGGAGAGACAGGGAGAGGAGGAGAGGGAAAGAGGAGAGACAGGGAGAGGAGGAGAGGGAGAGGGAAAGAGGAGAGACAGGGAGAGGAGGAGAGGGAAAGAGGAGAGACAGGAAGAGGAGGAGAGGGAAAGAGGAGAGACAGGGAGAGGAGGAGAGGGAGAGGGAAAGAGGAGAGACAGGGAGAGGAGGAGAGGGAAAAGGGGAAAGAGGAGAGACAGAGGTCTGTTGTGTCAGTCCAGGGTTTCATGGCCAAACCATTGAAAATGGTTTGGCCAATTGAAAATGGTTTGGCCAATTACATAAAATGGTTTGGCCAATTACATAAAAAAAATAAATTGCATTTATATCAAACTCACTGTTATTTCAGGTTAATTTAAACATTTTATTTAGGTTAGTAAACAATAAAATAGTTATAGCTATATTACTGAATGGATGTATGGAGTTCATTCAAATGTTAAAAATGTCTTTTCTCTCTCATCACAGCTTGTCTTCTTTCCACAGGTGGAACTCTGGCTATCACAGGAACCTACCTACTGGTGTCCTTTGCCCCCCACAACATCTCCATGGTAACGGCCCAAATGGTACACTACTACTTCATCAGCTGGTACTTCCTGGGTTACATGGTAGGTGTTTCAAAATTTATATCCATAATAATAATAACAATATTAAACGTATTCAAAACAAGGAGCTCTTTCTAGTTCTGTAAAGCAATTACTTTGTAGCCAAGTGTTCTATTAAAAAAATAAATTGCTTTGCCTCCATAGAAAAAAAACAAGTATTTTCTTGCGTATGTTTATGTTTCGCATCAGTATAATGCCTTTTACACATACAGTCCAAATAATCCCAGATCTTGTACATAGAAGCAGCTCAGGGTCATGCACTGCATTAGCACTGGTCGATTTACCACTCTGCTCCAGAGACTCTCCACTCTTATACCTGTACCAATGGCATAAACATCATCACTGTTACCATAGTGAGATAACTGAGGCAAACACACACAGTACACAGCACATGCATGTTTCACAGGTTTGGCCCTTAAAGATTAAAGATCAAAAGATTCTAAAGGTCGCATCCTGCTATTTACTTTCTGTGGCCACCATGAGTGGCCTATGTGCAATGCAGACATTTTATTGCTCAGATCGCACATGTACCGGTATGTTCACCAAATACCAACAAAACACAGCAGAATGTACCAAAAGTTTCTTTGAAAGAAGTCACAGGTTATTTGTAGTGGTGTAAAATAAGATTAATCTTGCTCTCAAATCAAGATGATGGTTACAAGTACCTTGGAATACCAAAGGTAACAAGAGGTAACAAGGAAAGCAGCAAAAGCCAAATACCTACAACAAGTAAGGCAAGTCCTTAGAATGGCAAGAACAAGTCCCGGGCCAGTGTTTTGATACCCTGCAGGAATAATAAGGTGGCCAAAGGAAGAGATATACACAGACGTTAAGACACAAAAGCTCCCATGCACGGTTCCATCCCAAAATCCAGCACCCTGAGACTGTACTCTGGCCGTAAGGAAGGAGGCCATGGCCTAGTGAGTGTGAGAGCCACTATCCTAGGCCCAAACAGATGACATGCATAGTGAATGTCTCAGGCAATGGGGAACAGAGCTTGAGGTGCTACAGGAGGGACCATTATGGGAGGACAACCCCCTACATGGGATGTACCACCGGAACATAACTGAAGTGTCCGATATCACGAAATCCTACGAATGGCTAGAAAGAGCCTGTCTGAAGGACGGCACAGAAGCCCTGATCATGGCAGCACAGGAGCAGGCCCTGAACACCAGATCAATAGAGGCCCAGATCTACCACACCAGACAAGAACCAAGGTGTAGGCTGTGCAAAGGGGGCCCTGAGACCATCCCACACATAACTGCAGGGTGCAAGATGCTGGCATGAACAGCACATGGAGCGTCATAACCAGGAGGCTGGCATAGTGTACAGAAACATCTGTGCAGAGTACAGGCTGGAGACCCCAAGGACAAAGTGGTAAACACCTCCAAATGTGGTGGAGAACGACTGAGCCAAGGTCCTCTGGGACTTTCAGATACAGACAGACAGAATGGTAATGGCAAATCAACCAGACATTGTGGTGGTGGATAAACAGCAGAGCAAAGCCCTTGGGGTTGACATGGCAATACCAAGTGATGGCAACATCGGGAAAAAAAAGGAAAAAAACTGGAGGAATACCAAGGGCTCAGAGAAGAGCTGGAGAAGGCCTGGAAAGTGATGGTGAAAGTGGTGCCCGAGGTCATTGGAGCACTCAGGGCAGTGAGCCCAAAAGTGGAGGAGTGGCTAAAGCAGATCCCTGGATAGATAGATTGATAGATACTGTAGATTGATAGATGAATAAATAAATATATAGAAAAGGCAATGAGGAATAAAAGAGAGTAATCTGGTGTGGGTAAAATGTTTAGAGGATATTTTCAGATGGAGATGACCTTGATCTGATTGGCTGATGTGATTGATGCATTAGGTTTCTATTTCAGACCTGAGTGTTGAGCTGCGAGCACAAATCAATCCAAGTAAAATGAAAAATCCATCAACGTCTGATTATTTCTCAAGCAAAAACTGTTACCACATAATTTAATCTGCTCATTGATAAGACATTTTACTGTCATTGACATAGGGTCTTAATGCTTAAGTGGTCTTTTCAATGTTCATTTGGGCATAAAGGTAATAATCTTCAAATAATCTTGGACGAACTAAGATTTTTTATCCATTGTACGATGAATAACATATTGTTCTAACAGGGTTATAATAGAAACCCTAGCACATTTGCACACCTCAAGTCTCTGGAGTGAGCATCATGAGGCTTTGTAGGACTAACGATGTGTAAAACTCATCTTTTGAGTCTTTTTGGAAATGTATTAGAGTAGAAAGTATTATCTTTCAAATGTAGTGGTGTCAAAGTAAATAATATACAACAAAAATACATCTGAAACTCAAGTAAAGTACAGATACCGGTACTCAAAAACTGAACTTAAGCACAATAATCTATGTACAGCACCTAAATAAATGTACGAAGTCATTGACGACCTGCGCAAGGGTGAGCATAAAAATATAATATGTATTTAAAAATGTTGATTTTAAATACATTACCACTAATAAACCTACTACAGCTAAAATGCTTAATATGATATAGTCTTAAATGTTATAAAGTTGTAAATATGTCATTAAATATACTTTGCTTGTAATAAAATTGGTGTGTTGGCTAAACAAAGGTTAGTCTGACCTTCTAAATCCTCATTTGGCCCTGTCCATGCTGAGACTGTGTCCTCCCTCTCTATAGTGTTACATCAGAGCCTCTTGAACAGCTGAATAAGACTGAACTCAGAAGGGCCGTTCTCATTTAGAAAGTCACAATGCTTTTCATTTCTTTAGTCATTTATTTCAATTAGCTCATTGCAGTTGGTAAAAAAATAGTTTTTAAGGAAATTGAATAAATGAGATTGCTTATGTAACTTTCTATCTGCAGGTCATTGAGATTGTGCTTTTCATCTTCCTTCTGTTCCTGTACAAGATAAAGAAAGTGAAGCACATTGTGGTCGTGCTGCTCCTGGTGGCGTTATTGGGTATGGACTCAGGCAAAAGGAAAAGTGTTGGAATCGTTCACAGAAATAGGTTGCATTGTTGCTTAACTACAATTGACAACAACAAAAACATCAAGCAACCGTATTAAGAGCATCTAAACACGACAGCATGTAATAATTTCATCACATTGCCAGTTCTTCTCGTGCCAAGGATCTTTGATTGAATATTTGCTATATAATGTGATAATGCAAATTGACAACTTTTTGGTTTGAACAGTAACTTAAAATAGCTACAAAACATTTATATTTTAATTTAGGCTAGTTCAGGCTAGAGTGGCTAAATATCCTAAAATACCTTATATCTAAATTGACTTACAACATTTAAGCGCATATGAAAGGTTATTTTGTTAAATTAATGTTTACACTGTCAGAAAAATGTGTTCCTTGTGTGTGAATTGCTATTACATTACATTCAAAGGAAATACTGTATGTGTATCGATGACAAAGAGGGATTCTTCTTTAGAACTGCTCTGCTTCCTGCTACTTTCAACCTTCCCAATCTGCCTCTGAACTGGTGTAAAACTATTATTATTTACCACATATGCCATCACCAAATGACAAAATAATTAGTGAAACATAAAAACCTGTCACACGTAGGTATGCCTATTAGCATTACTCTTTATTTTGGGAAATACGTGGAGGGAAATTAATCTAAATCTCGTGCTGACAGTAAATATTGTTGTGTGTTACCTCCTCAGCCTCTGTGACAGTGATCTCGGTCAAAGCCGTGTCGGGGATGATCACTGAGACGATGAAGGGAAGCCTGCAGCTCGTTTATGCTATCTTTTATGCCATGTTTGTGGTCATGGTTGCCTCCTGTGCCTTCCAGGTCAAGTGAGTCTAATTCTTCTCTTCTCTGTGCTTCATGAGAGAAGAGAGAGGTTATTAAATCTTAACAAAGTGTTTAAAATAGAGCTTCACACCTAGAGACAGCATAGAAAGCTCTCCATTGTAGCTGTTTAAGTGGCTCTCAAGAATACCATCTCAATTAATCAAGGCCCTTTCATTCCCTTTTGTCCACACAGATTTCTGAACGAGGCCATGAAAATGTTTGATGCAACTGAAGTGGTGCCAATTAATTATGTGTTTTTCACCAGCAGCGCTATTGTTGCAGGTACAACATGTTAGACTGATTCAAAAGTGGGTTTTGAATTAGGGTTTTTTGTGGAATTAACTGCCAAAACCTGATTCACGTAACACAAGTTGTAATTTTGTTGTGTCCCTCTATAATTATAAAATGTAATTACTATTTGGATTTATATGCAAGTTCTAATGTAGTACAATATTTATTTTGTAGTTTGTCTTTTTGTTAGTGACAGTGTCCAGTGAAGTTATCACAGGTCATTGGTGGTGAACTTCTTTCTCTGTCAGATCTGTCAAAATAAACCACTCAGCTCAACTCAGCACTTTAATAACAATCTGACAGACATCAAATTTGGAGTATGTTTGACCATTGTCCACATCTAGTCTCATCCTCCACCTACACCAATAACACACTTATGGGGCGTTATGTAAACACGCCAGGTTTGTCTGCTCTAGTGATGGGATGAAAGATTTTAGTTTGCCCTTCAATACGTAGAAAATTAGAGCCAACACTTACTGTATGCAATCATTTGTTTCAGATTAAATATTTAGTTTGTTCATTTGCAGGTATTGTATTTTATCAAGAGTTTGAAGACCTGGCTTTGCTCAACATCTTCATGTTTGTGTTTGGGTATGATTTCAACAAAGATTACTTACATCATGTAAATATTTCACACAAAAATAATTTTGAATCTTTGTTACAGTTGCTTTCTGTCATTTGTTGGAGTTTTCTTGATCGCTCGAAACAGACCAAAGATAAAACAAGAAACTGCAGATTTTATTCCAATGGACATTATTCCTGGTAAGCTCAAACTTGAAACATATACAGTAAATAAATACTACACCCTAATAATGAAATCCACTGCCTCTCTTGAACATTTGTGACTGTTGATCATAATATTAGGGCTGAACCTAGTATTCCCATTAACTGTACGTTGTTTAAGAAATATCCAACGGAAAATTCCAAAATTATAGAACCCAATATTTTTGTCCATTTGATTTACCCAAACAAAAGAGTCAACCGGCAGATTAACAAAAAAACATTGTCTGACCATATCTCAATTAAACACTACAGGACAGTGTCAGCCTGGGCTTTCTCTAATGAGCTGTGCTGTCCATGTTCACAGGGAAAAAGAACATCAGCAAAGTTCAGCCAGCGGCGAGTGTGCTGCCATACGAACCACTGGCAGACAAACTTATGTGCAACAGAGCGGGCCCATCTGACGATTCTTAACACCCACTCCATCTGTGGAACTATGGGTGCACTTGGGTTCCAACTACACACACTTAGAGACAGTGATTTGTATATCAGCATTAAACAGTGAATAGCTGTGTTGGCAAATAGCACAATTTAGGCTTACTTGCTTAAGATGAGATAATTTAGTTTAATGAACTAAATTACCTAGAATTGAATGACTCGTGATAATGAAAGTAAAGGGAATAGAAAAGGTGTACAAGTTTACAACACTACACAAGTCAGTATGGTTTATCAAATGTGCACACTGCATGATGCAAAGTACAACCTGATCAAGAAATGTCATTCTGGGCACTATCACTGATGGACAATGACTGGCCAGGAGGACTTTGAGGTATTTGAGTGTGTTTGATAAAAGGTACTCTGCTGCTCTCTAATGGCCTGGGACAGTACAGTCTGCCCGATTTTAGTACCGAACCGGTATTCGCTTTTAGTTTCTGTTGTGACAAAATAAAGAAAATAACTCTAAATCCTGCTTTCTTTGTCTCTCTTCAGCAGTAACATATTGCATATGCCAAATCAGATGAAGTATGTCCATTAAACAAAGGGATGCACTCTGAGCCTCTTATAATGGCCCCGTAAATTTGGCTCAGGTTCACCTTAAATAAACCAAAAGTGAACTACTACACGTTAGTGTTGCCAAGCAACACACTTCTCTGCCTCCCACTCAATTTGGGATCCGTGGGAAAGCTGGCGAAAAAGTTTTTTTTAAGTATCACTAGTTTTTATAAAAGCAATGCAAGGATTTGAAAAAGACATTTGTTTGCCATGATGTGGAACATAAACATGCCTTTTTTCACCTAATGAAAATTAAGAGATTCTAATAAAGATAAATAACATAATTGAAAACACACTAGCCAATTTGTTTAAAGCACTCAAACTCAGAAGGAACTGCATTCATTAGATTTAGGCTCTAGCCGATTAACATGTACGGTGTCAAAATTCTTAAAGTAAAAGTTGTAAAGTTGGTTAGTTCTGCAGGTAATACACCTTCAATGGCTCAGACCTCTACGTTGGCCTTCACAAAGCGATAGTGAAGAGAAGCTGGGTTTCTCAGCAGTAATACTCCTCTATGTTCCATCGGCTGCTTCAGGAGAGTTGTAAGAAGACCAGGAACACTGATAAATCCCAAAGCTTCTCCACATCCAGCTGTAAGGGAGAAATCGCCTTGAGTTACCCAGCCGAGGGTGACCCGGGAGCAGTGAGAGGTGATTCTGGGCAAGGGGTCCGGCCATAGCCCCAAAACAGATTTCAGAGTGGAGGAGGATTTCAAGGTGATTGGGGTTACATCTTGTACTTTTTCACCAGTATCAGAAGATTTTTTTGATCGCTTCAATTTACTTTTAAAGTGGTCTTTATGTGTTGGCTCCAGTGGTCCACTGCACTGAGGGTCTTTAAGTAATTTCAAATCTTCAGGGGTTGGCACACACACCATTCCATGTAGCTCCGGTTTTCCTTTGGAGAAGAGAGACAGACGAACCCACACTAAACTCATGCTATGGGCACTGAGGAAGGAGCTCACAGCTGACTGGGTGAGTGGCGGAGACTGACCCAGACGACACACCCTTTGACCCTTGGATGTAGTCGGTCTGCACCAACCAGAAATGAGCCGCAAGGATTTCCTGTTCCTAAAAACAAAACAAAATTAACCTCAACATAGCTCATACAGCAGCAAAAAAGTTTTTTCCCCATAAGCAAGTCATGAGTCAAAGCTTATGTGAAAGCTTCATGAGGATAGATGCTGTTCCCTCTCCTACTAATCTGTGTGATTTAGAGCTGGATCTAGTTTGGACATTCTCATCAGATACATTGTAATAAAGGAGGTTCACAGAAGAAGCTTCATGCATCAGCCAGTCAAGCACTCTGCAACTGCCTTTTAATAAAAACTTTAGCCCAAAACGCAAGAGTTGTAGTTATATCAGGATACCTCGAAAGTCATCTGTGTTTTTAGACTGAAATGTGTCAATATGCGCTAGTTGTTAGAAGAGCCTCACATGTAGGAAGGATCAAGCCACAGTTCTTTGTTTATTTACATAATGAATGAATAAGTTTGACATTTTTAACTGGAACATTTCCCAAGAATCAGGCCTGACTATTAAAAAGTGGTTTGCAGCTGGTTCTTGTTACATTCAGTTTAGTGGCGTTAGGTATAGTCTGTTAGGATCAGGGTGTATTCCTCAGCCATGTAAAATCTGTACACATTTTTAATCTGAGCTGGTTTTCCTTAGCTTTTCTCTGGTGTGGATGCAGAAAAGGATCCCTGTCCAAAGGTGTTCCTAAAAAGCACCAGGGAGCCGCTCATGTGTGGCCTGTTAAACAGCTGCAGTACATCCAGAACGCTGCTGCTCGGGTCCTGACTAGAACCAGGAAGTACCATCACATTATCCTGTTCTCAGGTCCCTGCACTGGCTCCATGTGGCTCGGAGAATAGACTTTAAAGCAGCTTTAGTTGTATACAAGTCTCTCCATGGCCTAGAACAAAAACGTACATCTCAGACATGTAAGTGCCATATGAACTATCTCAGACTCTGAGGACCACAGGAACCAGCCTCCTGCTGGTGCCCAGAGTCAGGACTAAACATGGACCGGCCTCCTGCTGGTGCCAGAGTCAGGACTAAACATGGACCGGCCTCCTGCTGGTGCCCAGAGTCAGGACTAAACATGGGGAATCTGCGTTTCAGTTTTATGCAGCTAAAATCTGGAACAGTCTTCGTGAAGATGTGAGACAGGCTTCTACTCTGACAATGTTCAAATCTAAGCTAAACACTGTTTTGTTTAGCTGTGCATATGACTGAAATTATTTTCTTTGCACTCTTCTCTTATGTCTTAACCCGTTTTGTGATTTCTGTCATGTCTTTGTGTGAAGTACTTGGAATTGCCTCGTGTATGAATTGTGCTCCACAAATAAACTTGCCTTTCTTTCTGGGATGTTTAGGCATGTACGCCGTTGGCATCACAGCCCCCCCCATTCCTCAACTAATGGAATGTATTGGAGTTATATATTGACTTACGAGACACCAGAAACGCTTTACATTAATTGATCCATTCAAGAAGCAACTTCTGTAGCCACAACTGCTCTGGCGAAGACTGATGCAAATGAGGATGCCAATGTCCCCCCCCCCTTACCATATTGCAACAAGGGGAGTGATGATGTAGAGCAGTACTTTTGTTATTTACACTCTTTGTATTGTGTAGAAGCTACATTTGAGGTAGTGAAAGAAAGCTTTTACCTGAGCACAGAGAATCTCTGGGGTGTTGTAGAGGTGACATCTTGATGGAGAGTCGCCCCCTCCTCCATCACCATGTCAGCGTCTGTGCTCTCACTTCTCCCCTTTCTCTCCTCAGCAGAGATTACATCCCACTCTTCTGCCAGCTGTTTCCATGGGCAACGGAATGGAGCCAGACACCCAAGTTTAATATAATTGGTCCGTTTGGCAGGGGGACGCCTAAGGATAAGGCCAAAGGTCAAATCCTAGTCAAACCATTTGCCTACCCTTGTCAATTTATACAGTAGAACAGATCGTGACTGCAGAGGAGCACACTGGCTTACCATCTACAGCGCCATGTGATTAGCATAATGAAGATTAACTAGGGTCAGCGCTTTGGACCACTGCCCTCAACCAAAACAATGCTTCATGCACGGAAACCAGTTTGAACAATTGCTTCTTTAAGCAATAGACCTGCTGTCCTGCACTATTTTAAAACAGCAACATGTCTATCGAAAAATAAAATGTATTTAATCATGCATTTGTTCCAAATGTAGCTTTGTTGTACAGCTCTAAATACGTTCGGAGTAAATACATGTACCAGTATGTACGTTTTGTCTATCAAAATAAGGACTTTTCCTGCCATTAACTTGTCTCACCGTTTGAACTTGTCCATGAGCTCTGCCTCCTGTTCCTCTTGGAATCGAACTCCAGCAGGACAGTCTGGGTAATCGTGGGGGAAGTTCGGGGCACTTTTATTCTGAGAGTGCTTTAGAGTCATGTGGAGTCCGCCTTCACGTACTCCTCTGTACACCTACCACATCAAGAGACAGATTCAAGACTAGGGTTGTGTTCAATCAAATCAATACGGCGATTCACTGTATCGATTTTTTTTTTTTTTTTTTTTTTGAAAAAAATAAAAAAAATTAGATTTGTGGCCCGTAGGCTTTAAACGAGGAGGAATAGTACTTTTGATATGCTGTGTGTGCTGCGCTCCTCTCGGCCGAGGTGAGAAGGAGCTGTGGCCCTGATCAGGAGCTGATCTGTGCAGAAGACGGTGCTGCATGTTCAGACCAGGCCAATTGTTTGGCAAGAAACATGCAATACTTTACTAGAATGTGTTCCATATATTTCTATTTGGATCAGATGTATGAAGTTATTAGAGCATAATGGGTTTAGAAATAAGTGCTTTGTGGATAAACATGAAATGTCATTCATTTTCTTATCCAGAATAAAAACATTACCCATTTGGTAAATTTGTAAGACCCTTTTTTCAAAAATGTATCGGGATACGTATCGTAATGAGGGAACTGTATCGGAAAATACATGTATCGTGACCCCTGTATCGGGATACGTATTGTATTGCGAGGGTCTTGGCAATACACAGCACTATTCAAGACACATTTAAAATATATTTTACTACCAAAAAAAAAAAAAAACTGACAACTTTTCTTATCATATAGATTGTGGACATATTGCCACATGTTCACACCGGCCAAGTTAGTAAATAACAATGTTTTTGTTGTGTTGTTTTGTATTCAGTGTTCAATGCTCTGTTGTTTGTGCTGCACCGAATCACCAGGACAAGTTCCTATGTCTGTGAATTTTGTTCATGACAAATGGCAATAAACCCCATTGTGATTCTGATTAATGACATAATACCAACCAGTGGCACCCAAAAGGCCATTCCCCAGCCTTTAGGCAGTAGAATATCCCATCCAGCGCCCCAGGTGTTCATCTCATGTCCAACCTGTTTCCCTGGCTGATGGACCAACAGGACAGGGACCCGACCTTGGAGAGGAATGGGCCAAAGTCTAGAGCCAGGAACCAGCATGTCACCCCTCATACGGTTCATCTCCTTTGAAATAAGTGCCCAGTAGTTATACCATAGATAATATCTTGACTAAACATGCAGTCACTATTTACTATGCAGCTACAATAACTGATCCACATAAGTTTACCTGCTCTGGTATCTTGTTCTCTGTCACATTGTCCCGAACAGTGCGGTCCCACAAGAAACTCTGGCAGCAGTGCTCCGACACCCCATTCAACATGAACTGCTTAACCTTTTCATCCAGCTCTGGAAAAACACCAGATGTGGTATAGCCATAGTAGCTAACACTGTAGCATTTAACCTCTGTATTATAAAAGCTACAGATGTACTTTTACCTCAAAAAAATATATATAAATATAAGGCCACTATTAAACTGTCCAATTCATCTACATACAAAATCCATACAATGGTTTAAAACCAGTACTTGTGGGTAACTGAAGGTCTGTTCGAGTACAGGGTCCCGCCAGGATTCGAACCTGGAACATCTGCATGGAGCAGCAGAGGCCCCCAGGAGCCCAGGACCAGATATGCACTCAGAGAAACAGCCCCAGTACCACAACCAAGACTGATTTAAGCTAAACCATAGTACAAAAATAGCTAAATCCAGTGCATTGGCAGTGAAATTACATTATGTTTCAGCTCAAACGATAATATCTGGACTTCATGCCAAAACCTTTCGGTGGTCAGTAGGTCTGATATTACCTTGCGCTTGCTTTGTACTTGGCAAAGCTTTAACCTTCTTAGTTGGTAATGTCACTCTTGGGTCATCCACATTCAGACCCAATACTGTCCCTGGTGGAATCTCCCCAGCTGAATAAACCCCTGTATGGATTTAAAAAATAGAGCTTAAGGGAAAAAAAAAAAACTAAAAATGTTCAGTATGTATGTGGTAGTAATTACCTTTGAGAATATGAAAATTTTCAGATTGTTCCTTATGGAGGTTCATCATGCCTTCATCTTTACAGTGCTCTGGCCACCAGAAGGAAGACTCCACAGACTTGTCCACAATCTTATAAAAGTAAAATACATTTACTACATTAAAACAAAAATGAGTTCGTTTTAATTTCCTCTTCAGATACCTCGCAACAAGTAGCAGCTTCTAGTGTTTCAGCCAACACTGTATGGGACAGTGGACCAATCAGCCGGTAGCGTACCATCTCCATGGTAAGATCACTGCAAGAAAATGGCATTAATGATTCATCTACTCTGAACACAAGCTGCAGAGTAGGCTTTTTAGACATAAACCCTACACAGTATACATGTATGTATTTAAACACAAAACTAACTTGATGACTGTTGTTGATGCATTAGATTTCCACGTAACAGGTGTGGTGGGAGAACGAGTTCCATCTCCTAGGATTTTTTTGGCTGGTGGTCCACTCTGATCCGAACAGCTTCTCTTCCTCTTGGTTCCTGAAGTGTGTTTGATGACAGGGCTGTGCTTTGGCAATTCCATCATTTCTTCACTTGGACACTCCTCAGCTGGCAGGGCCACTGGCACAACCAGAGGAATAATTGGCACAGAGCAGTCACATACGTTTTGTAACTCAGTGAGAAGGTCCTAGAACAATACAAAAAGTTAATTCATCTTAGGCATGGTGATGGAAAAACTGACATTAATAGACTACCTGTTTCAGAGTCGGGTGGGCCCATATCCACAGTTGTCTCTTATTTAAGCCCTGGGTACGGGGTCTCCACAGGAAGCTGACAGGCCCTAGGGGGTGTGAGGGGTACTGTCCCGCTTTGTACACCACCACACTGCCCTGTCTACGCCCTGAGAGACAAACTGCAGCAGCAAAGGAAGGACCTGGAAAAAACTACTGATATAGTCATAAGGTACAACTAACAAACATCAAACATGCATTAGGATTTCACATATTCAACCAGTATTGAAATATTACACACTGAATTGGTTTTGATTTGAATACTTTTAACCAACTTACACATAATTAAGTGTGGTATGTTATTCTAATGCCAAGTAGTATAGTTACCAGTCTCTTTGCAGGTTAGCTGTGCCAAGGAAGCAAGAAGTTTGTCTTCCTCTCCAACGAGTTCTATGCAACAGTAATAAGAAAGGTCCTAATATAAAAAGGGACAACAACAACAAAAGTTAAACAACCTTCAAATTGCACCTACAAGTATATAAATATAAAATTTCATTTGTGTGTTTACCTGAAGTAGACAGTGGTTGCTCATTGCTTTGTTGCAGGCTCGATAACATTTGTATGTGGGACTTTCTCCGAGACAGTAGCCCCATTTTTTGACCATGTGAAATCGCTTGGCGTGCCAAATGTGCGTTTCCAGCCAAATGTTCTTCCTCTGTCTCCGATTAAACTCAAGCAACAGATTTCCATGTCTCCGGCGGGCTTTACGACTTTTCTTTTTTGACTCCTGTTTTTTCTTTTTGGCTCCTTGAAGACTCTTTTCTCTCTGCATAAAGAATGCGACTTATGTAAATACAAAAATCTTCCATTTCTTTGACATCACTCCTTGATATACTGACCAGTTTCATAGCCATCTCTTGGAGTCTGCGCGGGAGGCGTTTTGGGTTGTGGCTCATAGCACGTCTTCTCATGTGTTTAGGTAGAGCCGAGAACAGATGGCAGCTTGCAGACTTCTTTTTCACGGCTTTGACCATCACCTTCACCTCTGCAGCTCTGGCCCGGGCAAAGGAACCAGCTGAAGGGGAAGGAGGGAAATCTCACTTTTGTATTTTATTCCAGGCATATGCAATGTCTGCCATTCATAAAACTTACCATTTATGTACTTGGGCATCTCTTTGCAATAGCTTCCATCTTTATGATGTCCTCTGACCCAGCCATGTCGTGGCCCAGTCCCTCTTTGAGTTTGACCGCCATTACCTGTAAAACACAACCGGTCTATTAAAAAAGGATAAATACTGCTTCATATCAACAGAAGACAAACAAACAAATGCATGCAATAATGGCAACATAGTAAAGCCTCTGCAGTAGCTTACCCATGTCTGGCCTCTCTTCATTGACTGGATACTGAACATTCGCAGGCTGGTTTTTCAGCTTAATCTCTCTCCTCCTCGATTTAGCATCAGAGATTTTCTGATTTGAAACAAACCACAGCATTAACCGGCAGCATGACAAGTGTGACTTGCCTGACGTTACAGTTGTCAGCCATTTAGCCACCGCTAGCTTGTTCGCAAGTAAAATTCCTGGTTAATTAGAGATCATAGAGTCTTATTATAATCAAGTAATAGTTTAATTTTAGCTTACCTTCGAACCTTCCATTGTTAAAAAAAGAAAACACCATTTGTATTTCGATTAGCCACTGTGGTCCATGCTGCCATGAGTTCCTTTCACGCTGCTAACTTCCGGTGTCCGTATGTGGTAGAGTAAATGCACGCCAATAAATAGTAATTATCAATAAATATATAATACAGTATAAGACTCCCAAAACATACACTTTCAATAGTTGATCATGTCGATAAGTTGCAAAAGGTCAAATAATTCGTGATTGTTTTGGTGAAATATTACAATCTGGATACATTTTGCGCATCTATCTTCTGCATTACGGTTAAGCAGCTGCAACGTCAGCCAACTCCCACTGTCCTTCATTTTTGTGCCTCCTGAACCATGCTCTGAACCCACTGCCACTTGTGTCGTCTCTTTTAACAAATATCACACCGGATTTCACATATTTAACTCGTTATTCAGTATAATGGCTGCATTAATTAGAAGAATTATAAGCACACCCAAAGCCCCTGCTGCCATTGGTCCATACAGGTAAGATTAAAGTATTTTATGTATACTTATTTTGAACTAATAATTGTATAGTTACTTTCTAAATACTATTTAGTTATACTTAACAAAGTTCATTTTAAGTATATATGAAAATGCATGAAAATCAGAGTAAATTTGAGTATACAGTTATAGCTGTGGTAAAAAAAAAGTATTCATACATTTTGATTCAGTCTTATATTTGTTGTGATCTGCAATTCAGTTTAAGTCATTCAGGACTATACTGTGAGCCTCATTTGTCATGCACACTGTGTAGATGAACCAGACCGGAAACAATTTCTCATGACGTTTATTAGCAAAAAATATTCACCTTGACCTATGTGGTCATCTATTAATGACTGTTTACAGTATTCATTAATACAGGATCACACATGTCACACATGACAGTTATTAGTCCCGTTCATATGGATTTGGCAAAGTGTACAGTTTATCAACTGTTTCAAAAAACACTTTTCTTCAATATCATATCAGGGCAAATGGCACATTCACTTCATGTTTAAATAATCTCTCTACATTTTTCTGTGAATCTTTACACAAAGGCGTGCCAGATTTAGCTAGCTCCTCAACTAAAACACAGCATTGTTGGTACATTGACAACTCCACTGCCACGCACCTTTTGGTAATTCTGACTGTATGTCAACGACAATTTTAGGCACTCCCACACTTTGAGTAAGACAGGCACTCCCACACTTTGAGTAAGACAGGCACTCCCACACTTTGAGTAAGACAGGCACTCCCACACTTTGAGTAAGACAGGCACTCCCACACTTTGAGTAAAACGGGTACTGTGGTCTCGCAAAAGCTGCTTAATCTGGACTCAAATGGGGAAGACAAGAAACTAGAAAAAAGGCTGTGCGAGTCACATCATGACAGTTAGCTCTAGTGCCAACGTATTTTAAACGGCGTTCACAATAAAGGTGACTTTAAACAACTTAAAATGTTGATGAGCTTCCAAATTCATTTTGAAATGGCTAATGTGAAGATGGGATCAACCCTGGGAATATGATGTTGAACATTTCCGGCAGATGGGTTAGTGCTTGACCAGTAAGATTATGCCACAAACATGGACATCAGCAGCATGAGTCTGCTCTCTGCTCTTGAAAGTGGAGCACCAGGATACAAGGGCTCGTCACCAGCATCTTCATTTACCTGAGAAAGGAAAATACACAAATCTATAAAATAGCAATTCAATATTATTCAGACAAAAAATTTGTCATAGTTATAGATGGACGACTATGAGCCTTTGCAGTAATATAAATTCTTGCAATATTTGTGGGTTTACAAACTAAATTTTGCACAGTATTTTTGGGGGGAATTAGGGAATCTTTTAACAGTGGTTTAAGTAAAAACAAAAACAAGAACTTAGAAGTACATTTTAAGTTAACTTTCACAAACTGAAAGTGTACTCCTAAAATACTTAAAGTATACTTAGAAGTGTACTTATATTAAGAAGTATACTTCTATGTAAACTATAGTACACTTGCATTGGTATACTTGATGTACTATAAGAAGTATACTTAAGTGTACTCAAGTATACCTAATAATGTTTACTAGAAGAGGGTGACAGCAAAGCACGTGGTCACACCATAGATTAACTGTATGGGTCACTTACCATTTCAGTGTGTATTTGCATGTTTGTTTTAGGCTACAGTTAAGAAGTATTTTAGGAACAAAGTGGGCTGGCTACATGAGAGGTGGTTTTGATTTGAACTTTAGACTGTACATTTATTAAGGGATCATCTCAAAATAGGTTGAAGCTGAAAAAGACTAAATATTTTTTGTCTGGGGGGGGTTAGTGTTTTTTGTATCTACAGTTTGTTTTTTTTGTTGAGAGACTAAAAAAAATGTAGTCTTTTTCAGCTTCAACCTATTTTGAGATGATCCCTAAGCTACACACCAGAACTGGTTTGGAGCAGACAGTGAAGTTATGCCTGTTTATGTAGTTCATTTACGGCCTCCAAGAATATTCATTATAGATATTAAATTACCCTGAATGGCCGGTTACTCATGTTTGATCTTCCTTGTAGTCAAGCAGTGGTTGTGGAGCGGACCATGTATGTCTCAGGACAGCTTGGCATGGACCCTGTGAGTGGTCAGCTGGTCGAAGGGGGCGTCCAAGCGCAAACCAGACAAGTAAATAAACTACAATCAAATTTACGTCACATTTAATTGTGAAGTTGTAACAATGCAATATTTGGCTCATACAATCCATTGCACTATTACACACTCAAAACACATGTGACCAAACCTTGAAGATCCACAATATTCTAGATGAAATTTGTAACTTGGTCTTGAATCTATAATAATTTGTTTTCTTTAGGCTCTTGTCAACATGGGAGAAATACTCAAAGCTGCAGGGTGTGGTTATGAAAATGGTGAGGAATGAAAACCAATGTTTGTGTATTACTTATGTTTAAATGTAAAAGAAAATAAATAATTCTGTGATTTTCTTTATTTCTTGCAGTTGTTAAAACCACCGTACTCTTGGCTGATATGAATGATTTCACAAATGTCAATGATGTTTACAAACAGTGTAAGTATTGTACAGTCTAATGTACAATAACTCACCATGCATTCACTCATTTTACCTGGTTACATTTTTGCTGTACTTTTGTCAGCTTAAGTTATTGAAATTAGAAGACCATCATACATCAACATACATTACGGCTGAGGGAGTAAGAACTGTCTGTTTAAGTGTTGCACTATAAGTAGTACAGTCTTTACCTTTTCAAGAGGCCAAACTTCTGTCCCCTCTCACAGACCTGCAGGAACGAGCCAAGTATATCAAGTAAATATTGAAAACACCTGAAGTAAGCTGCCTCTATGCAAAACTTGCTGCACTTCCTCAAACTGAATGTAGGTGGCGTCATTGTATAATAGAGTAGTGTCTGGCTTACGTGGATGCCCAATCATTTTAGTGAAACATTGGAATTTAATTATGTGAAAACCACAACAGTTTATCCTGCACTATAACAAATAATGCTGTCCCTGTCCATTTATCAATGACATTTTGAGAATTTGTTCTATTTTGTCTCCTCAGTCTTCAGCACCAACTTCCCAGCTCGAGCTGCTTATCAGGTCGCTGCTCTTCCAAGGGTAATTTGAGCTTTAATTTCATATTTATGCCTCTCTATAAAGACACTTTTTATTCATAATGTTTTCATTTTTTCCTCCAGGGAGGACTTGTTGAAATTGAAGCCATTGCTGTTTTAGGCCCCTTCACTGAAGCCTCCTAATTCTGACTTTTTTGGACGAGCTGCCTTCTGGAAATGACATAGTTGATCATAAATTACATAAATTACCATTTTTACATTAAATTAATACACTTTTCCTTATATGCATTTAACATTAAAAGTACTTGAATGTCGACCACATTTCACTTATACTCAGGCTTGTATAATTTTTCACTGTTATCTGTTTACAATATAATTAAGCTTACTGTTAGTGGTATTATTAATGCATTCATTTTTAACAATAAAAGTACCCAAATCACTTGTGTTTGTTTTTGAATAGCTTTTGAAACTGTGAGACATTTCATAAGTTTGATTCAAAAGCCCAATAAATAAAACTTACTACGCGTGTATTTCTTAGTTATGGATAAATAAACAATGTAAATAAATCACACTATAATTAACATCAAGTGTATTGTAGTCAGTAACATTTTATTTTGGATCATGAGAAAAGAAATACAATAGAATAGAAGATAGTGAATATATCATATTAAAAAAGTAAAAAGACATACTTAGATCTACTAGTTATTCACTCATTTGTTTCATCCACAAACATAAATCATCCTCACACCCCAACTCATGCATCTTAGAATAATTAAAGTTAAAGTTGTGATAAGTCACTGTCATTGCAGCTGTAGTGATCTCCAACTGTACAGTTAACAAAAGGCACTGTAGTCAAATTGGATCACGTCACTTCTACTAGCCTCCATGTTCTTCCCAAAATATAGAACATATTCATCCAGCTGTTTTGCAAAAATCACTGTTGATTTATCAAATAAAAGCAACATTACTTTTTATTATTGGCATTGCACTGTACACTCCTTTGATTAGCACTTTGACAAATACATAGATATTTAATGGCATTAGTTTTCAACCTTAAGGAATAACTTAAAATAGACTAGAGATCAAGAAAGTGAGATATTGTGTTTGGTCTGTTACCCATTTCTTGCCTCTCTTCAATCACAGTTGGCTTGTATTCCTTATGGAAGCAGCTACATTATATAATTAACTACAAGCATTACTCTCCTTGATAAATACATGAAAATCAATCAAGATACTGCAGACAAACTCTTCTCTCCAAAGTTAGCCCTAGGTCTTTATCCATTTGTTGTGTAGTTTGTTTGGCTCAAGGCACCGACGGTTGAGGATGTGATAATGGTTTATATTTGCTGACATCAAAGTTTGGTGCGATTTCTTGTAATGTCATTTTGTTCATCAAGTAACCTCTTTTCTAATGACATCTTTGGAAACTCATCTTCAGTTTGGCAGCTTTAAATCTGAAAGGAAAAAAAGGCCATGATGTTTTGATAGCAAATCATGTTATTTTATTCATTTACTTAACAATAACAATGATATTTTAAACCCAGATGACTTATTTAAGTTTAAAAATAAAATAACAATATTTGGCCAGCACACTGTCCACTGTGCACGTCTGCATCCTCAGGAAATCCATAGCATTAATGGATGGTTTGGGGCTTTTCTCACCAATTCATTCCTCCTTTTTGGCCTTTTGTGCTTCTGCCTGAGACGTCGCCTCAGTCACTATAAAAGAGAGATATTAATGTTTTCAGTCAAAACAAGCCACATGCTGCGATTTAATGCTCAAGTATAACACTATGGGAAGTTACAATGGCATGCATCCCTTTTTGTTGGTTTTGCAATTTAGGCCATTTAGATCGT
The DNA here is from genome assembly GCF_026437365.1 of Eucyclogobius newberryi. Lineage (NCBI taxonomy): Eukaryota > Metazoa > Chordata > Actinopteri > Gobiiformes > Gobiidae > Eucyclogobius > Eucyclogobius newberryi. The sequence continues at coordinate 18,814,850 of NW_027315945.1, forward strand.
ATGAAGTGTCGTAATTGTTCATTTGATCATACAGACTATTTCAATCTAGAGAGATGGATTGTTCTTTCTTAATTCTCTCTTCTAGACACTTTTAGAGTTGTTCCCACACGTTTTGTTGCTAATCTGCCATTGGAACTGGTTTGGCTGCTAAAGGGAAAGTCCTTCAAGTGTTATGTAATGCTATGTAATGGTATGTAGAGTACAGCACATGTGCAGAAGGCAGGGGCGTCTCAAAACTCTACAAAAGTACAGGGTGTTCTCAGACGACTGCACACGGACCAGTAAAGGGTTTTAATATATGTACGTTTCAGTGACATAAACTGCATGAATTTTTACCAAATGGCATCTAAACATGGTAATATCAAACATGTCTTGTCTATTAACTTTAGGCACACTTTATTCAATATTTTAAGAAAGTCCTCCAGTCTGGAACTAGCTTGTAATTTCACCATAATATTCACCCACTTGATTCGTTTTATTACCTTTAAATGAGCATTTGGTCGACCAAGCACTTTTTGTAATGTATTGTCTCTACACTACCAAATCTAGTGTGACTAGGGTTTCCATTGTAACAAGTAGGAAAATTGCTTTTACATCACATTACACATTAGCAAAAGAATCCGGTTTGACCTGCTTGCACATATACATTTTGTTATGTAATTAGAGACAGCAGGGCTTTGGTTACTGACAATGGGGTCACCATGTTTAAGTGTGTCTATAGGCCTGCTGTGGGCTGTTATCAACACAGTCAGAACAATCCTACATTTCTCTGTCCATCTCTCTCCGCTGGGACTGAAAGTACATGTGTGGCTGGTGACACTGTTGTGTTTGTTCAGTAACACAATCTGCAGTCTATTCTCCCAACCCAGTCCAATCACAAACAAGAACATTTATGACAAATGGTTCATTAAATAAATAGCTGATAGTTAAGTTTAGTGAGGAAGTCCTCAGCACTATGTTGTGGAAACAAGCTTAGTAACCAACTGAGATGGAAGAAGCACTCAAAAATGCGCAAGGAAGTGGTTGTAAGAAATGAAAAAAATTGAAATGATGAGGTTGAGGTTATTTGTCTATCATTCTATTCTAAAAATAAATGTTTAACTGTGATAACATATTAACAACAGCTGCAACTATTGTGTAATATTATATTACTATTAATACAAATACAATATACAAACCAAGTTGTAATAATACTATCACAGAGTGCTAATATTGCTATTTGAGGTATTAATAAATGTTGTTACAACAAAGATTTTTTTATTATGAAAGAATATACAATATTCATTCCTGGCCAGAAATTTTTAATAAAAAGTAAAGGCATCTAATTCTGACTGATAGGTTATTTACTGTAGGCAAACATCGATGTATTTACACAAAGCTGTGTCCTCGTGCTCTGTTTGCACATGCTCGCGAGGGCATCGAGTTATTTTTGCCACTGGCAGAGTATTTGAACCTCCACCAAAGAGCTGTCAGACAAAATCATTCAGAAAAAAGTATCTTGTCAAGCACATGAAAATCTTTTGTCAAATCATATACGTAACCATACTAATTAAGCTGTCTGCTTGTGTTAGCATCTTATTGTCACTTCTCTGACAGAGGAATTGTACTTTGACTACTGCTTTATTATAATTGCACAACTTCATGAGAACAAGAATATCAAGTACAGTGTGGTACCTAACTATGCTGATCTGTCAAAAGAGTGAATTTATAAAACTAGAAAACTGTCTATATATTGTACAATCTGCAAAAACTGGTCATTATCCAGTCATTATCCTATATTTGAGAAGGATCAGGTGCACCTGAGCCATGAACAAATCTGAGGCAAAGGTGAATAAATGCTAAAGCTACATTATTATTATAATATGGTATAATATGATTATTAGATTAGTATAATTTAGTGTGAACTGAACATTAAACTATAAGCTGATCGGTGAGTCTTACTTTGAGATGAAGAATCAGATTGTGGCTCAAGTGCAGCTGGTGCTGTGGTGGTTTCAGAGTTTACGGCTGATGGCTCAGTCTCAGTCGGGACTTTTCCTGGAGACAATGGAGGCAGTTCGGGTATTGTAGCAGCTGCGATTGCTGGATCAATCACAGAGTCTATTACTGAAACTGGGGTTTCATTATTAGCGTGTGATTGTGTTACTGGGAGGGCATCTATTTCATTTGACACTACGACTTCAACATTTTCACTTTCAACTTGTTTTAGATCTCCTGGTTGTGCTGGCACACTTTCTGTAACTACTTCTGCTCCTTCAACTACAGGTTTACTTGAGGCTGCAGTTTCAACTGCTGGAGAAGGTTCAATAATTTCACTAGAAGCAGCGATAAGTTCACTGGGTGTTTCAACTTGGGGCTCACCTTCAATTTTGGATTCAGCTGGCTCAATGGCAGTTGCAATTTCGGTAATTTCTGGTGTAATGGGTTCTGGCATTACCACTGGTTCAGCTACAGTCAATGCTACAGGTTCACTTATAGGGGCATCCTCAACTGGAACAGATGGAGCTGGAGTAGTTTCAACTGGTGTAGATTCTGTAGGGGCGGGGTCAGCTGGAATAGCCTCCACTGGGGTAGATTCTGTAGGGGCGGGGTCAGCTGGAGTAGCCTCCACTGGGGTAGATTCTGTAGGGGCGGGGTCAGCTGGAGTAGCCTCCACTGGGGTAGATTCTGTAGGGGCGGGGTCAGCTGGAGTAGCCTCCACTGGGGTAGATTCTGTAGGGGCGGGGTCAGCTGGAGTAGCCTCCACTGGGGTAGATTCTGTAGGGGCGGGGTCAGCTGGAGTAGCCTCCACTGGGGTAGATTCTGTAGGGGCGGGGTCAGCTGGAGTAGCCTCCACTGGGGTAGATTCTATAGGGGCGGGGTCAGCTGGAGTAGCCTCCACTGGTGTAGATTCTGTAGGGGCGGAGTCAGCTGGAGTAGTTTCGACTGACGTGGTTTCAGCTGGAGTAGTTTCGACTGACGTGGTTTCAGCTGGAGTAGTTTTGACTGACGTGGTTTCAGCTGGAGTAGTTTTGACTGACGTGGTTTCAGCTGGAGCAGTTTCTGGTGTAGAAACATCTGATGTAACTTCAACTTGACTAGTCAATTCTGGCGGGAAAACTGCAGCTGAGCCAACTTCCACTGGAGTAATTTCAATTGGGGAAGTATTAACTGCGGAAGATATTGACCCAGTCATATCTTCAGCGGAGGTAGATTCTGCTTGGGTAGTTTCAAGTGGGCTGATTAAGGCTGGTGTAACTTCAACAGGGGTAGATTCTACTGTGGTAAGCTCAGCTGGGGTAGATTCTGATGGGGAATTTTCAATTGGCGTTGGTTCCAATTGACTTTCCTCTGTCTCTTCCTTTAAAACCTCAACGCTGCTTTCCTCAAGCACAACCTCCTTCACCTCTGCCACTTCTACCCCCACAACAGGATCAACCACAACAGCGGCGGCAGCAACTTCATGGGCAGCCTCCACTATGCTTGCCTCTTCAATTGAGATTGGCGCATCTGCCTGAGCAGCGACAACATTTTCAACAACTTCTTCTGTAGCTTGAACCAGTGTCGTCACCTCCAGGACAGTCTCAGTAACACAATTTTCGACAGGGTTTGCCTCCTCCACTGTGGGCATGAATTTGACCACCTCCAAAGTGGCCTGTGAGGTGAGTAGGTCCACCCCAGAGCCCAAATCCTCCTGTGCTTCCAGTGCCAATAACAAAGGCTCCATCCCGTCCTCCAGCCCCAGGTCGTTGGGTATCGCAGTCTGCACAGGCAGCTGCATCTGAGCTTCAATGGTCTGGGCATCTTCCGCAATGAAACCATTCTTCACTGCAATCAGACAAATTCAAAAACATAATCAGCAACAAGATACCACGATTGGATTCATTCATCATGATAATTACAATATAATTTTTTTTATCGTGACAAGCCTAAATCAAACTTTTACATTCCTATACAACCATTTCCCTATACAATTATTAATATTATTATTATTAATATCATTATTATTAGTTTATTTGAACTGGGACAGTGCACTTTAATCAACGTTTTTGTAAATGTGCCAGTATTAGCTATAGTTTAGCTAGTTTCCAACTGTAGTCCCAAGTAATTGTAACACCTTCAAGCTTCGTGTGGGGTCTCCCCTGCCCTAATCTTATTTATGAATAATTACCTTACATGGCATACACTGAATCACTCTTGTCTTGTTTAAATGTGTGTGACAACAAACTACTGATAACAAATACCAAACAAAGCCTCATGTTGTGTGTTTCTATGGAGATTGTTAGATTTTTTTTGAGGAGAATGTTAAATCAGTTTGAAAAACAATTAAACCTCAAACTCTGTTAAATAGCTATAGAATTAGCTAGAGCTTGGCCTGTAATCATTTGAAACCAACTGTAGTGTAAACTTTAAACAAGAGCAGGTAATTAGCTGGTAATCCTTTCGCTCTTATTATTTACATTGTGCCCAAAATGCATCTTTAATGTTTTTATTTATGGGATTTATTCATGGGATATATTTTTGAATGGATTGGTAATAAACTACACTTGTAGTGTGCAGGCGTGATTTTAAATTTGCTATCCAAAATTGGTGGTCTCGAATCATGCACCACTCCTGAAATGTAAATATTTTCCATTTATTAATATTATATAAATATTATTATATTTGATTTGATTTTGGAAAAGGCTTCTATGGCATGAAAGGTGTGGAACATGTTGTTGCCGAATGCCAAGTATTTCTAACCCTTATGTTGTGCTTTTTATATAGGTTTTGTCTGTAAACAATGAACTTGCCCACAAGACAGTCAACACTACATTCTGTTATTGGAAGGAGTTTTAAAGCAGAATTGTTTGTTTATAGAAAATAGCAAGTTTGACAAAAAATCACCACAAAATGGGGACTACAGGAAGTAAGTTATGATGAAAACTTTGTTCATTTCCTGGGTAGAGTAAATGCCTAAGGGACATTCTGAACTGCTCTGAGAAAACCAAGTCCCTCTGACAATGGCGTTTGGGTCTCTGGAGAGTCATAATATATTCCAGCCCATTTGGGACACACAACAATAGGTGTGTACAGGCAGCCAGTTTGAGTAGGACAAAACAGGGGTACTCAAATGTCAAGATCTGATTTACAAAAGAAGTTGCAAAGAGGAGGTTTTTAATTTAGCACCAATGGATAGTTTGGACAGTGAAGCAACCTCTCTGGGTTGATATTCTCTCTGTCAGAGGAGGTAAAACAAGCTTAGAGTGATGAGTGGAAGGGAATGTGATGGGTTGGCCAAAGGATCTGCAGTTAATGAAAGCAGCTTTTATTTTGTCAAACATTTGTATTTACTTCTTTTACAAATTGTTTCTTGAAATTATAAATCATATATATATTAATGTAAAGAAAGAACAGTAATAATGGGGGTCACAATTGCTTTTAAGTCAATAGTTGCAGTAATTGTAGTAGTATATTTTACCAGAAATATTGAATAGCAACCATAAGTACTTAAATATGAATAAATAGCAGTATTGTACTGTGGCGTTGTCACCACATTAAGCAATTGATGCATTAGTTGTACATGATCCAGCATACAAAGAATACAGAGACCCCAGTCAAAATAGTGGGCTGTTTTGCAGAGTTACCAGACCAGAAGACAGGGCAGAGAGGAGGGGCAGGACACAGGGCGGGATCATAGAGATGTAATGGCCCACAGCTGTGACTATACACACTGTACACTGTATACAGTAAACCGGTATATAAGAGATGTCATGGTGATACTGACATTATTGCCATATATACAGTATATATGAATAAAACAAGTCTATAAAGGCAACCAACAGATCTTTTGTTGACTGGGTGAATTCATGCTTTGTAGCAACATGAGAAAATATGAAATGATCTGGTAGAAATCACATACGGTGCCATAACTGTCCATAACTGCAAAACAATTGTCAGTCTGGCAAACAATGTGGGAAATGACAGTTCGTGCAATGAGAAGATTTTGCTTCAATGAGTTGCTTATATCTCTACACAGTGTGCATTAAAGTGACAGCAATAGGGTGGGACATGTGCCAAAAATAAACCCTGCAATTACAGTCATGAAAAAGGGCGGAGGACAGCCTGTTAATAGGTATTTCAGTATCTTTTTATTACAAAACAATAATACAGCACAGGTCACCTCTCTCCATCAACGGAGCCTTTAACATGTTTTGTGTGTGTGGAAAGACTGAGTAAAGCTGCTCATAAAACATTTAGAAATGATAAATAATAAATATATGGTCTCCACTCTCAATGCCAACATAAAGAGTAAGCAATGAGTGATACAAAGCATTCACTTTAAAACTTCGGCTCCAATTGATAATAATTGTTATGTTCTACTGGTCCATTTGTAATCTAATGTTTTTGCATTTCATCAAATCATCTGGCCCTGCGACAAGTTGGCCACTGTCCAGGGTGTACCCCGCCTAAGGCCCGAAGTCACTGGGATAGGCTCCAGTCACCCGCGACCCCGAAAGGGAACAAGCGGTAGAAAATGGATGGATGGATGGATCAAATCATCTGGTATGAGGTCATGAAGTATGGACTCAATTGTAAGTGTATCAAGGTTTATTGTGACCCTTTAATTGTATCTTTAAATGCATTTCCAACATGTTTGTAGAGATATAAAGAGCAGGCTTTATAGCTTTAAGACCCACTGCAGACAGCATATTTAACCAGTGAATAATTCATAAATAACTGCCGTTTTTGAAATATTGTAGCTACAATGTCTTTTTTGCAGATGTTATCTTGATTGAGAGATGTGACAGTGTTAAACTTGATAAACAGACCCTATAGACAGAGAAAATGGGGTGCTGTCATGTGCACACAAGAAGGCGGTGACGTAGACGGGACATACTGTACGACTGCAGCTGCTCATGACACATATGAACCAACACAGTGGACAATCAGAGTCTGTGTCACATCTCCATCACACTGACCTACAGCTGTAATGACAACATGCCTCCATATGCAAAGAACAACACATATGGTGACAACACATAGGCTGACAACAGTTCTGTGATAACGCATGATTCATTCATGTTAAGCGCTTTGATTGATTAATTAAGTAGTACATTTAGACCAGCATCTAAATTACAGATTTAAACTCTAAAGTCTAACTAAATATATTTGTATTATTGTTTTTTAGACAATATTGCATTTTTATAAATACTATACAAATGTTTTTTTTGTATGATGTGCTATTGCCCTATTAAGTATATATTATTTCCTGGATTGGCCTCATAAACGTGAACAAATTATTATTTCCATTTCCAAATGTATGTTGACAAAAATGAACACTGAACCATAGTTAACTCTGACACAAAGTTTAGCTTAGAAAACACAATCTTAAAGCATTTGCTACATGCCTTTAGGCTATTATACAACAAACTGGTTTGGTTGCCACGTTTGCATCAAGCCTCCGTGTAATGCCAGGTTTGGCTTGTTACTACAGTTAAAATCATTTGTATCCTTCCCGTCACCTTCCGACGCACTTTATGTTCATGAGATTGTTTGATAAATGGAGTCTCCCCAGATTTGCAAGTCAGCACTTTCATTGTCAGTCACTCATTGTTTTAACTCACACACGTCCCAAAATGATAGTTTGTCTCATGCAAGCAAAGGCCACGATGCCACATATTACAGCACTATAAGCATGTAGTGTCCCGTGGTCTATATGGGACATGGGCAGACCTGAGAGGGAAAGCACACTGTGTACTAACCGGCTGCACACACCCCTTTGCAAAACTCCACTCTCCAAAAGTCACTTCACCGGTGCTCTGTTGTTGTATTGTGCATATTTCAGTCTCGTATCCTTATTTTACAATAGCACACTTGCAGTAGATATGACACATGTTTGTGGAGTCTACTCACCCGCAGAGCCATTGGTCTCTTCAGGCTTCGTCCCGGGTCTCTTCTCCTGGTCTACAGTCTGCGCGCTGGATGAGGAGCACCCCATTTTGACCCAAAAAACTACAAACAACCTAAAACTTGCACCTTTAAAAGAGAAAATATGTCTCAATTACTTTCTTTTAGATTTGTTTTCTGGCAATGGAACAACCAAATCCTGTCAGTCCCTATGCGTAACAGGGAATCATTCTGTCTACTTGCCTCTCTCTTTACGCATGCATGGCCTCGCTGCGCCTCATGTGCCTAACAACGGTCTCTTATGTGCCAGTTGAATGTGAGCAGGGTCTACTTAGTCCTGACGGTTTCCTGCCACCCAAAGCCGCACCATTCACACTGAAGGAGGTGGAGACCTGCACGTGTGCTCCTCCTGCTGTGTTGTCATAGAGTCGTCACCGTGTGGTCAAACTGAGGACTATTTGGTTATTATATACATTAATTGATCACTAATACTAATATAATTACACCCACGAGACCTGTGTGCCTTTTTCTGTTTAGAGACCTGCACCAACTTTACATCACATCAGCAGTCACTCCTCTGTGCACTCCGAGATGACACTCATCCTTTGTTTTTCTCTCTTCGGGCGCAGACAGCGAGCAGACGAGGTTTAGGAGCAGCGCGGACTCGGATCAAACCGACCAGGGCGTCTCAGGGCCACTGGGGAGAAATGAAAGCCATGTTTTTTTTTTATGACATCGAATTTTATTTTTTTGACATCGAATCTAGTAAAGTATTCATTGTATCAATGCGATTACTTTTTTATTCGATGTTGAAAAAAAATATATAATAAAAACACAAAATAAGCTTCATAATTTAGCCTTGTTTTGTACGTGTCAAGCGTTTCACGGAAAAGTGCAAGAGATTGAATTAATCAGACTAGATGCACAAATGCAGCGACGCAAAGAAGTGCGAGCGGGATGTCTGGAACAACATAGTAATACATCCAGGGGCTGGGACAGGGGGGTGAGCAAGGGGCTGGGACAGGGGGGTGAGCAAGGGGCTGGGACAAGGGGGGTGAGCAGGGGACTGGGACAGGGGGAGTGAGCAGGGGGCTGGTACAAGGGGGGTGAGCAAGGGACTGGGACAAGGGGGGTGAGCAGGGGGCTGGGACAGGGGGAGTGAGCAGGGGACTGGGACAGGGGGAGTGAGCAGGGGACTGGGACAGGGGGAGTGAGCAGGGGGCTGGTACAAGGGGGGTGAGCAGGGGACTGGGACAGGGGGAGTGAGCAGGGGGCTGGTACAAGGGGGGTGAGCAGGGGACTGGGACAGGGGGAGTGAGCAGGGGGCTGGTACAAGGGGGGTGAGCAAGGGACTGGGACAAGGGGGGTGAGCAGGGGGCTGGGACAGGGGGAGTGAGCAGGGGACTGGGACAGGGGGAGTGAGCAGGGGGCTGGTACAAGGGGGGTGAGCAGGGGACTGTGACAAGGGGGGTGAGCAGGGGACTGGGACAGGGGGAGTGAGCAGGGGGCTGGTACAAGGGGGGTGAGCAAGGGACTGGGACAGGGGGAGCGAGCAAGGGGCTGGTACAAGGGGGGTGAGCAGGGGACTGGGACAAGGGGGGTGAGCAGGGGACTGGGACAGGGGGAGCGAGCAGGGGGCTGGGACAAGGGGGGTGAGCAAGGGACTGGGACAGGGGGAGCGAGCAAGGGGCTGGGACAAGGGGGGTGAGCAGGGGACTGTGACAAGGGGGGTGAGCAGGGGGCTGGGACAAGGGGGGTGAGCAGGGGACTAGGACAAGGAGGGTGAGCAGGGGGCTGGGACAGGGGGAGCGAGCAGGGGGCTGGGACAAGGGGGGTGAGCAGGGGACTAGGACAAGGAGGGTGAGCAGGGGGCTGGGACAGGGGGAGCGAGCAGGGGGCTGGGACAAGAGGGGTGAGAAGGGGGCAATATATCCATGGGGGCTGGTAAAACGGGAAGGGGCTGGTACAAGGGGAGTGTTGAGAAACTCAGGAACCGGGGGGAGGAACGGCACTAACTAATGCAACCAAGTGAATGGGCAGTAAGCTGGTAAAAAAAAATCACCAGAAAACTTGTTGTAACTATATAAAGTTGATAGTAGAAAAAGCTTCAGTTGTAGTCATCTGGACTCAGTTTGAAAAAATAGACGTTTCGACTCTCATCCAAGAGTCATTGTCAATAACAGAATTTAGGTCGAGAACTCCGATATTAATACTGTTCTGTCGTAAGACCCGCCCATTGGGCGGAGCCTTCCTGAAGTAGAAAGAGCTGTTTGTTTCAACAGAAACTCCCCCCTTGTATCTACCGAGCTAGCCTATTCAGAATCTTAATGGGCTATTAGAATCCTCTTTGTCTTTGTGAGACCCTGGCTCAACCACCCTGAGTACCTGATTAGCATCTAAATGTCCTGGTCCTGGTCCTCTACCTTTCCAGGGGTTCAGTAACCCATCATAAATAACAGGAAGATTAAACCTTAGCCCTCCATTTCTGTTTAAAGAAGGTCTTTCTTTTTTAACAAAAATAGCTTCCTTGACTCCTCTTTCAAACCATCTTTTCTCCCTGCATAAAACCTTCACCTCACCGTCTTCAAACGAGTGATTAGAGGCTTCAAGATGGAGATGAACGGCGCTCTGTGGTCCTGAACTAGTATTTCTTCTGTGCTGATAGAGCCTCTTGTGTAGAGGCTGTTTTGTCTCACCTATGTAACGTTCTTTACAGCTTTCTTCACTGCATTGGATCGAATAAACTACATTGCTCTGTTTTTGAGTCGGCAACTTGTCCTTAGGGTGAACCAGTTTTTGTCTTAAAGTGTTTCCTGGTTTAAAATAAACAGAGACTTCGTGTTGTCTAAGAATTCTCTGCAGTTTTTCCGACAGGCCAGAGACATAAGGGATAGAAACACCCTTCCTTCTCTGTTCAGTTTCCCTTTTGTCCTGCTTCTTGGTTCTCTTCACTCTGTTGAGGGCCCAAGCGGGGTAACCACAGGCTGAGAGGGCATTACGGACATGTTTTTCCTCTTTCTTCTTGCCCTCTGAGCTGGTGGGCACACCTTGAGCTCTGTGTTGTAAGGTTCTGATCACACCCAGCTTGTGCTGTAATGGGTGGTTGGAACCAAAGAGCAGATACTGGTCCGTGTGTGTAGGTTTCCTATATACTTCTATTTGGAGTTTCCCGTCCTCTCCTCTGATCGTGGAAAAAATCAAGAAAGGCCAAGCGATTCTCCTTAGCGTCTTCTCTTGTAAACCTGATATGTGGGTCCACAGCATTGATGTGATCAGAGAAGGTTTCCAGCTCTTGTTTCTTGATTGTTACAAAAGTATCATCGACATAGCGGAGCCACAGTTTTGGGGCTATGCCTGAGAATGAGGACAGTGCCTTCTTCTCAAAGTGCTCCATGTACAGGTTGGCCATTAAGATTCTGAATAGGCTAGCTCGGTAGATACAAGGGGGGAGTTTCTGTTGAAACAAACAACTCTTTCTACTTCAGGAAGGCTCCTCCCAATGGGCGGGTCTTACCACAGAACAGTATTAATATCGGAGTTCTCGACCTAAATTCTGTTATTGACAATGACTCTTGGATGAGAGTCGAAACGTCTACTTTTTCAAACTGAGTCCAGATGACTACAACTGAAGCTTTTTCTACTATGGAACATGCCTGGACGAATGAGGGATTACACCGATATATAAAGTTGACTTACTCCCAGACCGCCCACATTCCCCGGGGCAGACTGGCATGTGGGCATACCTGGGATTTTCCTGGTGGGACAAAGTGGGCTGGTGTGGGCCAAGCTGTTGTTCTGCTTAGAGGCGAGCAGCGCCACTTGGTGCTCTGCTTTGGCCATGTCGGTCCTGAATAGAGACCTGTGATGGGCAGGATTTCTGCGGGTCAAGTGCTGCGGGCTTTGCAAAGGGAGCGGCCCTGTCCTGTAGAGTAGCAGGACAGGGATAGATTAAGGAATGAACAATCCTTACAGATCCTCGGACTTCCCTGTCATTAAATAGCTCGTGCAAAATTTTGATGCAATGCTTTTTTAATATGATCAGGGTTTTTATTCACTTCAAACATGTTAAATATGAAGCATGTGCTTATCTGGAAAATAAAATGTATTATTAATAGCTAGGGTATAATGTAAGTAACCTTCACAGACCGATGTTTTGTCATAACAAACAATTATTCATATTGTAAATATAGGTTTTATTATTATTACAATTCTTTAATAACCAGATTAAGGCGTATTTATGCTGACTGAATACTTCTAGAAAGATGATATTCACACACAAAATTATTATTATAGATCAAATTCAGAAACAGCTTATTATTTTGTAATAATTTAAGTCATATTTATTCCGATTGATCATTGCAGACGTACAATTCGATATTTGTTTTTGGATGTTGTATTGATGTCGTATAATCCCTCATTCATCCAGGAGTGTTCCATTGTAGAAAAAGATTCAGTCGTAGTCATCTGGACTGTTTTTAGGAAAAAACTAAACTTTTTGACACTTATTCTGCGAATCATGACCAGGAACTTGTGTTAAAGGGTGTTTTTGGTTTCACTTGAAACCAATCATCTTTGTTTACTATCAAACTAACCTCTTTGTCAGCTCTTTAATCAGCCCTCGGTTACTCTTATAAAGCTTGGTACGGATTTGATCTTGTTTATTTTTTTTACCACAAATAAAAAGTTGAAAAACATAATAACATGTTTATTATTATTAACCTGTACAATTCAGCCTGCTATATATACAGACAAAATACAGACAAACGTCATATAAAAGTGCATTATTAGCTGTGGTGGGTACAATGGGTTGTATGCTTTGTGTTGCTCCGGTTAATGGACTTGATGGTAATTTCCTCAGAACTGGTTTTATTTGCGGGCAATTTGGTTTTCCAGCAGCTGCACCTTCTTTGTTAATGCTTCAAGTGAACAGGTTAAGGATGGAAATGATTCAACATTGTAACACATTCTTAACCTAGAGTGAATGCAAGTCAACATTATCAATATGAATATGACCTTTTACATTTCCTGCATTAATTATTATTGAGGATTTGTTTAGAAATAAATAATCATTGATTTCCCCCAAAATAAAGGGAAAGGTAACCACCGAATATAAGCGCATGTAAAATTGTTATTGGTTTTTAAATCACAATTTTACATCCATTTGCTATAGAACTATGGAGACACCAATTTTTCAATGCCTGAGCTTGAGATCGAGTTTAGTTTCTAAGAAGAGCGGGCTCTCTTTAACATTTTATCAAACATTTACAGCTTTATTCTACATTTTCTGCTATACGTTATTCATAAAAAGGATATTGTTCTGCATCATCATTTTGAATTTGTCATTGACGTCAGTCTGAAACAGGATGATGTTTTCACATTCACACATGCTTTCATCCACTGTTGACACAAATCAGACACAGAGCACAGATATCAGCGACAACAGAAGTGCTCATTCAGATCAAACTAGTGACTGGGCATGTGATGGGAAATTCATGAAATTGGAAATTGTATGTATGGTAAATATTCTTAGAAAGCACATTTTATGGAAGTAGCTAATATCTAGTTAAAGGCCTACTGTTCCATTCATTCATTTTACATGTGTGGTCTGGAGGATAACACTAGGGGGCAGGCAATTACAATATTGGTAGTGCCTTCCTGCAAAATGAGTGCAAACAATTAATGTCTGGTTGGTAACTTAATTTAACTCTGTTTAAAGTTGTATAAGTATAATTTAGTATAAACCAAAATATGTTTAGATTTTACTGTACCTTTGCATATTCTGATCGTTTCCTTGAGTTTTTCTGTGATTTCTCCCATTTTCCCAAAGTTCTCTGTGTAAAATAAATGCTTTTCGTTTGGCTCTGAGGCGATCTCTTTCAGTTCCTGTTCAACCGCTTTACCAACGCCCAGAGCATATATGGTGACGCCTGGAAAACAAAGACAACATAAAAAAAAACTCTTTCTCACCCTCTGTGGGTGGTCTTTATTTCTCCCCCTTCAAGCTCGGGTCCTCTACCAGAGGCCTGGGAGCTTGAGGGTTCTGCGCAGTATCTTTACTGTTCCTGCACTGCACTTTTCTGGACCGAGATGTCTGATGTTTTTCCTGGGATCTGCTCAAGCCATTCCTCCAGTTTGGAGGTCACTGCCCCAAGTGCTCTGATCACTACGGGCACCACCGATACCTTCACACTCCAGGCCTTCTCCAGCTCCTCTCTGAGGTCTTGGTATTTCTCTAGTTTCTCATGTTCCTTTTTCCGGATGTTACATCCCAATGTCCACCACCACGGCTTTCCTCTGCCCCTTGAGACCACCACAATGTCTGGTTGGTTCGCCATTACCATTCTGTCTATCTGTATCTGGAAGTCCCAGAGGACCTCAGTCATTCTCCACCACATTTGGAGGTGTTTACCACTTTGTCCTTGGGGTCTCCAGCCTGTACTCTGCACAGATGTTTCTGTACACTATGCCAGCCTCCTGGTTATGACGCTCCATGTGCTGTTCATGCCAGCATCTTGCACCCTGCAGTTATGTGTGGGATGGTCTCAGGGCCCCCTTTGCACAGCCTACACCTTGGTTCTTGTCTGGTGTGGTAGATCTGGGCCTCTATTGATCTGGTGTTCAGGGCCTGCTCCTGTGCTGCCATGATCAGGGCTTCTGTGCCGTCCTTCAGACAGGCTCTTTCTAGCCATTGGTAGGATTTCGTGATATCATTTTTCGTGATGTCCTCCCATGATGGTCCCCCCAACACCTCATCATCCTCTGTTCCCCATTGTCTGATACATTCACTGAGATATATATATATATATATATATATATATATATATATATATATATATATATATAATGAAATGGTAATACTGTCTGGATTACATGCAATGGTATTTATTTATTTATTTATTTGTCTATGGGAGTTTTTATTTATTTATAGGAGATCTTCTACTGAAAGTGTTTTTCAGACTTCCTATAAGTGATTTGTTCTTCTGTATCTACCTCTGTATCTACCTGCGTTGCACCAATGAAATTTCCCCATGTGGGACAATAAAGGAATATCTAATAGTAATTTAGGAGTGTTCAGTTTTAGGACAGCTTTTTTCCCCCATACAGTTAAGTGAAACTTGGGTGGACCGCCCAAGCACAGCCAACCAGAGAACTGCCTTTGAGTTTTACTTCCATCTTGACCGTAAATAAAATACTTTAGTATTACCTGCAGCTTTTTGTCACAAGGTCCTTCTTTTACCATATACTCTTTAGGGGAAAACAGAAAATGTACGTATTTACCAAAAAACAGAAGAAGCTACTTGGATGAGAGGAGAAAAGTCTTCACTCTTGAAACATCCATCTAGTTGACCTACTTTTACTTATTTTTTGCTATATAACAGCTTAATACATCTTAAAAAGGCACATATTTTATAAAGAGCCCATGATCCTAATAAAAACACTTGATTGAACTTACCAGACTCTTTTGCATTGGTGGCCCACTCTGACACATCATCCTGGGACCTCCCATCTGTGAAGACTATGCTCACGCGCTTCACATTGGCTCTAGCGCCCTCTTTAGGTGAAAAACTGGTCTCAAACATGTGTCTTAAAGCTGATCCTGTTAGTGACCCCCTCCCCATGTACTGCATTTGGGACACTGCCTGTTTGACGTCCCGGGCCGAGCTGAACTGGTCTAAGGTGAACTCGGTCCGGACTTTGGTGGAATACTGGATTAGACCCACATGAGTCCCCTTCCTGGAGACGTCAAAAACATCAACAATCGTGTTCACAAATTGCTTCACAAGATCAAAGTTGGCTGGACCCAGACTTTTAGAACCGTCAATCACAAAAACGACATCTATGACACCACTGTTGCAATCCGGCTCTGGGGGAGGGAAAACAAGAGTTACTTTAGCATTTGACCGAGAAAATGTCAAATGTATTGAATCAAGAATTACATATTATTTAGCCTGTTACATAACCATCATTATTTTCAGCAGAAATAAAAAAAAAAATTATAGTATTTAATGTGAGATTGAAATCTTACTTTTGCAGCTCTTTCGGTCCTCTGCCAGTGTAAACCCTTCAAAACATTTACAGATGAATGAGTCGTTGGTGTTGACGCAGAGGTGCTCACAGCCGTGGTCCACTGTCTGACACAGGTCCAGACCTGAGAGAGAAAATGATCAAGACATGTACATGGTTAGTGCTTTGACTGGTTAGTTATTATATAAAAGCTTTTCCACCTACTTTGACATGTTTTCCCATCTGCTCTGAGTTTGTATCCTTTCCTACATTTACAAACACAGGAGTTTTCTGTGTTCTCAAACTCTTGCTCACACCTGTGGGTCCCATCGGCACAGTAGTCAATCTCTACGACAACAAAAAAGGGTTTTTGCGTTTTGAGAATAATACAATTAAATGAATTTTAAAAAGCTGTGAAATCCATTAATATTGTAAAAAATTGAAATATTGTTGCTTAAATTAAATAAACACCGCCAATGTTATTCTAATTAATTCCATTGTAAAGGGATTGAATTACAGAAATATTTGTTATTCAGGTCTTGGATTAAATAGGATTTTATGTTACTGTGAATTATGGCAAGGCAAGGCAAGTTTATTTGTAGAGCACATTTCATACACAAGGCAATTCAAAGTGCTTCACACAGCAGGAAAAATGCATTCAAATCACAAAGAAATTACAGAAACAGAAATACAATAAAATTAACTAAATTAAAAATTATCAATCCAACTGATTGTTTAAACTAATAAAATCACAAACAAAAGAGAAGAGTGCAAAGAAAAAATCCTTTCAGTCAAATGCGCAGCTAAACAAAACTGTTTTTAGCTTAGATTTGAACATTGTCAGAGTAGAAGCCTGTTTCACATCTTCAGGAAGAATGTTCCAGATTTTAGCTGCATAAAACTGAAACGCAGATTCCCCATGTTTTGTCCTGACTCTGGCACCAGCAGGAGGCCGGTCCCTGAGGTCCTCAGAGTCCGAGATGGTTCATATGGCACTAACATGTCAGAGATGTACTTTGGTGCTAGGCCATGGAGAGACTTGTACACAAGCAGAGCTGCTTTAAAGTCTCTTCTCTGAGCCACAGGGAGCCAGTGCAGAGACCTGAGAACAGGACTAATGTGATGGTACTTCCTGGTTCTAGTCAGGACCTGAGCAGCAGCGTTCTGGATGTACTGCAGCTGTTTTACAACTCGTTTGGAGAGGCCAGTGAGCAGCCGTTACAGTAGTCTAATCTACTGGAGACAAACGCATGGATAAGTCTCTCTAAATCTGGTTTTGACACCATATTTTTGATTTTGGCAATGTTTTTTAGATGGTAAAAAGCTGCTGATGTTATTGATTTGACGTGGCTATTAAAGTTCAAGTCTGAGTCCATTATTACCCCCAGATTTCTAATTTGGTTTGTAGGTTTTAGAGCGAGACTCTGGAGGTGACCGCTAACACTTTCTCTTTGTTTCTGTGGGCCAAAAACGATTTATTTCAGTCTTGTCTGAGTTCAGCTGGAGAAAGTTGTTTTGCATCCACACACTGATCTGTTGGATGCAGTGACAGAGTGAATCTACTGGTCCATAGTCACCTGCCGATAGTGAAACATAGATCTGAGTGTCGTCTGCATAATTGTGATAGGACACATTTTCACTGCGTATCAACTGACCTAACGGCAGCATGTAGAGGTTGAACAGAAGGGGACCCAGGACTGACCCTTGGGGCACTCCACAGGTCAGGGTCATGTGGTCTGAGACACAGCTACCAATTTCAACAAAGTACTTCCTGTCTTCCAGATAGGACCTTAACCAGTTTAGGGCAGTGCCAGTGATGCCCACCCAGTGCTCTAGTCTCTGTAAGAGGATCCCATGATCGACAGTGTCAAAAGCAGCACTCAGATCTAACAGAATTAAGACTGAGGCTTTGCCCGTGTCAGTGTTCAGGCGGATGTCATTTGTCACCTTGACAAGAGCAGTCTCAGTGCTGTGATGAGGTCTAAAACCTGACTGAAAAACATCAAATGAGTTGTTTATTAAGAGGAAATCTGTGAACTGTTGGTAAACAACCTTTTCAAGGACTTTGCCCCAAAATGGTAGATTAGAGATGGGCCGGTAATGACTCAGTACTGCGGCATCAAGACTGCTCTTCTTTAGGAGAGGCTTTATGACCGCAGTTTTCAAAGACATTGGGAATGTTCCAGATTGAAGCGACATGTTAACTATGTGAGTGAATGGTGCTAACAAACTGTTCAGCACAGACTTTAGAAATCTGGTGGGTAACACATTGAGGCAGCATGTAGATGAACTCAGACTGGTGATTATGTTACAATCGGGATGAAAGAAACAACAAACAATTTGTTGCAGGTTTATGACTTACTTTGGCATGTTTTCCTGTCGGGCCGCAGTCTGTACCCCTCTCTACATTTGCACACACATGAATGGTCTGTGCTCATAGACTCCTGTTCACAGCCGTATTTTGCACAATAGTCAATCTCTGTGGGAGCAATCACACAATTAGAACAAACTCCATTAAAATATAAATTACTCAGAGAAGATAGCCCAAGGTCCAGTGTGAATGATTACAGCAGTTACGTTGGTGATTGTTTTAAATGTTGTACTCAAATGGCAAGAAAGTAAAATCCTTGTATATTACAGTATGATCTGCATCACATTTTACTGTACTTAGGGAAAAACATGTTCTTACTTATCCTCATTCAAATTAACTTACAGTAGTATTTTTGATTAGTAATCCAGTTTAATGAAAGTTGTGTCTCAAACCTGCCGACTCCCAGATAACAGACCAATTGTGCTTCTAAATTCACCACAGAAGACATGGAATGTAGTTGCACCAATGAAATGATGAATTGCAAAAAGCTTTTCTTCTTCTTTTAAAAAATAGCTATTTAAAGGAAAATATCTAGATCAGACATGTCCAAACGTTTGCTCAGGGACCAAATGTAGCCTTCAGAACAATTGTATTGGCCCTCGGGTGTCCTGCTGAATCGGCCCAGTAGGAGTGGATTATAAAAAAAAGTGCTCAATTATGCTAAACACATCGTTCTGAATGATTTAGCATGTTGACCTCCTACATTTCTAAATCTGACCCTTGATTTAAAAAAAAAAAACCTCCCTTTGGAATGAAGGTTCAGTTTTTGTTAAGATAAGATAAGATAATCCTGTTTTGTGGGAAGAAAAACAACATTTCAATAAAAACTTACTTTGACATGTTTTTCCATCAGGGCGGAGTTTATAACCTTTTCTACATTTACAAACACAGGCCTTTTCTGTGTTCTCAAACTCCTGCTCACATCCATGCTTCCCATCGGCACAATGGTCAAGCTCTGAAGGATAATATTATGAATACAGTGTTACAAACCTGCTCAAGTCCATTCAATATTATGCTCTACTTTGCACTTGTAAGTCTGAATGTAATTTCTTCCTTGACTACTCACTTTTGCAGGTGTGTTTGTCTGGATTGAGCACGTAGGCCTTCCCGCACCTGCAGAAGTAGGACTCAGGGATGCTGACACAGTCCTGCTCACATTTATGAAGGCCCAGGTCACAGTAGTCTATTTCTGTAGCGAATAAATGTACCAAATAAAGCAACAACCTGCATGTTGCATTGCCGTATCCTCAAATAGCTTTCTACATGTGCAACTCTTTTGAATGGAACCAGGTAATATCCTATCATACAATCACAATTAAACAGTACCACATGTATGTAGTCAAAGGTATATAAACCATCGAGTTAGATAAAAATCAAGCAATCACGTGAAATCCGTCTTTCCACAGCAGCAGCCTGATTGAAATAGCACAAGTCCTTCAGGAAGTCGCCCACTCTTTTCTGTCAACATCCACCACAGAAACACCGGGAACTCTCATTTATACTGGAAGTCTCTTTTCCTCTGCATTTTCCTGCACTTAATGTTCTTTGTAAATTAATATTTTGTCTTCCTTAAAGAGTACTTACACAATATGCTAAATTACTGTTTATCCATGTTACAGCTGTATTTTGATTGATTCATACATGTTTGGGTAATCCTGTATTGCCATTTTTTATTTTTTTTTATTTTGTTGTATATGTCAAGCGTCTTTGGGTCCATGAAAGCTTCTGGTTCCCCACTCACTGCTCTGTATGTAGGCCTACTTGCAATTATCACGTTATTAAGATATATATACATGATATCATTAAAAACTCCTGTATAGCTCTCCATCTCTGCATATATTACGCATAAGTGCTAAGGCTGTTGTTTGCTTACGGTTGCAAGTTTTGTTGTCTATGGTGAGCTGGTATCCCGGACGACAGCGACACTCGTAGCCATTGGGGATGTTGGCGCAAATGTGTTGACATCCATGCTCCACCTCAGCACAGATATCTTCAGCTGCAAGATACAGATACATGAATGTTTTTTCTCATTAACACTGAAACACTTGTTCTTTGTTCTACAGTAGAATGCAAGAGGCGACCTAGGTTTTTAGAATATCCCACCACATGATCTTATTAAAAGAGGATGATATAACAGATGAATGACACGAGCACATGTACAGGATGCTAGTGCGTTCTTCACCTCTGCACGTCTTGCCGTCGGGGTTGAGGACGTAGCCTGGTCTACATTTGCAGCGGTACGAGGCGGGGCTGCTCACACAGATGTGCTGGCACTGATGGTCCACCACTTCACACATGTCTCTCTCTAATCACAAGAGAGAGAAGAGGAAATAAGAGGAAACATTTCAGTCACCTTTTAAAATGTGAGTTCATGTGGATACAAGTGAGAGCAAAAGGAACACATTTCCAGACACGAGGTTTGATTCCAGACACAAAATAGATATTTGCAGTAGTGTCTTGAACATATGGGCTACTGTCTGTTCACTTTACTTCTCTCTTTAATGATAAAATTACAGTCTGGCCAAGGCGGCTAGACTAACTGTGCATCCAGATGACTTACCTCCACAGAGTTTGGACTGGAACACGGAGATCAGCGTCTCTATTTGACTGAAGTTGGCTACAAGATACACATGCTCCGAATGTGGCTCGCTCCCAATGGCCTTCAGCGTGTTCATGTCCACTCGCCCCACTCCAATGGCAAAGATTTGTATGCCGGCCTGACGCGCCTGAGCAGCCACCTCCTCCACCTCGTCCTGTGGTATGGGAGGTCAAAATTGACAGATTTGACAAGATAATCATAAAATCTTCTGTTACCAATTACTGTACATAATTACTAATCCTACACATTTATACACCAACCTCCCTTTCCTTAAAAGTATTCACTGGTTTTAAATGTATTCACTGGTAAATCCTCCAGCTAAAGTAGTACTGACCAAGCCTAGTTTAAGATCCGGAGATGGATCCGTGTCCCTGCAGCGATCACTGCTCCTGACAGGTCATCCCAGTGCCACTGAAGGATGGGACAAATGCAGAGGACAAATTTCCTTGTGGGGAAAGGCTAACATTCAACCTTAACCTGTAAAGTGTGTAGGCCTATAGTCCAAAGAACATTATGTCTAACAGTATAATAATATACTATATATACTCAGTGATGTGCAATGAGGTTCATGGCTAGTGAGTCTTTCAGGAGTCAGATTTACAAATGCAATTGAACCCAAAAGAGCACCTCAAACATAATTTGATTGACGAATGAGAATGAGTTATGCTATATATCTTCAAGCCAAAATAAATAAAAGCTTATGGTCTTACCTTTACATTTTGAAAAACTGGATTGTAAATAATTAAATAAACAAGTTCAAGAACGAGAAGATTGCGCAATAGTCCACGAGCTCAGAAGCACCCTCTGCCAACCCGACAATGTCGAATTTGTGGTGAATCATTTGAAATTTTGTATTTGACATAGTTTCGATGAGCCTCTACACCTTTAATAAGACTTGGAACATTAACATTAGGTTGGTATAACATCAAAATGCTCGAATTTTTCAAATTTTACAGTAAAAAATTCTACTTTTTCTTGTTTGCACCAACTTAGCAGGAAGCCGGAGGGCCAACAAAAATTGTTCTGGGGGCCGTATTTGGCCCCCGGGCCGTAGTTTGCACATGCCTAATATATTTCACCTAT
This sequence comes from Eucyclogobius newberryi, assembly GCF_026437365.1. NCBI lineage: Eukaryota > Metazoa > Chordata > Actinopteri > Gobiiformes > Gobiidae > Eucyclogobius > Eucyclogobius newberryi. Next base: position 18,836,776 of record NW_027315945.1, read on the forward strand.
CTTTTTTCTTTCTGAAATCATCCTTTGTACCCCTGACAAGTCTTTATGATACTTCTTTCAGTATCAATCATTTTAATTGTGTGTTTTATCCATTTCTATGTATTTGGTGAATTTAGTCTACTCTATCTGATCCTTGAAAAGCATTTTTTATTGGTGATTTGGCCTTTATGTACTGTAGCCTACTGTAGCCTCTCTCTCTCTCTTGTTTTCTCACTGAGATGATAAAGATTTCACACCACATTGTCTCTCTCTACACTGCCTCACAATTGTCACATAAAAAGCACAAAACAAATGTGCACATCATGTCACACAGTCAGGGATCGTCATGCCTGTGGTCTCCCGTCCGTCACAACCATCGCGATTCTTGGGATGAGCAGCTCCTCCGGGCGGGCCCCCTCGTCCTCGGTAAAGGCGGTGTCCATCGTGTACTGCAGCGCTAAACCGGTCATGGTCCCGGTCGCCAGGTGCTGCATGTTCTTCACAGCTCGCTCCACCTCTGTCTTGGTGCGGTACGTGTTCAAACTAAACTCGTTCTGGACCACGCTGCCATATTGGAGCAGACCAACTCGAGTGGCGTCGGGGCCCACGTCTAAAAACTGCAGCAGGTTGATGATGAAAGTTTTGACTTTCTCGTAGTCGCTGGGGCGGATGCTGCGAGAGCTGTCGATCACAAAGACGAAGTCCAGTGGCATCATTTTGCACTGGGCCGCTGAAATAATATTAGTCACAAGAAAAGGACAGCGTAGCGTGAAATGGGGGTGAGAGACAGGAGGACATTTAGCAAATTGTCTGAATCGGAAACTATGTTATTGCAAATCCGAACCCAGCCCTGGCATATGTGCTGCAGCTTTAACCACAGCACAGCACCTTACAATTCTAAGGGGACAAAATTGTAATGGACACTTCACGTCAGAGCTAAACCTCCAAACGAAGCTCTTTTGGGGTGTGCATGGATTGCATTCGGCCTGAAGTTTAATATGACCATATCAACAGCAGAATTGGACACAGAAAACATATAAAGGCCACTCACTCGTCGTTGGCTTGGTTTTGTGCTTTTGCATCTTATTTTGATGTGGGGCAGGAGTTGCTTCTGGACGCCATCGTTGAAAGAGGAAACCATCACAGCTCAGAAAGCAGCAGAGTATGAGGACCAAGCACCTCATTCTGAAAGATCTTGGAGTGACAGGAAGTTTATGGTCAATGAAGGAGTCTGTGAGTATTTGCTGCAGCCCTGCTGAGTCATGAACAATTCAGAAGATCAACAAAAAATGTGGCTGCAGATTGTTCCCTGTGTCTGTTTTTCTGATCAACCTAAAGCCAATATTAGCTGCGTCTACCAAGACTCAGAGACAAGATGTGGGTGGCTTCCCTGCACTTGCTCACTGCTCCTCACAGGATGGCCCATGGGATGGCCTGAAAAGGCTAATTGCATAGGTCTCAAAACTACTGTCTGAAAGTATGGTGCCTTGTGAGTTTAAATATTTAAGTTTATGGTTATTGATAAAAATAGGAGGAACTTTCACCTCCTGCATATTTGACATGTCCAGCTTCAGATTTCACCATGTGACCATCTGTTAGAACTGGCCAAAAACAGACTGAGGAAATAACAGTGGATGAAACTAGATAAATAATAAGACAAATAAATGTAATTTGAAATGACCACCTTGTTGTAAATCAAAATGTAATAGTCAAACAAATTTTCTTAAAATGTTGTAATAAAGTATTATTCAGTGATTTATTACATGAGTATAAACACATAAAGTGGGATTTAGGTCTTTTGTGGAAAAATGATTTCATAAAGATTTTGGTTCAGTAGAACAAGTTGTAATTTCCAATGTTACCTGAATGATATCAAGTAATGCAGAGCACAGATTTAGGGATAACACTCTCTCCACTGCCTGCCTAATTTAATTTCCCCATTGTGTTAACAGTAGCACCCATCTGTTTTATATGGAACCTTAGGCCACACAGCCCCATGTTCTGCCTCTGCTTTTTCACAGTGATTTAAGACCCAGACCGTTTCCTGGTCTGGGTCAGATCCTGGTCTTAGATGTAGATCCAGATCTAGTCCTCAGGAGAGACATTTGTGAGGGGTCATGTCATCCTCAGATAAACCAAGTACACATGTTTTTCTGCATCAAAACACATGCAGAAAATACAGTAAACAAAACAGGACCTTCTCAAATGTGTGACTATTGTGAATCAGAATTGGGTCTAGAACACATTTAGTTCTAGAATGTTCTTGAAATAAAGCACCAATGCACCAACTTGTATGGTTGAAAGACTATGTGTACAGTTACAGCTGATCTGGGACCAGCCAAGGGTCAGAGGAGCAGTTGAACTTTGACCTCACATCTGTTAAAGTGTCTGCGCTTGTCTGTCACTCCAAAACATCAACAACATGTCAAACCCAGTGGATCTGTAATACTGTTTTTCCATCACGCTTTTCTCCCGAGAGAGCTCAAATGACCAAACAAAATGTACTGAACACAACTCTTTATGACTCCTCGTATCTGTTTTGCTCATCGCACACACACCGCCTGATGGCTTTTCATGATGTGGGTGGAAGAAGCTCCACAGTATTAGTAAACAAGGAACACGTGCAGAGTATGAAATAGTTATTCCACATTTCTACTTAAATACGCATTGACAAACAACTCAAAAGTGTGTAAAGAGATCTCCAAAAGCTTGTTTAGGGGTGACTCAGGCAACATATTTCACAGAGAACATACACACCTGGGATTGGTGGTTTTTCTAATGTTTTACAGTACATACATGAATAAAATACAACAAAAAACCTTACCTTGTTGCGCCAAACCAGAGTATTTAGTAAGTCCTGACACTGCCTTTAGCCTAAAAGTCTTAGTAGTGATCTTAGTAGAAGATGTATGCTGCTGTACTGTGTTCAAATGGTGTTCTCTGGACAGACACACTGCTTAGACTTCTGTGGTTTCCTCCTCCTACCCTCAAAGTTAGAACACCTCTTTTGTCTGACTAGGCACAATTTAGTTTGTTTTGAGGATATGCCTAAGTTTTTTGTATGCAGATAACTGATACAGTTTGTTTTTAGCAGTGATTTTTAATTTTCATTTAATTGTGTAATATGGACTGATGGTGGTGAAATGCAGAATGGTGGGTACATATGTATTCTATAAGGCAAAGCATCCTCCTGATTTTGTAAATAGTAAATACTTCATGCTAATTGCTGATTGAGATGTGTGTGTATTGTACATGTGTGTGATGTTGTGTGAGTGTGTGGGGCCTAATGTCTCTGTACATTGTCCCTTCAGATAAAGACAAAATACACAATATGGGACAATTTGACTAAATTAATAAATATGATTTTAGACTACATTCGATGACAGGACTTCTAAAACACAATTAATGTTTTGGTAGCGTGCATTCAAAAACATTTTCCTTGTGCATAATTCATTGAAAGTGTAAGTGACACTGATGACAGGACACGCCCGAGCAGAGGCTGCATTATTATGGTCAGCCAAGGCACACTTTTCCAAAGAATCTGTATGGAAAGGAGCAGTGTATATTTCTAAATAGAATAGATGTGTTTAGTTTTAGTTTGTCTACTTCAAGGCTCATTACAGCAGTAGTTTGGACAAAGACTTCCATAATCTCCTGGTCACCTCACATGAAGCAGTTCACTCACATTTGCCGTAGACAGCATCAGTGCGGTTACTTTAGCCGAGGTTGACTCGGCACATCTACTTTAGTGGTTAAAAAAGCAACGATTTAAATATGCACATATCAGGAATAAGCATTATTATCATCACATTATGTTTGTTTATAGGAACACAGCCACAAGCATCTTCAGTAAAACTAGATTTTATTTTGAATGTATCAACAAATGTCACATTTTACTTCATTCTGTTTTAGTCTTCATGTCCAGGAGCCGCTGCCAATACCTGGTGTAACAGACCGTTCAGTTTGGACAGACTCCAGAGAACACAAGTTCTCCTCGTACAACAACCTGTACAATGTGACTTTATCAACAAACTGATGCCAGATCAGTGTAGCATCTGGACACATAAATAGCCCACAAAATAAATAAGTAAATAACAAAGAAAGATATATTTAAGTTATGGAGGTCAACTCAACATAAACAAAAACAAACCCAAAACAATATAGATGATATGTTTGGTATACTAGGCTGTGCATTGCATCACGTCAGATTTGGGCAGGTCCATTTCTTTTGGGAGCTTATGGTCAAGAGAAGGTTCACATCATCAGAGAAAGATTTTGGATGAACGTGATGACGTGATCAGGAGCTATAATCCATAACTTTATCACACATCACAAAAAGACTTCTAACATACAAAGACACAGTGGTGAACAAGTTTATACAGGTATTCAAATAAAATAGATCTGTTTTTGCAGAGCTTTTATGTTCAACTAAATACCAAATGTAGTAAATGTCACATGAAGTAAGTAGCAGACAATGGCCAATCAATCAATAACTGGACATAATTGCAAAATTGCATTTCCTTTGGACAATTTTTTTTTTTTTAATTTTTTGTCATTATCCTATAGTTGAAAATTACAATTAGAATTGAACAGAATCAGTTAAAGAACTTTTTCATGCTTGCAAATGCTTTAGTCCCACATAGTCAACGTCTGTGGGTAATATTTAACTTAAATTCATCCTAAACTGGTTAGAAAAACAAATTATGCAGGTAAAACTTCAGTCTGAACTGAAAAAGCATCAAATAAAATACAGGGCACACACATGCTGATTAATTGCATGCTTTCACTTTTACTCAATAACTGAATCCTGTGTAGGGTGAATCGTTTTGTGAGCGAGGCGTTATCGTTTGCTGGGTTTCTATTCAGACCAGGGTCCTGGGACACGCCCGTGTTTAGGCGGAAATGGAGGTGGAGTATGAAGGAGGAGCAGACTTTTCAGCAGGGAAAGCCACAGTATCGTCATACGGAGGGATCAGCACCTGCAAGAGAAGAGTCAGAGGAACAGGCGTCATTTCTACATTTGTTATGACAGCTGACACAAGACACTGGAACTGTGGTTAGGCTTAAGGCTAGTGCCCAGTCCAAACGGGATACTTACTTATACACACAAGAATGTAGACCTTGAGCTATAAAACCCTAAATCCTAATCAACCGTCTCTACATCAGTCAAGCTGAAATGTACTCGAAATTGTCTCTGTAAAATTTGCATATCATCATTTAGAATATTTGAATTGAACTATTGATGTAATTTTAGGAATCCATCAAATGCATCTCAAATTGTGACATTGTGTTGTGTACTTTGCTGTATTTGAGCTGATGTGAATGAGGAGCCAAGTTAGTTGTAATTTTAAATGTAATATGTACTTTTTTTTTACTGTTCACCTGCAGATAGAAAGTAACAGCAGCTAAATCTGAAGCGGATTGTCTTTTCCTTTGTAGCAATGGAATTTGTTCATGGTCACAGAGAAATAAAGCTGAAACTAAACTGGTAGCATTTCAATGTGTTAAAAGGTGCGTTTTTAGAACAAATGTACATGTCATTTTGCCAAATATATACATATGTTGCTCCAAAAGTAAAAAAGTTAATACATGACACACGAGTGAAGCAGCAACACATGCAATGTTTTTATTCCTCATATCCAGACCATTTACACATCTAAAGCTCATATTTTGCCTGAAAAAATTAGAGCCAAGATACTCAAACATTTTACAACTCAGTCTTCTAAATGGTTTCCCAAACATCTAGTAGTGACTCAAACTTGGCCCAAAAGACAAAAGCAGAGCGTGGAGGGGAATTTAGCCACAAAAATACATCACTGCAACAATTTTCCTCCTCCGAACAGTCAAAACAGATTGGCCTGATTTATGCATAAAAGTACGAATTTTAAAAAGCTAAGAACAAAAAAATAAAAATAAAAAAGAGCATATCATTACATAACAGGACTAATGGCTACATCTGCTCTAAGTACATAGAAGTAGTAAATTAATTTAGCACATGTTTGGGAAGAATTCACCTCATTTGGAGCAGATTAACCCCCCTATGTGGAAGCACAATTACACACGTCTGCCCCAAACTGAAAAAGTGCAGGAGAGCAGAGGTGAAACTAATGTTATGAAAGGAAATATGGCTTCTTAAAATGATTTCCTTTTTTATTTTGTATGAATGGCGTAACAGACTGGAGTCTGTGTCAAAGAAATCTGGAAAATGCATCAAGGGGTCGTTTTCGGTGTAGCTCAAATTTACTGCAGATCAGTCCAATGGCACTTACAAGAACCAATAATAGTTTTCTGCCTTTTTGCTGAAATATATTATAATTGGCCAAGAGAACAGAGCTTTGTCACACCTCATCCTCATGAACATACTGCCCCTTCATTTTGATTATCATACTCAAACTACAATAGGAAGAACTTTAATTTTCAGGTGTTGTAATAATACCTTGCTCTCTTACTGGGACAAAAACTCTACTCTCCATGATGCAAATCCTTTATTAATAGATAAGCAACATGATTTAGAGATAGGATATGTGTTGGATAGGGTTAAGTTAGGGTTTGCAGGCGTGTGTGTTGGAAATGCTATAGAACAAGTTGAATGGTTGTGTAATGTTGGTTATAAAGTGAAAATAGCAAATGTGGAAGTATGTTGACACGAGCATAGGTTAAAGCTACAGATAATGGAAAATAATCCCCCAATTTGAAACAAGTCATTTTTATTTTTGCCGCTTCATTTGTTTTTTCCATTAAACTAAATTAAAAATGTGAGACAAGTGGTGCAGGGCCAGACCGGAGCGACCGCACAGAGCAACATGACCCGACTTACAGTACAACTACTTTCCTTTGGGTCGTAATGTCTTCACCAGCAGCAAACGTCGACTAAAACAATCCAGCACGAGTGAAACAATAGCTCTTCTGCGTAATGACTTTACAGCTGCCAGACAGAAAACTAACGGCGAAAGTAATATATATACAGAAAATGGATATACACCGTGACTTTTGGAAAATGGCAAATGATAAGAAGTCTAACCCAAGTTATAAACGTTAAACCCATGACTCCACTATCCTAAAAACTACTAAAAATGTGAATGAACAAAAAATTCACAATAAAGTTTCATGCGTAACAACAGGAGAACAAAGAGAAAGCAGATTCCACTTCCTGTATCAAAAAAGTGCTTCAGATTAGACCTCAAAAACACAATCATTTGTCGTTTGGACCGTTCTCTTCATGAAGTATATATTTTATAGCCAAAACATGGATTAGATTACAAATAAACTCTCCGACTTTCTGGAAAAGATAACGTCACAAACACTGCAGTAACAAATCATACTAACCCATTTACACTTAGCAAATAAACATCACAGCTGACAAATCCACAATAAACCCACTTTGGTTTTCTGTACTGGCCCTGTTAAGTATTATTATTATTATTAAGTAGCCTCATTTTGGTCAGGTACAAACTAATAATCAGTGCAGCGGTTTCTTTATTAATCAGTGATAGATACTTACTGTGGTGTCATTGGTGGTGATGTAATTCAGTATTTCTGTAGCGCCCCAGCTACTCACGTACACGTAGCATCTCCACACACATAATATTAAGTAGCCCTGTGGACACACAAACAAACAATACAGTGAATACAAATACCGTACCAATGAAATAAAACGCAATATATCGCTTAACTCAATGAAATAAAATCTCTCACTGGCGGGTATGAAACTGGAATTAACGGGGTCTAAAACAGCACTAAATGATTAAGGGATTAGCCTCTGGTGCCCCTTTAAGGTTGCATACATGTGCCTTTAAACATCCTTTATTCGGTTCAGGTGACTAAACTGAATCGCTTTCTTTTTAGAAACTAGTTACAAGCTGGAGGCTATTTCATAAAACTGGTTTATTTTCCAAGATGGGCTCAAATGGTCAGGTCTGACTTATTTAGTTGTTATTTCGGGTTCATAAATCTGTCTCACCCTGAGTCTTACTTAGACAAGAAAGTTAACCTGGTCCGGAGCAGGTTTAAAGTCCAAGCTTGTCCTCAACTCTGTGTAAACTCTCCACTTTGATTTAACTTTTCAAAAAGGGAGAAAATATTTTAGCAATGTACCAAAATGTTTTATTATTAGATTAATGTTACTTGACTCCTAGGTTCCACTCTCGGGCGGCGTGGGGCCCTTCTGGGTGGAAATTGCATATTGCTAGACATAATTTTCTCATTTATAAATAACAACATGAGCAGCACAATGAGTGGGTTTGATCCTTGATCCTGTGGCTTGGAGATGGTAAAATGCCCCTCATGTGCAGTGAGTATTAAGTGTTGTAAAGTTTGCTCATTCATTCATTTAATTCCTCTTCTCTCCTCTTTTTCCTTCTTATTTCCCTCTTCTCAGATTATGTCTCACCAAACACAGGTGAGTCTTTATGTCTTGAGAGGTCGGTCCATATTTTCGCTCCATCCTCGTGGGCTGTCAAAGCCGTTCTTATTAGCAGCAGTATCAAACCCGTCTTCCTGAGCCCAGTTTGTCTACCAGAAGTGATCAAAGGGAGGGGGAAATTAGGAGCGCGTTTTGTGCCTCGACCAACTCCATGCAAGTCTCTGTCTAAAGGAATTCACTGAGAGGCTTCAGAATCTCGCTTTGATTTCAGTTCAACTTTGCTGCTCTCTGGTCGCCTGCATCGCACAGCGCTGCTCGTCACTTCCTCTAATCTCCTCCCTACGCGAGCCTGCATTAGAAACGAATGGAAGCGGCTCTTTCAAGTGGCTCAAGTCGCTGCTGGTGTGAGCGTGCTGTAAATCTGAGTGAGACTGGTGAAACAGACTAAGCTTGAACTCCTGTGTTTATGCTCAGTCAAGTGAGAAGTCGGGCAGAAAGCCTGGCTTTACTGAACGACTTTTATGAAACAGCCCCCTGCTTCTACTACCAAACACAATAAAACACAATGAAAATTCATAATAAAAAGTTAATTTGACCTTTCCAATGAGAATACAGGCGATAAAAAACACCACAGCAACAGCCATGTAATCCATGTCAACTTCTTTGTCCAGGAAATTATCAGGCTACAAAAAAAAAAAGAGTTCATGTTAGTTCTTTGCACATATTTACAACACAAACAAACAAACAAACAAACAAACAAACGGTCGACTACTCACCAGCTGTTTGACATAGTCCCGTATGGTGCTGGGGTTAAAAATAAGGCACAGAGCCACAATCGTGTTCAGGCCAAAGTCAAAACACTCGTAGCACAAGAACGGGATGATCCAAGCCGGTCGCAGCTGAATAAAAGAGAATCATTCTTTTTTTTAAAGCGTTATGGAGAAACAGTCCTATGTTTGTTTTATTGTTCATGATCATCTAAACAGCTGATTTTCAGAGCTGGTTCCAGTCGTTGCATAGTTTGAAATGATTATAGTTTAGTTGGTTTATACATATCTGTCATTACAGGCTCTATCCACGTGAACCAAAAACATAAAAGTGATATTATTAAAACATACTGGCTGTTAGTAGAAAGGTCATTATGTCTACTTTAGTTTGTAGACCAAATACATAATATAAAACGATCTGGTTTGATTCGATTATTAATTATTATTGATGTTGAACAAGTGGTAATACTGATTGTCTGTTACCTTGAAAGCGCCGTATGTTGCCATGCCACTTATGATTATCATCAGCAGAGAAATGGCCGAGACAATGTATAGCGTGTCTGAAATAAAAACAACATTACATTCTCATAAATAAGCGGCTCATCAGTAAGATAAGCACTAGCCAAGTGGAGTTCACACCAGCAGAATGTTCTAATCCTCTAAATCTGAGTTAGTATAGTCATTCACAATCTAATGCCAGCTGCAGCATATGTTGTGCCAGGAGCTGTGTTCCCTGCAACACCTGTCGCCACGAGAAGACTTTGCACAGAACAGAAAGCACGAGTTTGCTTCCGACGTCTTACAGAATCCTAAAGTCCACTAGTACTTACTGCCATCATCCATGACATCCAGGCCGGTGGACAACTCTGCGCTGATCAGGTGGTGCATGTGCGGGTCCCACAGAGCAGGAAGCAGGATGGTCAACACCACCAAATTGAAAAGCTGAAAATACAAAAGACATGATCAGTAGTGTTTTGAGTCTTGAGCTGTAGCACACGCATTCTCCCCCAACACTGCAGAAAGATGCAAATGTTGTTTAGGTGAGGCAGTAAACATTATATGGAGGATTTTACGTGCACTCTTTTCCTTCATGTCTTTAACTGTTTTGTGATTTTAATGCATTATGTTCCATTGTGTGAAGCACTTTGAATTGCCTGGTTTAAAAACTGTACTCTACAAATAAATGTGCCTCGTCTTGCCTTATTTTTCTTTAAGTGGAGTTTTGCTTAGGTTTTTTGTGAAGTCCAGTGAGTGGATGAAAGGTGCTCTTTGCTCCACAAATGTTACTTTATTTTAAAACAAAAGAAAGATCTGTATTGTCTAAAATATGCATTTAATCCAGAGGATCTAGAAGAAACACTGAGTGTGTCGAAGTTTAGTCTATACAGACTGCGTGAGGCGAAGATCGTTCTCAAAGTCTTTATTTGAGTAAAACAGGGAAAAACAGGCAAAACAGTAGCATGTTGTTCGTCTTGCAGCTGAGATTCGACCCGTCACAAGCTTTAGCTGTGTTTTATATAGCTGTTGCTTGGGTCTGATAAAAAGGGCCTGACCTTCACTATGACATCCGCTCTAAGATTGTTTAGACTAGTCCACAGATAATCAGAAAATACACAGAATAGTTAAAATACACAGAATAGTTCATTGTGACCCATATGCAGCAAGATCGTCTTGACTCATGATAAATAGGACACAGACATGACAATAATTTGATCAATATCCACAATTCCCCCTTTTGATCACATCCACATGTGATCACACTAAAGAGGCGCCAGATGCAACCTCACAAAATAACAGAACGTAACCTCCCAAAAAACATATTAAATGTTTAAAAATCAAATCATTATATAATCAAGCAAATCCTTAAAATAACTCATTTAGTATGTACTGTGTATTTTCAGATGATCAGAAAATACACCGAATAGTTAAAATACACAGAATAGTTCATTGTGACCCATATGCAGCAAGATCGTCTTGACTCATGATAAATAGGACACAGACATGACAATAATTTGATCAATATCCACAAGTGGCATGAAACCTGGATGTCAGAGAAAGGCAAAGCTTCTAACGTGAGAGACATAAATTATACTTTGTTTTGGTCTGACCTGGGCTCAAATCATGACTCATTCACGATCCCCTTGACGAACTGCAATGGAAATTCCGTGATAGTGACAAAGAAGCTGCTCACCTGCTACCTGAGAAGGCCTATTGTTAATTTATTGATAGGAAGAGAAAACCCTGGAATTTTCCACAAACCGAGTTTTAAAAGACAACAGAAACCTATAGTTATCCCAGTACTGGATTTGGTCAAAAAACAAAACCATCTCAAATCAGCCACGGTTACATTCTGTAGACCTAGAAAACATAAGTGAAAATATTGATGTCGTTACGTTTTGACATAGCAATAAATCCCATGCGTTATGAATGTAATGACATAAAACATCTGAACAGAAGCAAAGAGACAATGCCGACTATATTTATGAATGAAAAAGAGGTTAACTTGTTGTCATCTGCGGCTGGGCTGCGGTCATGTTAAATCGTTAAATAAACAGATGTAACATGTTACGGTGGAGAGGCGGTGCTCACCATGCGCCACACGCCGAGGATGATGGTCCCTGTGCGGACATGGCAGCACAGGCAGCAGCTGGTGGAGGAGCCCGGCGACAGCAGCGTCATCTTTACCCTTCACCGATGCACACACTGTTTACATCGATCTTTATTGCAATCAGAGAGTTCACGAGTCGCTTCAGTCCAAACTGTGGAGCTTTTGGAGGCGCTCTGCACCTGGAGGAGATATATGTGCATGGGAGGGAGCGGATTAACGCAGAGCAGAGGTGAAGTTAGCGTAAAGAAGATAAGACTTTCAGTTTCACAATAAAAGAAAAAAAACCGTACATTTTTAACTAAAAGACACATTGTCAGTTATCGAAACATTTTCACTACAATGTAACATTATGGGGGATTCTATAGTGTACATTTTTAGTTTTAGTCTTATAGAAATTATCAAACATTTGCAAATATACCTTTTCTTCTTCTTTATGGTTTTATGGCGGCTGGTATCAAAGTGTTACATTACTGACAGACTTTATTCTTTAGACTTCATTTAGACTGCCTATACTGCAGATGTTTTTTATCAGAATTTATTACCCCCCCTCACCCCCCACCCAATCCCTTACCTTTTCGATATCAGAGATTACATCACATTTTAGAATCCGACAATACGACACATCGCTCTGTCCAATAACTTCCGGTTTGATTACCAGCAGCTTGACCATGGAGTTTGACAGTCAACTTAATCTCAAGGGGCCAATCCCATCACGCAGCATAATCTAACCTAATCTGGTTTTCCAGAAGGTTGTAGAATATTTGCCTGCAGTGGATATTTTAGTAACACTAAATTAAATTAAAATTAAAAGTCGTTATTTTCACCAGGCATCTCCAGTGTAGGTAGCTGATTCCCAAATCCCCATGTAACATCATACTCACAGAACTGTTAAAAGGAACATAAAAGCATTCACTAATATCAACCCAAACTGTAGTAAAATTAGATTGATATAAAATGATCACTACCAAAATCCAGTTCCACAATGAATAGGGCCAGTGCAGCCGCTGTAGCAGCTGATGTTCTCAGACCTGAAATTTAACTTTTTTTTTTTTAAAAAGGACTTTATTTAGTAATTTTTACATATGGCTTTCACATTTCTTTTATTACAAACAGGTTGTAAAAAAGATTGAGATTTTGAACCAACCACAAGTTGATGACAATGGGACAATTACTGTACTGTAGGATCACAAGGTCCTGGTCATGAAAGTCACAAATGAATAACAAAACAGTGGTACAACCATTTTCATAGGACACAAATGTTCTTCCAAGTACATCTAGTCAAGATCAAATCAATTGCAATTATATGTGTCAATACAATTGTGCTATCCAGAAAAGTTTGATTTCAAAACGTTGGATCATGAGCAATTCATCTATTAGACATTAGTGTGAAAGAAAGCAAATGATGGACTAGAGATTTTCATTCATGGTTTTGAGAATCGTAAAAGGCATGATGTTTCTTCTCACAATAGCGACATTCATATTTGACATCATCTGTTCCATTTACAGTGTACAGCTTGTGTGTTCAGTGCCTTACAACAAATGCTGCCTTGTGATAAAACCAGAAAAAGTCCCAGGTAGTTTTTGTACCATTAAATCAACAAAAATAAAACCAAAGTTATGGCCAATAAGTTGTGCCCCAACGGTTTCCTCCTGATAGAAAACCATTGTGAGTTACCATCGACGCTGCAACAGAATCTAGACAAGCTCATACGTACTACTACAATACAACTCCTTCAAATCAGTTTTCATCGGTTTTTGATTAGATGATGGAATCAAGAGTATCAAAGTCATATTTAAAATCTGCAACACAGCATTAAGTTAGATTGCACTGCATCTAGGTCGGGTTTAGAACATCCGGTGGCTGATCAAGCAACAGGTAGAAAAAAAAATGTTTTTCCAGACCATTGTCAAGTCTGTAATTTCAAAGTTTGTCAGAAAAGGAGTTGCATAAACAGGATTTTGAGTCTGTTGTCCTGTCTCATGTCTCCCGTCTCACTTTCTTCTTCTTTGCTGGTTTGGGGGCTTGGCTCTCAGGTTTTTCTGTGAAAAACAATAACACATTAAAGAGGTTGTTGAGTAAACATTTCAAAGTCATAAATGTTATTGTACACTTTTGCCACCGCACTTAACCTCATTGAGAATCTTTGATGTGCTGGCGTAGACTCGCCCATCATGAGTCCAACATTCAGGGTCAAATGAAACAAAATAAAGCTCAACTTTGTCAATACTATCAATGAACCGGTTGATTTGCCAGCTGTAGTGACCTTTCAACCAATCAGTTTGAAGCATTTGACCAAGAGTTCCTGATTGATGATGTGTAGAACTCAACGATATAAAATTAAGATAAGATATAAGATAAGATATTCCTTTATTGTCGCCCATGGGGAAATTTCATAAGTTGACCTCAGGGTTTGAATTAATATACTAAAACCACTAACAGTTGGAGGCCATAAAACCTGGCCATCCTGGGTGGGGAAATAAATAATAATAAACATCTTCGGTCAGGTAGCCAGCAGATTTCTTGTCTGGGACGAGAGCGTTGCTCAATGGGAAAATGAAACCTTTTTTGGAGTGTATAATACGTCCCATAATCTGTTGATCAATATATCAATATTTCCCTTACGTTGTGTTGAAGCAGGGACGCTCTTGGCAGTGGGCTCCACAGTCGCTGGCTTTTGTGGCACTTGTGTGACAGGAACATTCTCCTTCATATTTCGTTCAGCTTTCACCTGAATAAAAAGGATAAGATAAAGTTAACGTGTTAAATTCCTTAACAATAGAAAACATATTACACATTAACAAAATAAATAAAATGTCTCCTGGATGGAGCAATGATCTGAATTTAACACCATTATTTTAAGTGGTCAATAGCATATTCATTGAATGAAGCATTCACCGGTAGAGTACATTTAATCTGATCTACGAGTTGATGTAGCCCGTGTAAATCTGCATTGATGGGGCCACTGTAGCCTCCTAACAAAAACTATACCTAACACATTATAGGATTTTCTGTGAAGACTACATAGAGGCTTTTCTCATTAATCAGCTGGTTAGTTTTTATTTGTGAATCGTATTTATGTGACAGTTTAACAGATGGGACATAATAGGCCATTCCGCTGTCTTAACATTTTTACTACAGCTAAATTCTAAATGTGATTTATACCTGTAATATCTGTCAATTTGAAGGATTTTTTTTAAATAAAATTTAAAAATTCAAAATGTTTATCCATGATGTCCTACTAAAGTAAAATGCTAAATAAGTAAACTATAAAATACCTATCAAACATTTTGCACCTTTACTTCACTAAAACAAATATATCGATGATACTAAAAGTTACAGCAAGGTAAAATGAGTTGTATGACCTCATTAGCAGCTAGTCTGAGAGTCTGGACCGAGGCTGGGATCTCCTGAACCGGAGGCAGCTGTTTCACTGAGGACACAGGGGCCTCCTTGTCTGGCTCTTCGCCCTTCACAAACAATTTAGACAAAAATTATTGTAGAGTAAAGTATAAATACCTGTTTGACCAAACCAGCATGTTATCATACCTGTCCAGCAGTGGCACCCTCTTCAGCTGCCTTCTTCTTCTTTTTCTTCTTCTTTTTACCTTTAGCTGCTCCATCACCAGATGTGTCTTCTTTGTCCTTTTCATCATCATCATTCTAAAAGAAAAAGAAACACATTTTTTGAATGAAAATAAGCATGTGTGAAGCCACTACCACTTAAAGAATACATCTAAATGCTACTGTCATCTGGTGTAAACAAAACTAAGAGGAATGCAGCCAGAGGGTGTCAAGAGTAACAATTATACATATAAATGGGTCTCAAGCTCATTTGGAGCAGGGGCCGAAATGATAAAAAGCTGTTGGTCGGGGGCTGCGTTATTACTACATTAATACAAAACAAGACTTGTATCCTGTGATTGGCCATTAATAAACAGAAATAAGAATCATCCAGCAGAGAGTTTGAGACCTTTATAGATCCCCAGTTGTATATCAAGTCTACATGTACAGCAAGTCAAGTCCACCATTTGCTCCACTCCCCATGTTTACACAATCCAAACACAATCTAAACTAATGCTGGGGTTTTCTGGGGTGAAATATACATTTCAGAGAGTAGAAAGATGTGCACTTACAGCCGCCTCAATGAGAAGGTTGTTCTTATCCGGTTCTTGGACTGAGGGCTCCTCCACCGGGACAGGATCAGGGGCAGGCTCTTCATAGTTACCCCAAACCTCAGCGGGAGCGTTCCAGTCAGAGTTGCAATCAATACCACCACCATCTGATTAACATGACAAATTTAAATGTTACAATATTTTTTGTTTTTTATCATTGTTTACATTCATTCCGACTGTCTACAAGAATGCTACATGTATTAGTATTTTTTTTCTTAAATCTATGTAGTACATTTATTTAATACATCTAAAATTATAATTAATAGGAAAATAATGAATCCATACAATTTTAGTAAGGGGAAAATCAGCTCTAGAGCACAACACAGAAAAAAGGTTAACAAATGTTTCCACTTACTGATGCCGGACCACTCGTCATCCACAGCCGGTTGATTGAGCCATGGCAGCTGACTCATAGACTTCGGCTCTACAGAAAAAAAAAAACGGATACTGAATTATGACTTCATCCATAATAATAAGGATCAAACCAGGCTAGTTTCACGGATCAGAAAGGTCGTCTTACCAGCAGATGGCATGCCCAATCCAGTGAAAGTCCCAAGAGTGCTGCGATCAATAACAGTCCACGATCCTAGAGAACAGGGGAACATGCCATTTTTAAACCGGTATTCATCAATCACAAAATCTGTAATTTCAGTGCAGCTCAGTTAACTTAACTTTCGTTATTTTTATTTATTTAAATATGGACATAGCATTTACATTAGACGAAACCAGATGCAATGTTTTAAGTGTTATAGCAGAATCTGCTAATTTCCAACACCTGTCCATTGGGCCAATTTAGAGTTGCCAATTTTTACCTAACACATGCATGTCTTTGGACGGTGAGAGGAAGCCGGAGAACCCACGGTAACACGGGGAGACATGCAGACTCCACCCAGAGAGATCATGTGATGTTGGTCTGGTCCGGGAATTGAACCCATGATCTCCTTCTTGGGAGGCAAGAGCGTTGACCGCCTTTGCCACCGTGCAATGCCCATTCTAATGGGCATTGAACAATGTATAGCAAAAATATCACTCAACCCGCAAAAGAAATGTTCAGTATCAGTTCAAAAATATATACAAAATCAAGACAGGGAAACAGTATATACTATTTGATAGGTAAATGTATTCTCACAATCTTGAAATGTGTATGTATTAGTATTGCTTTTTGAAGTAAGAACAAATGTAAGAGTTGCCATTAAACATCAAGACCTCCTTTTGTGGCAAAAAAGTCATTGTAGTTCAATCTTCCGCTTCTATTTTGTGTGTAATGGTTCATATCTGATTAGCACATCTGCTCTCTGAACAGTCCCAGTTCAAGCACAAAACATACCATCAATTTCAGAGCCCCAAAGTGAAGCAGGCTCCCGTTTACTCGTCCAGTTTACAGTCTTTGAATCCACTGTCTGAGGGGGGACTTTTTTCACCTCTGCCTTGTGGACAGGGGCAGCGGCGGGTTCAGTCTTCACAGGGACTACGAAAAAGGAGCATTAGTAACAATCATTTTAAATTGTGATTGCAAAGAGATTGCGTAAAATAAGTGAGTTTAAATACCGTTGGCCACATCAGCCTCAATCTTCTCCGGTTTAACTTCTCCTACAAAAAGGAACAAAGAATAAGCACATAAAACAATTCAAGTTCCTGGCCCAAATTCAATTGAGCTCAGTTGAACAGGGACCTGGTAATTCAGGAGGTTGTATACAACTTTTGTCTAGGAAAGAGTCCCACCCTATATATTATGCGTTATCCAAAGCCCAATTCAAGTCAAGGCTGGGCAATTATTATCAAAATAATAGTATGGTTTGTGTGTTTAGTAGCAAAGGCTACACTAATGTATCCTTGGTAAATTAGCCACATGCTAACATGAACATTGGAAAATGACTTGGATGCCGTGGAGGCCTACCCACGCCCCGATCAGACCAAGGCAAGGCACCTAGGCTTTGGGAAACACCCACTACCTCATTTCCTACCTCCTTTCTTCTTTTTTTGGTTGGCAGGTGGTGCCGCTGCAGAGACCTTCTGCTGCTCTGTGGCAGTTGTAATTCGAGAGTCACCCCCTCCTGGACTGGAGGAGCCATCACTGGAGCCTTTGTCCTTTTTTCGCTGCTCACGCTTTTCCTTATTACTGACCTTGGTTTCCCATGTGCCTAAAAAGTAAGTAAATAATTGTGTAGTACTAGTATTACAGGCAACAATGTGTAATAATTGGATTAGAATAAGACATGTGAAATGCGTGCCAACGAGGCACTGTTTTAGTAGAGAAAACCTTGAACTGGGCCAACAATCAGTTAAAATCCAGACCTGTCCTATCCCAAATTCTGGTCGGATTCAAGCACGGCAGATGCCCCACCTGCTCACTCCGATCAGCTGATGCCAACCTCCCTTCTCCCCTTAACAAGACTTTGCCAGAATACACACTTCAATTCTTTATGAAGAGTAGAGCTGGGTTTCGATTCGAATTTCTAGAAATCGATTCGATTCCAATTTTTACGTTTCAAAATCGTTTTTTTCCGATTTCTCAGATTCCATCCGATTCGCTCCGATTTCCGATTCGATCCGATTTCGATTCGATCCGGGGGTTAATGTTATTAAAAATGAAAAATGTATTTGAACCGTTTCCTTCACTTCATGACTGTGTAGAGAAGCAACAAAACTAGTATTATATCAATATTAAACAGCAAATCTTACAAGTATTGGTAGTTACTGATGGCTGGAAGACTGATGAAAAGGTTAAGGGTCAATCTACCTTCAAGAAAGATAATCCAGGAGTCCTGAATTATCTTTCATGAAAGGTAGATTGAAGTTCACTGAGGGAAATGTAGAAAATAATTTGAATTTAAAAAAAAAAGAAAAAAAAAAAAAGAAATAAAAAAAAGAAAAAGAAAAATCGATCTTTGGACTTACAAATCGATAATCGGTCATTAATATGCAAATCGATTAAAAATCGGAAAATCGATTATTTCAACCCAGCTCTCGGTTGTCCCTAGAGTCCAACTCAAAACACGTCAATCATGCCAATCTAAACTCTGGGATATTACAAAGTGACCAGACTGAAATCGATCTGTATAAAAATACAGAAAGATATTCTGGATTTACCAGGCAGACCAGGACTAAACACAAGACCAGTTGCCCCCACCATCTAGAAGTTCCTGTCCAAACACAGAGATTCACCCACATCAACCATGAAAGAAAAACTGAAAACCCATCCCTTCAAAACAGCCTTTTCATAACGCCATCTTTATTAGTTTTATTTATGTTTGCCTCCCCTATGTAACGCATCTTTGGGCATCTTGAAAAGCACTAAATGTTATGCATTATCAAATCATCATTAAGTTCACTTCAAATGCACAAATGAATTCTACCAAGACATTTAGCATAATCAAATTCTACAGACACAAAAGGACACACAGTATATTTGATATGAACAGATATTGCTCACCTTCTTCTGGTTCCTTGCCCTCTGTGGTGACTATCTTAGTTGGCTCCTTGGCCGCTTGTTTGGCCTTCTTCTTAGATTTCTTTACCTACAAGTAAAATAACTCAGTTCGCCATTGGTGAAAGGGGGAGTGATATGGATACCATACCAAGGCAAGTCATAGCCCAAAAAAGCAACTGAGGAAGGAAATACTGACTTTGTTCAATCAGGGACAGTTAATCAAATCATTATAAAACAACATTATAAACAACAAGCCATCTATACATTTAACGGCATAGGTTTTTTTTTTATGTTTCAAAGTTGTTTCATGTACAATTGTAATAACTGAATAACATGCAAGGCCTTTTCAGAGGCTCCCTCACTGAGGACACTGTAGCGTGGCATGTTTAAAACTGTAACATTATACTGCCAGCAACTGTGGTTACATCACTGCTGTGTGGCAGTAAGGAAGTAGAAATGTCTCATTCATGCCACTGAAAATGTCAGATAGGGATTTCATTTTCATTTTTGGATGTGTTCATAGCTTTGATCCGAATTGTTTGTGTTAGATAGCACTTCTGGCGTCAACTTTAACGTGATAAGCATAAATCACAGTGACTTGCCTCAGTAATCTTCTCGGTCTTGACTTCAGGAGGGGGCGGCTGATGGTGATGTGGCACTACCTCCTCTGACACTACGGCTTCTTCCTCCTGCGGCTCCACCACTGCTCTGCCATTGGGCTGAGATTTCTGAGTAAACAATTAAATATAAAAAAAAATCAAATTATTCATACTCTTAATAAAAAAACACAGGTTAGCAGACACAGTTTCAATCAATGACGTCCTTTGAAGTGCTATGCTATGACATAGCAGCAGATGTAGCTGTCAGTTAGCCTGACAGCTAGTTAGCTAAGCTACAATCCGATCAAACTTACCTTCTCTGATTTTTTCTTCTTTTTCTTCGGCTCTTCCTTGGCTAGTTTAGACCCTCGTTTAACCTCACCAGCAGGATCGTCCACGGCTTTAATGGTGGGTTGTTTTTTGAACACAGCCCGAAACAGAGAGGCCCACAGAAGCACCATTAGTACCAACCCGGTGCATGCGGCTAAGAGAAGCACCCATGGCGGAATGAGCTCTGGACTCAACCCTAGATCCACGCCGAGCTCGGTTCGTATCCAGAGTTGACCACGAGAGAGCAGCTCAGAGAGCCGGGTAGTGACTAGTTTGACCTGCTGGGAGGCCACGTCCTGCCACTGCTCCATTTGAATCGTTTGTCAGCGACAACAGATTAGACACGCGTTGCTGGCTGCTGTTAGCGGGCTAGCCTAACCTTCCTGTGCTAGCTAGAAATAACGGTACGGGCTCGACATCCTGCAACAAAAACTCCTGCTCTCCACCATCGACATCGGTTCGTTGCCGCCCTCGGCTAACCGACTAAATGTAGCACCACAGTGTGATGAAATTTCCCAGCCAAAATTATAAACAGATTATAGGCTTAATGATTATTTTTGTCCGATGACAAGGCCACTGTTAGCTACTCATCAACGCTCCGCACTGGTATGAAGAGGTTTCACCTCATATGGCTCCATTTGACTGGAGGAAGTGCAACGCCTTCAGGAAAAACTCGGAAAAGCCGACACTTTACTTAAGACTTATCAATTATTCTCTCTGTAAACCCTTAACGTTTATTATTATCCTCTTTTAAATATACATTCATGTGTTTGTATATAAATGTTTGTAATTTTACTGTCACAGCTTATCATGTGATCGTTTTTCACCGCTTTGTTACATCTCAGAATCAGAAAAGGTTTATTAGGAACTTGCTTTGGTGCGCCAAAGATTCGGTGCAACATAAAACAATGAACTATGAGAGAATAAAGTTTAACGAATATAGATCAAGATCCATCTATATATGTGTATATAAATGTATATATATTAATATTTACATATATATACTGATATATATATATATCCATAAATATATATCTATATATCCATATATATATATTATATCGATATATATCGATATCAGTATATATATAAGATATTATATCGATATATATATTCATATATATCGATATATATCGATATCAGTATATATATAAGATAATCCTTTATTGTCCCACATGGGGAAATTTCATTGATGCAACACAGGTAGATACAGAGGTAGATACAGAAGAACAGAACAGATCACTTATAGGAAGTTTGAAAAACACTCTCAGTAGAAGATCTCTTATAAACAAAAACCCCTCTAGACAAAACCTCCCATTTCCCAACAGGGGATGGAGGGGAAAAATAATAAAGATAAAAATAAATAAATACCATTGCATGTGATCACGACAGTAATTGCACATGAATATGTGTCACGACAGTAATTGCACATGAATTGCACAGTAATTGCACATGAATCACGACAGTAATTGCACGGTAGGACTAACAGTGTTTGTTATAAAGTCTGACAGCAGCAGGAAGGAAAGACCTGCGAAACCTCTCCTTGATGAGGAGGTGGTTCCGCTGACACCAGTCCATAAAGTCCTGCGCCAGTCCTCTGTACTCCGCATCATCGTCGTCCGTGATGAGTCCGATGATGGCAGAGTCGTCAGAGAATTTCTGCAGGACACAGCTGTCCGTGTCGTGTCTAAAGTCTGCAGTGTAGAGGGTGAAGAGAAAGGGTGCGAGGACAGTGCCCTGGGGCGGCCCAACACTGCAGGTCCGAGTGTCAGACACACAGTCCCGGGCTCTCACAAACTGGGGTCGGTCTGTGAGGTAGTGCAGGATCCACTCTGCCAGGTCATACTCCACACCAGCCGTCTCCAGCTTGTTCCTCAGGAGCAGCGGCTGATGATGTTGAAGGCGCTGGAGAGATCGAAGAACAGGATCCTCACAGAGCTGCCAGGCTTTTCCAGGTGAGATAGATATAGATCTCTCTCTCGATCGATATATATATAGATCTCTCTCTCAATAGATATCCAGACACGTAAATCACCTCACTCAGAGTAATCAAGGACAGTAAGGACAGCTGTGATGTGTTTGCTAAGCTTTAACATGCTAAGTGAATAGGAATTACCATCAAATTCCTATTCACTTAGAAATTAGTCTAATTAGTAATGCAGCGCAGGAGACCTCGGGTGCACCACGAGACCTGATTCATAAGATGCATTGCTACCACGTTTGTGTAAATATCTCACGTTACAACAAAGGACACATGCGGTTTATAGTCAGGTACAACCCGTATATGGACAAGTTTGTAAATATATTCAGGAGCGTTGTACAGTCCAAAAAATACGGTAATCAGAAATTCTCATTTAATCATGGAACATAATAATAAATGTATTTGGATGAGAGACTCGGAATGCCAGCTTCCACAGTGGGCGGTAGAGCGTACAGTAGTGTCCTTGGGCAAGACACTTCATCCACCTTAGCTCCTGTGTCCATGTATGCTGGTGTATCAAACTTTGTGTTAGTGAGTCCGGGGCAGCGGATTAAAAGTAGGCCGTAGCTACAATCCGGCATGTTTACAGTACGTATCACGTATGTTCAATAACACACACTGTCCCAACCAAATAAATTAATGTGCAACATTTCTTTGGTAAAGGTATACATATTAAAAAAGGCACCAGGTAAAGTGCACCAAAAGTTTCATTTTCTTGTTACAACATCTAAAGAAACCAACCTGAACACCTGCTCTATGCCTGGATGAGCTGGGGTTTAAAAACATTTTTTTTTTTAAACTGGCATACACATCCTGTTCCTTAAAAATACATTCAAATAAGTACTGCATGGGCAATGAAGGAATCAAACCTGCATATTTGCATCCAAGTTTATTTTGAAATTCCCTACTCCCCCTGTACAAGAAAAAAAGGACTTTTCCACAAAGGCAGCAGTGATCTGTCAGTCAGTGATAGTACTTCTCTGGGGAAGGAGAAAAGGAAAAACTAATAATAATGGTCACAGTGTGTCTTTCTATTCTTTTTAAATTATTTTTCAACTGCTGTCATCTTTGGCTGGGTTTTTGATTTGACAAACCAAATTCCTGGGAAGCAAATGTTTACGCCGATAGCCGAGCGGGGGTCTTTTTACAGTGCCAATACTGGAATGTTCTGGACCTCTTCTTTATGAACACACACATAAAACCATAAAAATAATATTACCGCTCAGGGAGATAACAGTATATTGAATTTCATAAAACTGTATAGACAAAAAATAAATCTACAAAAATGGAGCTAATATTACACAACAGTAAACATGTTATTCTTTTTTCCTTTTTTAAACTCTTCAGTCTACACAAAACCAAAGTTCTTGGTTTTAATGGCTAGGAGCAGTTTCTGTTTTAGGATCTGCTTTGAGGAGTAGAGTGGCACGTAGAGACGAGAGATACAGGTGTTGGCCGTGGGCAGGTGTTGGTCATCCGGGGGTCGTATCGTGATGGAGGGCATCGGTTGGAAACCCTCCTCACTAGCTGGGAGAGACGGACTAGAGGTCCAGAAGTACACCTGAAGACAGAATAACTTGTCATAAGACAATTCTACATTTAACAATTTCCCATGATTAAGTCAAAGAGTTGAGCAAAATGGTAGACCAGAACCACTCAGAAAGAGAGAAAGACTTTTCAGACTAGTTTAGCATCCCACTCTAGTTTCTATTGTTATTCCATTGTGATCAAGCTAATGACCTGCTTCATAGGATTTAATTTAGAATAAAAGATGTCACAGACTTAAATACCTAACTTGTTGTTTTCAGATTCTAGAATGTGATGTCATACAGCCAAATGGGGGGCAAGACCCAGATTTTGTACTTGTACGTGAAAAATGTACAAAAAGATAAATAGTCACATTTTAACCTGATATTTTTTATTGGCAACTAAATCCTAGAAAACACTACACTGCAACACTACAACCAGAATCTGCATTTTAACAATATTTATTTCAGTTGCCCCCCAATCGGTCTTGAATATTATTGACCTACAGATGCTGTGATGTCATCTGAAACCCAGCAAAAGTTTGTATACCATTTATATACCCCAAATAATTATTAAAATACCCTGAAAGAGAAACGTACCAAATCTTGTCTCTCCGTCATGCTCATCTTCTCAACTATGGACCAGAACCAGCGTTTGAACTGCAGTAATTTGTCCGCATTTTCCCCTGTAGGATGAAATACAATTTTTGGTTTCCCCAAGTACACGAAATGTCTTAAATTTAGAAAATATTAAATGTATAGACAAGATGTTTCATACCAGACTCATCATTGAAGGAGGTGAAGCTGATGAGCATTTGGACATTGACTTCTCCGCAGCCGTTCACCAGGAGCCTGAAGTCCTCCGCGGTCAGATCCTCAAGCGCGTTTTTGGGGATGACATCCAGCAAGCCTTTCCTCATAGCCTAAAAATACACACATTTACAGTAAATCTAATTCAGTTTCCTACATGCAAACATAAAAGTAAAATCTTAATATGGCAATATTTTTTCAAAGTAATTCTAATATGTATGATAGGACTTGAGACCGCGAGGGAAATGATCGCATATGCCATGACTTTCTTATAGTATGCTACTTAAAATAGAAACGGTTCACATCTATGGGGGTGAAACAAATAAAACATAATAATAAATGCAGAGAGGTTTTGTAGACAGCGGGCACAATAAAAAATAGTTGTCAGTTTTCTGGCCAAAAATTGCATCTATGCTGCTCCAAAAACCCAATGGTGCTCCCGTACTTGCACAGCAGCCGTGTCAAGGGAGCGGTTACGACTTGTACCCTGTCCTCTAAACGTTTGAGTTGCACTTCCACCCGATCTGCAGGGCTCTCAAAATATCTTTGACTGCTCGTTTGTCTAGGGTTGTCCCAAGTGGTCCCCTTTCCTTTTACAGCGCTGCCCGAGCTTCAGCCAAAGTTCAGGCTCCATGTTCCCCATGTGAGAGAAGGGTTCAGTCCAGTCTCATGCAACGTAAGCTCTGGGGGTTAAATCATATTATATAGCATAGAATTAAGTGTCAAATTGATGACAGGGAGTTGGGGACATAGCTGTCAAGCGAGAGTGCGAAGGAGAAGTCAGAAGGCTCCGGGGGGAAGCGCAGACAGGGAGAGTGGACCTCCGAGCCGCTGTGACTGGGGCAGCTCTGTGGCTCGTGTGGGCCAATGATGAATATCGCTACACATGCTTCAAATTGGGATTGGCGTTAAGTTTCTGTTTTTACTGGCACATCATTTGTCTTTGCTAATAATGTGCGAGTCAGTGAGACTAAATTAAAAAAAAAAAGGGTTGCACCAGTGGCACTTGTGGAAAAAAGTTAGGTCTAGAGCCCTGGTATTACCACAAGCCTCCCACAAGACTATACAGAGACCACGGCAAAACTGCGCGAGGGATCATATTCAGCAACTTTTCTTACTTTACACCAAATATTTAGATAAAAAATCTTCTTACATGAAGAGGCTGCTCGGAAACCACCAACATCCTGTGTTCCGCGTACTTCCTCACATATTCATAAACGTTCAGGGGAGTTACTGGCATGTTCACTCCACCGGACAAGAGCTCCACCTAAAGAATAGAGAAGATACCAGTTTGATTTTTTTTTTTTTTTTTTTTTTTTTAAATGGCTGTGACATGTTTATGCGCCTCAGTTAGACAAGAGGTGCTTTTTTATTAGACATTACCTGTCCAGAGCCCTCTTCTTTACAGAGATCTATTGCAAAAGCCAGGTCCATCGCAGCAAACACCGCCTCTGCTTCCCCAGTGAGTGAATGGCGAATAAGCTGCCTTAGGCTCTCGTACATTACAGGGTCAAAGAAAGCAAAGTCGTGCCAGTTCACCTAAAGTACAAAATGGACCGTCAGTGGAAAAGACTAAATTAAACATACATTACGAACTATTGAAACTGTATTACCTTTCTTCCCAGCAGCACTTTGATGACATGTCTATTTAACGTGATTGGGCAGAGTTCATTCTGTAGCAGACATAACCCCAGTATCCTGAAAAAAAAAAAATACTCAAAATTAATAAATTAAGTTCTTTGGTCTAAAATTACTGATTTGATAAAGATGCCACACACAAAACAATCTTGATCCAAGCGATTTGGAAATTATCAAATCCTTAATTTTAGAATATTGGAATGCTGTGCACCCAACATATTAAAAAAAAGCCAAAGTCTCACCTTCCAATGTTTCTGAAACAGTTGAGCCTGGCTTCTGTGTTTTTGCCAGGTCTTGGAGAGTAAAACCCGCGTTTTCCCGGCTGATAGAAGAGAGGAGCGTTATCGTCCCCATCGTCTGGATCATCGAGCTCCATGTCCACCACACTGCGAGTCGAACCATGGCGCTTCCGGTTTTCCTGCTGCTGTAATAAACACACGGAGAGAGAAACGATAATTTTTTTTTTTTTTAAACTGAATATGAAATGGGCCCTTTCCACGGATCCATTTCAGCACCACTCACCACTACCCACCTCTGTTTTACTTTTGTGATCGTCTACCACAAAAAAATTAAAGATGGGAAGGGCTGTTATAGAATCCACCAACCAAAAAAACAAATTAGACTACCCCAATACCAGCACCACCATCACCAAAACTTGCACTCAAGAATGGAGTCAAAGAACATTTGACAAACTTGCACTCAAGAATGGAGTAAAAGAACATTTCAAAGTGCGGAAAGACCATTTAATTGCTTTTGTCTTTTGGTTAGAACTGGTTTTGTTCTAGTTAAAGATATGGTCTCTGTTATCACAAACAAATGGTTCCAAGTTGCTTTTATCAACATGCTAAAACAGAGAACTTACTTGTGCTTTTTCTGGAGTCTCCAAAAGTCCAAGGTCTAGAATACTGTCGGCACCATTTTCCCTGAGGAACACAGTATTGCGTGATATAAACATAAGATCATCACAGTGAAAAGTGTGCTTGTACAAACAATGACATTCATTACCTTCCATGTGCTATAAGGAGTTCCATGGCTTCCTCTACCCTGGCTCTGAGAGAGTCCTCACTGGCGAGAAGCAACAGCAGCTGAGCCGGAGACAGCTCCAGCAGCATCCCTGTGATTTTACTGGCAAACGCCTATAGCCGAACAGCAACCATCACCATTATACATTACACATAGATTCAAATGCACAGTGGAAAATTAACGTGAATAAACCAACCGCTTACCGGTTGCATTGCATGAACTCGTGGGTACAGCCTCTCCCCTAGAGCCTGTCTGTGCGCAGGCAGAGGATCAGGCTCGTCGCTGGGGTTACCCTCAGACGAGGGCCTGAAGGGCCTGGTATCAATAGACAGCTGTCTCCTGGAGTCTCTGCAACATGGGAACAAACATTAGAGCGAGGAGGAAGTAACAATGCTGTGTTTTAGATGACATAACAAAATTCAAAACATGTTTTTTAGTATATTTAAACCTGTCATGAAACTAAGTCAGGGCAGAAAATTACAATTTCTATGGTGACAGGGTGAGCGCAAACGTATGTAAAAAGAGAAAATAATTTAACCGGATAAAACATCATCTTAAACTAGCACAAAAATCCACCTGTCTCGGTCTCTCCTGGATCCCGCTCGCAGACCCCCACTCCTCCGCTCTCTTTCTCGATCTCGATTTCTCAAGCGCTGCATTAGATCTATAAGCACACACAAAGAAGAAAAACAGTCTTGTAATAACCATGTCACTGCAAAAATAATAACATACTTGTATTCAGAATATTAATATTGATTTTGTTTTCTTTAATAAAATTTTTATACTCCTAAATAATATTTATATTATTATAAATAATATTTATGAGTGTTTAAGTATTACCTTATTTTAATAATAACATGCACTAATATAATCAGCATTAATATTCTGTAATAATGCAATTTCAATGTATAAAAAGACATTCCATTTCAGCAGTGTTTGTATTTTCTATGTATAGGGCATACTTGAATTGTAATCGTGATGACACGTACTGCTGGCCTGCATGCCCTTGCTGACACTCTGTACGCAGTCCAGGTTAGGCAGTTTGTCGTTGGACAGGAGGGCGAGGGCGATGGCCGTGTAGAAGCTTCGGGCCACTCCACTGCCTTCTCCCGGCTCATCCTTAAACGTCACTTTGACTCTGTGCACTGCCATGGGAGTGGTGGTGCAGCGCCGGCCGAAGTGAGTGTTCAGTTGCCGCATGGTCTGCTGAATGAGCTGGTCCCGATCTCTGTCCACTTCCAGAGCCAGGTCCCGTGACTGAAGGTTTCGGAGCTTCTCCATCTCTCGCCGAAACTTTGACTCCTTCACCTCAAATCCACCCAGTTCAGTGAGAATCTGGGGTATACAAATATAGAGTTAATAGTTATTTGAGAGTACACACACATGTTTGATGCATTTGCTTGTGAGGTTTCTGGCCCTTGAGCAGAATTGAAAATTGTTCAAAACAGTTGCAAGTTTGATTTGTTATTTGATCGCAAACTAAAGTATAACACTGTCCAAAATGACTATACTATCATATTACTATATAGAATGTTAAAAAAAAAAGGTCATATTTGGGCGGTAATTCACAATGATTCATTGCACGCCATTAAAATTCTGGTACATTTTTGTATGTTTAACATTTGTAATTAAAGCAACCAGATTTTTTGAGAAGGTAGTTTCATTGTTATTTTACAGCAATGTATTAGATTAGCTTTTCTACATACCGATCCAGGCTCAGCTCCCACATCCTCCATAAAGACACGACCAAACAGTTCAAGTGAGAGACGCCAGCGACCCAGCAGCATGTCATGTGAAATCATCATCCCCATGAAGCTGCAGTGGGGCCTACAAGCACAATAGAACAGCATTTAAAACAAACAAATGTAACAATATTGGACATGCACAATATACTGAATTGTAAGCCAATGGGTCCATGAATGCATGTTGAGTTTATAAACTACACAGTAATAAGTGTTGGGGGGTAACGCGTTGGAGTACCTAACACTTTGCGTAACTTAACACATTCGTTTTTTGTTTCCAAATAATCTCTAGTAGTTTCAAATTACTGGTGGTAACAACCCCATTCAGTCATGCACTGTCCTGCTACGGTCTGCCAGACAGCATCAGGAACCAGTGCATGTGGCGCACACACCTGTACAGCTGTGTGTATTCTGCCCCCTGCAGCCCAGACACACAACACAGCAGAGTCCCCTTAGCCATGCCCCCGTTTGGGTGATTAAAATGGCTATAAACAATTCATGTTAAAGCATAAGTAGGCTACTGTGACGCACTACTTTTTTGGAACAATGGCCCTGTAACTTAGGTTAATTTTCTCAGAGCAGCAACAATGCAACTTAACAAGTTACAAAGTACCTCCACCCAACACTGACAGAAATAAACAGCCCATTTACACACATACCTGAAGGATGGTAGAGGAGGTCCGTCACTCTCAGTTAGTCCGATTTCAGCCAGCAGGCTGCTCTTGAGCTGAGCTGCCAGGTCATGGGGTGAAGGTCCTGGTTTGGACGGCTCCAGCTCTTGATCCCCGAGTGTTTGGCTTTCAGGGCCTCTCTGGCTTGTCTCCATATTCATCACATTCTTCATATTAGCTGAATAAGACATCTTTGTGGGTAGAATCTGTCAATGCAATGAAAGTATTAAAAAAGAAAACAATACCAGGATAAATAATGTTTGTGTGGACAAAACAAAAATATGTGTATATATATATATATATGTGTGTGTGTGTGAGATCGATCTATCTATCTATCTATCTATCTATCTATCTATCTATCTATCTATCTATCTATCTATCTATCTATCTATCTATCTATATATAGAGATAATAGATAGTATATTTGCTTGTTATCACAGTGTTACTGTAGATTTCTTGTACTTGTTGTAAGGCACTAAATAAAATCAGGGGTGAACCAATATATATGCCCGGTGTCAATATCGGCCGATATTCATGTGATTGAGAAATATCTGTTTCAGGCTAAAACCACTGATATCAATCCGTAATATTATGCCTTGGTAATAAAAATATTGAGCCCTTATTGGCCCTGTACACTGTAGTGTGCACATATGAGCAGCATGTTTGTTAGGTGCAGAGGAGGAGGAGTAGTACCTGAGAGGGGTTTACCTCCAGGCAGTTCCGGTCCACACTTGCCTCAGCCAGCCCTTTAGTCACCATGTAAGATGAGGAGGAAGAGGAGGAGGAGGAGGAGTACAAACCCTGCGAGGGGCGCCCAAACAGGTCCTCCTTCCTGGCATTAGGCTGAAAGACAAATATACAATTAAAGAGGATGAACTGGTGTCTTCCTTCAGTAAAAAGAGATTTTGGTGCTAAGCAATAAAAAGTATACTTGTAGATTCAACTGTATCTATATATGCTGCATCTATGTATGTATCTATGTATCCATCTATGTATCTATCTATGCATCTATCTATATAATAATATTTTGTGATAATAGAAGATATTATCTTCTATTATCACAAAATATTAAAGCTCACATGGCAGGTTCATTTTTTGTAATTATGATGTCTAGTGAGATAGACCCTGTGGTAAATAATCAGTTTTTCAGTCAAGTTGTAGTTTGTGAAGAAAATTTTGAAAATTTAAAGTTGAAAATTATAGGAAGTAGTGCAGAGTTCCACAACACCATTCCATCAAAAATGCAGAGAAAATTTGAACACTTTTTTATGACAGTTTAAACAATCACGTCACAAAATAAAGGTGTTGTCAGGTGTAATTATTTGTACTATTGTATAATTTAAATGGACTTTGGCCCTTGTTTATAACCTGATTGCCAAGTACCCGATGTGGAATTACCTCTACCTAAGCCATATTTGCTGGCCAAGTCAAACCAGGAAGGAACATTGTAAACGTAACCAAAATGGCCAAATTGGAGAAAAACATGCAAAATGTTAAATAAAATGATATTCGCTTTGTTTTACTGAAGAGTGTAGTCTAATGTGTTATGTGGACTTTAAACTAATAATGTTGTATAAAACTACTTCAAGATGAACTGGAGACTTCGAGAAGATGGAGAAGATGCCCAGGTTGTGTGAAATTCTGGTTTGGTCTGGTCTGATGATTTACATTTCTTCTTGGACTATAAAATGCACTCTAATAACTAAGACAATGATATGAAATAGCTTCATAAATTGATAAGAAATAAATAAAAGCTATGAAGAATGACTTAACTTTTATTTAACCAGGTTAGAACCCATTGACGTGCTGTCCGGTATTTGTCCGGATTCTGAGCTGTCCTATCTAATAAAGTCTACGAGTCAAAAAATCCTTAGAATAGGATAGGATTTATAAAAAATAAAATAAACCTATTGACCCCACAAATCATAAAAATGTAGGCAATTAGACATTAATAACAAATAAAATAGTTTACAATTAAAGGCACAGATGATTTTGAAAGGATTCTCATTCTTTGATTTTTAAAATCACTCAAAGCCCCTAAGCAAGACTAGTTCTCCCAACCTCAAGTCCGCTTGAAGGGAGTTCCAAGCGGCAGGAGAAGCGTAGGGACATTTCTGTTGCTCTAACCTGCAGAAGATGGGGCTGGTCAGCGAGAGGTATAGCCTCAGCCAGAGGGACATCGAAAGGGTTTGGTGGGATGCACCCAAGGAACGTCATAGAGTCGGAGCGACGGAAAAAAGGGTGGTTTTGACCCGTTTCAGCTGGGACGTGGTCCTCATCTTTGTCCTGGAGAGCTGACCCAGCCATACCTTCAAAAAAGATGGAATATTAAAGGAGGAACCAAAATAGAAAGAAATGTGTTCAGATGCTCACTCTGATTTGTGTCTTCATCGTTCTCATGCTCTGAATCCTCATTGTCCAAACCCAGCTCCAAAATTTCACGATTTCTGGAATATAAAAAATTAAGATTAAATACTAAATGTTTAATTAGAAACTCTTACCACTTACTTATGTTGAGAACATTGTGTATAGTAATTTTGACAATAGTCAGAAAATTCACCATAAAAAGATTTAAAGCAGGGGCTCAGGGACGACTTTCAGACAAACCTGGAGCACACGATGTGGTGCTCATGACCCTAACCATATTGTTAACAATCTTGAAGCATTTATACCTTTTTCTATCCAACTGTGGGGTGTCCAGTGTGGTTTGTTGGTTCATTGCTTTGATCCAGTAAATGAGAGCTTGAAAAACATAAGCCACGTGCTTCAGGGAGCAGACATCCAGCACAGGAAGTACGTCCGAATGTTCATCATTATGGGACCGCATCAAAGACAAGGCGTAGTTTAAGAAGTCGCCTCGGGCTGACATCATGCCTTGCCGAGCAGTTAATAGAGTTGCTGCCCTCCTAAAATCAAACCAGAAAAATGGATAATATGTCATTACAAATTTTCACACAAACCCATTATAAACCCTTTGCTTAAGCGTCAAATTATGAGACTGTGTGTGCTGACAAATCACCTGCGTCCTTCCAGGGTGCGCAGGCTGGCCTCTTCTCTCGCTGTCATACGTTCCCTGCGGGCAGAGTGCTGAGAGGCATGGAGTGGGTGGCTGGGATGTCCCGGGTCTCCAGCAGAGGACAGCGCAGAGCCATACCTCAGCTGGGCCTCTGTTGAATCCATGATCGACACCATCCAGTTCCAGGTGGGAATCAGTTTCTCCTCGACATAATTCTGGTTCCACACAACAAAAGAAAAGATTGTGATGAATGCATGTACTTTAGATGGTGAATAGGTAAAGAAGTGGGTTAGATTAGAAAAAAACAGGCTCTAAAGGGTTAGTTTTATTCTCCACAAAGCAAGGAGCATGTTGGCAAAACTCTTTCTGGCCTCAAAGTTGTGAAAAGCGCTTATGAACTCATTGGAGTGAATAATTCGGATACTTGGAATGCATTTGAAAAGTGAGTAATACATTTTGACCACTGCAAAGAGTTTTAAATTAACTAGTAAATCAGGTACAGCGTCTTTAATGAAAGAATACAGCAGCTGTTACATGTCTTCAGTGTCTCACCTGGAGGCTGACTGCATCCTGGTAGGTGAGCTTCACAGCAGCAGGGTACTGGGAGTAGACCAGGTGGTTGTATTTAGGGATGAGGCTCATAAGGTCTGAGATCTGCCTGATGACGATGCTATAAGCGCGGGCCAAGCTGCTGGCGGATGTCAGGTAACTGCTGGAGTTTGTGGCCTCGAGAGCTGCTGCTGCCGCTGCTGCACTGGAGCTGATGGCACTGGAGCGCCGCAGGTTTGTGGGATCAATATAGATCAGGCCTGTGGAGCTTGCTGAAAGAAACAATTACATAACCATAAAACACTAATAGGCTATAGATATAAAATCAAAATGTGAAATAAGTAATTTTGATTAAATTTGATTAGCATACAGTTTACTTTTTGGGAAGTGAGAACAAATTTTCTGTCCAGACTCACCCGCAGGAGTGGAGGAGCTGGAAGGCGCACTGCCTGTAGTGCGTTGACTCGGGGCGTTCCTCACGGCCCACTGCATGGAGCGCGGGGCCTGGGCGGCACTGTTAGCATGAGAAGCACTGGTGGTTCTCTCCAGAGGCTCGTCAAACAGAAAGGTCTCCTGATCCACATCATCACTCTGGCTGCTGCTGCTGTCTGAATCACTTGAGTCATTGGACTGAGAGTCATCCTCAGAGAAGAAGGCTGGGACACTGCTGGCCCCTATAGGTGAAAATACATAATACAAGTGTGTTTTGAACGATAGATCTAACCAGGCACGGTTAGTGTTAGTTAACCACACCACTGCAAGGTGAAACAACATCCAGCACAATATACATTGAGAAAGTAAATCCAAACTATAGCAGCACTGTGACTGATCCCATTTTCCTAATTGCATTTTGCCTTCCTTAACTCCTTGCAGATGAGTAACAAAGATATAGCAGACTGCATAAGTTTAAAGTATAGACACACAAAATGAATAAGAAATGCATTATGCAATTTCTACTGGGAAACATCAGACCATTCAGAAGTGCAATCAAGTCATTAATAGATGAATTTATGACTAAACATCAAAACTCATATGCATTTAAAAAATCCCCCTCTCCCTAACTCAGGCATATATTAACATAAGTAAAAAGGATCTCCTACCAAAATAACGAAATGCCAAGGACACCCTACTGCCTGTAAATAAAATAAATTATAATTAAGCCTCCAGTTTATTCCTGCCTTAATACTGCATGTAGTCAGCTCATCTTTCCAAAAATGTTCAGATTAAATAGACAAAAACTGCTAAACCTTGGGGGTGAAGACATGAAATTGTACAAAACAATTTACAGCACCATGATTTGTCCTGTACAACCATTCAGAAGTCTAGTTGCACAGGTTTCAACAATTATAGGTTTAAGTGTTAATGTGCATTTTGCAATGTAGCATTGGCCACTAATATAGTGTGTAACATGTCAAATTTACAAATGCATAACATTTTATTTAACAGGGAAATGTGCCCATAAAAAATATTTTAAGAGCTAAACTTACATTAATATAATTTGATACATCTGTTATATGCTGTTGACCAACCTGCTTCAGAGCCTGCCGTTGCAGCAGTCACAACACTTCTGCGTCCGCTGGCGTTGTCCTGGTTGCTGTGGTTACTCTCACTGTCGCTCTCAGTTTCAGCAGCTGCCAAAAGATCCAGCTCCATGTCGCTTCCTAGAGACAAATGATCAAGTTTGATCATGAATTTTCTTATGCAGCTAAACTCTGGTCAGTCTCAGGAACAGTCTTCCTGAAGATGTGAGACAGGCTTCTACTCTAACGTTCAAATCCAAGCTAAAACAGTTTTGTTTAGCGGTGCACATGACTGAAAGGATTTATCTTTGCACTCTTCTCTTTTATTTCTTAACAGTTCTGTGATTTCTGTAATTTCTTTGCGATTTGAATGCATTTTTTCCTGTTGTGTGAAGCACTTTGAATTGCCTTGTGTATGAAATGTGCTCTACAAATAAACTTGCCTTGCCTTAAATCTCAGTGCACTGTATTCTTGTAATTTTTAATATTGCTACATTAAGACAGACCAAATGTAAATGTCAAATGTATATGTTATTTTTCTGCTCTGCTCAGAATTTTTTTTAAATATTTAGCAGATAGCTAGAGTGTTTGACACACTGTAGAAGAAGACATTAGGGGACACGTCATGTTTTCTATATTTTAAGCTTCAAAACGCAGTGTTTTTTTACAACCAGGCTCATATTCTGAGAGAAATTAGTCTAATGAGGAAGTTAATCTAGACGCAGCGAAACCCGAAGACACGCGGAGAAACCTGCCACATTGGCCCGACCTGCCCCACGAGTCAAAAGAAAACCACTGCATCACTACCGTGAAACATTTCAGTGTACATATCTCATGTTACAACGTAACACTCGCTAAGAATAATCTCAGGAGCATATGAGCCAGATGTGAAGACACAGACACAGGTAAATCAGTTCACACAGAGTAATCAAGGACAGAGGGGACAGTAGGGACAGCTGTGATGTGTTCTTTGTATGTTGAACTTCAAAATGCTGCATGTTCTAATTACAATCCAACTCATATTCACTGAGAAATCAGTCAAAATAGTCCTGGTTCACAGGTGAACCCTAGTTCAAAAGACACATCACTACAGTTTATATAGTATATGTGTAAATATCTCAACGTGGGCACCTGCGGTCTATTGACAGGTGCATGTACAAGTAAAATTGTCTTCGTAAATTTCGTGTGCGCTGCTTTTATTCAAGAGCGCTGTATAGTCCAAATAGTATGGCAATTTTGGTGTTGAACATACAGTTGTAAAGCGTTGCATACCATCTTCATCATGCTCGTCATGTTGGCCCTCTGCTTCAGGATTTTCTTCTCCCTGTTCCTCCTGGTCATCATGATGGTCTTCTTCACCTGCAACACCTTCAACCACCTCAACCTAAAAGAAAAAACATACCATCTTTAAGTAAACTGCGTTTGGTGCCTTTACAGTGTATTTTTGGGCATATTTTTTTTCCCCTTCTCTTTAATCCCATCACAACCTATATGGTTTATAATGAGCCGCCCCACCTCTTCAACATCTGCAGATACAATGTCATCCTGCTCCTCGTCTCTGCCCCTGACGGGCTGGGACTGACTGCTGCGTCGAGGCTGCGGGTTCCTGATGATGTAGGAAGCTGCAGTCTGGTTAGAGCTGCAAAGGAGAGAAAACATATGCCGGTATATACTAGAACTTTAAAGCATATTAGTCAAGAAGAAAGGGTGTCTTCTACAACATTATGGTAAAGCAAGCAAAAAGTAATTTGCCATAACTAACTACAGTCTTTAGTGTGATATCTATTATGGATAATACGCCTATTATTTGAATGTGTCATTATGTCAAATGCAAAATCATAAAAAATAATACATATATGTTCTTCTGGTCACTATTTGACAATTACTTAACATTTCAATAAAAATATTAAAATAATGGCAAACCTGTTAGATTGGTCGGGGGAGGGTCTTGGAGGCAGTGGTTCCACAGAGAAGAGCTCCTCACTCCCCTGGACTGCGTCAATGCTTGTACTCGCCAAAGTGAAAGGGGCGGTGGGTCGAGCGATTCCCATTCTAACAGGAACTATCAGTGACTCTGCCACGTTACACAGCTCCTCCACAGCATAAGGCAACAAGGCCTGAAAAACCCTACGGCATTTCCCAATGGGCTGGGGGATGAAGTTACTATAAAAAAAGATTAGAACAGACTGGATGAATATTAAATTCAACATTAAAACAAAAAACATATGTTTGCATTTTTAGATTTATATTACATCTCATGTTATCAAAGGGGTTAATGGGACAGTGGGAAAGACTGCATACATGCGAGTATAAAGGGAAAATTGAAAACCTAAACGTCAGAAAAAATATACACTCAGGCACCAAATGCTACTGACTTTTTCTTCTTGGATGATGCCATCTCCACACTGAGGATGACAAAGACTCTTGCCACAGAGCGCAGAAACCTCCTGGTGACAGTGATGGCCTCCTCTCTACGCCCCGGGGTGTATTTATTCTGTAGCTCTTTCACTAATGTACCCAGTAAAGTGTCAATGAACTAGGAAAAAAGAATAAAAAACAAGCAAATATTTAACCCAAATAATAAATATACCCACAACAGATAGCTATATTTAACTTACAGTGATGTCAGGAGCACACTTGACGATGAGGCAGTGGGTGAAACAGTCCAGGCGAATGGTGCCACTCTGCTGGTTCAAGTAAATCTGCTCTTCAGGCAAGAGGTGAGCGATTCGGCTGCTGGCACTAAGCCTTAAAACACAAATAAACACATAATCTAAGATAACATTGTGACATATTACGCAAAATCAAATAGGAAGGATTTAATCATGTTATAATAGTTCCTTCTCATGTTGGAATAATCTTTTTGAAAATGAATTGGCAAAGATGTCCATTTTCACAGACCACACATACACGCCGACTGCTCTGTACTTCATGCTCAGATCATTATTTTCCTAAATATGTGATACACGTTGGAATAAGCACCAATGCGTAGCCATTTTGCAATTTTTGCTTCTGCTACTCTTTTGCAGAAACGGGTCTATCAGCAATTTGATGATGTTTATGGAGCGGTTTTCAACATTAAAGGTTGAATGGACGATTTTTTGGCCCAAATTTTTGTCTTATTTCCTCGTGGCGTGGACTGTCGATTAGTCCTGCCACATATCAATCATAAAACGCACCTACTGCTCACCTGCAGCCGCGTGTGGCTCGTCCCCCGAGAGCAGCACGGTTCCGCGTGTCTAAGCGCATTGATCTATCATAATATAGTTCCCTCAGTGTACGGGACAAAATGAAGACGGAGAAAGACTGTTCGAGTTGACTCATAAAAGACGGAAATCTACTGGAGACAAGAGATGCGATCCGTCGCGCTAATAAACAAACGCACGCGTGTGTTGTATCAGTTCGCACGGGGGAGTGCGCATGCGCACTTCCGCCTGCGTTCTCAAATCGCCGAAAAAATCGTCCATTGCGCCTTTAAGTTAGCGGAATATGCCCTTTTACTTTTTAAGTTATGCAAGATCAATATTGTAATTTAAAATGTCCAAAATATAAAGTAACAATGCACAGTTGAGCTGAACATTTTGCGACAAATATTGTAATTGTGATTCATGTTTTAATGGATGGATTCTGTTCAAAGTGTACATTTTAAACATGTCCAGGAGCATCAACATTTGAGAGAAAACTGAAATATGAACTGATACACTTGAATAAATTCAGAACATCTAGAACGTTTAAACTAGAGTTAGCAGGTTTTATACAGAAGAAGGCAGAATATTGTGTTGTTTGTAAAGGACATGAGGAATCGCAGACATGCCATTTGTGACCATTCAAATTGTGATGTCAATTAAATATATCATCCAGCCCTAATTCACAAGTATCATAGATCATAACTACATAGCAGACAAAAGCATAATACATCTTATTTAAAAGGTTAAATTGTGCATCTAAAACAAGTCAATTTAAGCCTATACTATAGTTTTTGACATGGATTAAAATAAATATCTTATCATTTGTATTGATCTTACGGGTCTTTATTTTCCTGAGAACCGAACATGATCATGGATTTGAGGGCATTCCAGTCTTGAAGGACCCTCTCCAAAGCCAGCTGTGCAAAACGAGGTGGCTCCAGATCATGGTCAGGCATGTCAGAGTCTGAAATGACACAAAGGAGAAACGTTGAGGCTTTTATGAAGTTATCAAGCAGTAAAAGTAGAATGTTGAATTGAGACTTATAAGAGCACATTTCTGAATATACCTTCAGCATTTGTAGTCTTACGATTCCGGTCTTCTCGGATGCGTGGTGGTCTGTACTGACAATGCTCCACACTCTGTCGTGCTACAGTCTGCACCAAGAACAGCAAGATGTGCTCTCCTCTGCACAAAGCAAAAGAAGAAAACTCGTCACATTCAAGCTTACTGAATGTGCTTGTAATAATAAATTAAAAGAGGAAATTGTATTGTTTGCATAATTACCTGCTGTTTGGTGTGGTGACCAGGTTGGTAGTAGTGAGCAGCCTGTAAAGTAGATCCAGACGAGCCGCCTTTTGTCCAGCAATTAGTGTTTTACATTTGCATTTCTCCCAGCAATCACAATAGGCTGTTGGGGACGTCCTCTTGAGCCTATGGGATCATTTTCTAATTTTAATTTCCCCATTTCAAAGTCTAATGTTATACAGTATAGGCAGTCACACAATAATACATTTGGAAATGATATTTGACATAAGTGATAATATTGAAAACAATATTACATACTTGCAGTCGTGGCCTTTGTGACACACTCTGGCACACTCAGTGCAGCAGCAGAGTGACTCCAATAGGCCGCACGTTCGACACTCGAAAATGTCCTAAAAGTATCACAGTCAAGTTAGCCATATTCATCAGCCATATTCATCTTCTTTACAAGTCTTCACCTGAGCAAACAAGCTATGGTAATAAATACTTGCATCTTAAATTACTGCTTACTTATTTAGGCCAAATCCCAAATCTCCTTTGTACCTGTACCCCTTCCCCTCAGCCCTACCCCTTCAACATAAGGGCTATGCGGTAGGGCTGTAAATGCAACACTTGTAAATAGGACAGCCCTTGTTTGTTTTAATTTTTGATTTACAACAAGCAAAGAGACGTTGTTATTACAGAATATGCCTAATAATTAGGCTACTGTATTATATAATTCATTTTTAAGTTTCTGTTAGTTGTCGCACGTGACTGGAGCCTATCCCAGTGACTTTGGGCCTTATGCGGGGTACACTCTAGAGGAGCCAGCTCATCGCAGGTTTGAGATAGTATAACATATGCTATTTTTATTAATCTATTATACCAGGTCACAGGTTTACTATGTCTATACTATATTTATGCAAATAAATCTATTATTAATAATTCAGCTTATGATATAGTCTTGGTCTGATACAGCAATAAGCTCTGTGGCAAAATTATCGATATTACTGTTTTGACTAGCAAACAATGCTTGTTTACTTTGACAGACTGAGGCTGTAGTTATGGGATGCTATCATTACATGATAAAGACGCCATCTATATCGCTTCATCTCCTCAGTGCGTGCTTCTGTGTTGGATCGTTGGGTCTCTCATACCGTTATAGACTCCGGTCAAATAACAGGTGGAGAGAGTTTAGGCAGCTGCAGACCCTGGTCACGCCCACAGCAAGCTTGAATCTTAGGTAACATTTGAATAGTCCACAGGGGCAAAACATATGTTGTTTAACCAGAGTATTTCCGTGTTTTAATGAAACTCTTCGTACCCCTTGGTCTGAAGTGGGCGTCTGAATTTGCTTCTAAGGAGTGAGCAGCTCTTCGCCTTAGTCCTACCCCTCACTGCTAAAGAGATAAAAAGGATTCCCCTTAAACCAGACCTGGGCCTTTGTGGCCCCAGGGGCCAGATGTGGCCCTCAGCCTGTTTTAATTCTCGTTTCTATTCTTTAACTGTCTTAGCTATGTAACATGTGTCTGCACTTGTCCTTAATAGAGGTTACATGAAATAAATGAAATAATCGATGCAATAGCCTATATTTTACAAAAAGTGCTTATAATGATAAACATTTGTAACCCCAATTAATTTAACGCCTTAAACGCTTGTGAACATGCAAAATTAAGGGGCAGGGCTGAGGCCAAGGACTAAGCTTGTTTCAGTTTAAAATCTAAGGCCCAATCCCAAATCTACCCCTGTGTTCAGGCAAACAATAGCAAAAACAATTGTGATGCTGGGTAATGGTGCGGGGCAGGTTTTATTCCTCTAACCGTGTTTA
The DNA here is from genome assembly GCF_026437365.1 of Eucyclogobius newberryi. NCBI lineage: Eukaryota > Metazoa > Chordata > Actinopteri > Gobiiformes > Gobiidae > Eucyclogobius > Eucyclogobius newberryi. The sequence goes on from NW_027315945.1 coordinate 18,877,759, forward strand.
ACCAGAGTCTGCACCCGAAGGAGCGCTCTGATTGGACAGAGAGGAGACAGCCTCTCTCATTCACAGATGTACCAGGTGCACTTAGGAAAAGGCGCTCCTGTCTCTGTCCATGCTTTGGAGATGGGACCAGGATATCCCCCGACTAGCTGATTCTCAACTAATGAGTTACTAATTTGAAGTAGTAACTACTACTACATTATCTGGTTATTAACTTTAAGACTTAAGGAATCCCATCACAGGACAGACCAGTGCATGTTCAAGAAATAACACTTGTCCAGCAGCTCTGACCTGGTTTATGTGTTCCGCTCCGGTCCAAGTGAAGCTGCAGGTGTCGTTACAGCACAATACATAGAGCGGAGAGTCATCAGGGTTTGTTCCCAAGGGGCAAATCATCTCCATGAAAACAGAGTCTGCATCCTCCTTTTCTGGAACGCCTGGGTCACCAGCTGTTAAGAAAAAAAAAAAAAAAAAGGGACATCAATACTGTTTGGCATCTACTGCAATCAGGGCAAAGAAATGAGACATATTCATGTGACCTACAATTACCTAACCAGCTGTGTGTTGAGTATCTCCAAGATTTACCGCTAGGAAGAATGAATAATAAAAATAGGGCTTATCAGATATGGAATTTTAGGCCGATACAGATTATTTGGAAACAGAGTGGGCCGAACTGACGATGTAACTTGTAGAAAAACTGAAAAAAATATTGCGCTTATTGCAAATCGCAAGTTAATTTATCTGATGACACTAGGGGTGTAACAATCTCGCCACAGTGCATCGCGATTCTAGAATTTCATGCTATGCATCATACAAATTGACAGATGCGCGCTGAAAAATAACACAGAGCCATGTCCTGGCAGCTGAACGTGCAATCCGTTCATGCCGCATTTCGGCACCAATGTCATGCGGACAAATGAGTATCAGAAACTTATATCCTCTGATACATGCCTGTGTCTGCGCAACGTGCGAGTAGAGCACTAAGCTAGAGGTGGGGCAGAGGCACCAAGCACCCCAAAAATCACCCTAAATGACTGTCTAAAACTGTTCTAGAGCTTCTAAAAAGGGCAGAAACTCTATTCCAAGTCAAAAGACCAAGTAAAACCAAAAAGAGGATAAAAGAATATCCTTCCCAAAGAACTGTTTTCTACCTGAATCTGCAAAGGGTTAACATTTTCACTCCCGGAGCGCAATATCAGCAAACTGGTATTGATGCATTTGGCCAATACCAATATTCCTCAATTATGTTGAAATAGGGGTATACCGATACTAGTTTGATATATCTGTGCATTCATTAGGTGAAAATAACCTCATTGTCAGGTCTAACGGTACCGACCCAAACCCCTCCTCAGTAAGTCTCTAAGACAGTGTTTCTCAAACTGTGGTACATATAACACAAGTTGCACGCAGGTTGCCTCTGACAACGGGCCTTCAGCAGTTTGAGCATTTGCTTGATTTAGAGACAAATCTATTTGTCAACCTTTGGGTTAGTCATCATTAATTATGGGTTATTATCATTAATTTATTATTTGGTCTGGACAGTGCATGTTAATGAATATACATGATACACATGTTGTAAACATGCCAATTGTAGCTATGGGCTAATTTTTGTCCATTGTCCCACATTCACTCTCAAACACCAGTATACATGGCGGCAAGGGGGGTAAAGTGTCTCGCTCAAGGACACAACAGTATGCTGTATGCTCTACCACCCCACTGTGGCAGTCTTCCATCCAAGTAACTAATATGGCCCATTCCTGCTTAGCTTCCGAGAACGGGCATTGACAAGTTGGTGTTTGGTATAGATTTTTGGAGAAACCTATTGTGTACTATATAGCCAATCTGAATAATGCATTTAGAAAGGACACATCTAATCATCCTACCCTTTGCCATTTTCTGTGCAGCTTCCAGAACAGTAATAGCAGCAGGATATGCTCTCCCACTGACTGCCAGCATGAAGGGGGTCATCCCGCGGGCATTCCTGTTTCAACATACATAAAATACAAGAAATTAAGAAACCGTTTTGAAAAATACTGTGTTAAAATTATGCTATGAATATTTAATGGTCAGTATGCGGTGAATACATAGTGGCCAGCTCACTTACTTAGCTGAGAGCAGCTCCCTCAGATGTGGCCGCAAAACAACACTGTCACACATTAATTTGAGGATCAAATGAGCATTTGCCTTTCTATCCTTAGATTCAACCACTGATTGTTCTGTGGACGGCCCTGGAAATAAAGGAAGAACTCAGCAACGTGCAATTCAATTAGAGTAAAAATGTAGACTATGTAATTTCAAAGCTTCTACTACTAGTACCAGGTATAGTTGAAGTGCTCGGTCCCTGACTATTCCCAGAGGCGGCAGTGGTGAGTGAGCCCACAGCTGGTGCCAAGATAAAGTCAATGTCACCATCTGTGGATAAAACATACTGCTGTTTAACATTTTAAAGCTGGATTTCAGATGCTGTTTTATTGAGAAGGGTTAGACTCTCACAATGGTATTTTGTGTTTGCACAAAAGTACTAATAAATACAAGTATCACAAATACAAGGTGCTTTGTGAAATACATTTTCCTGTTGGATCTCTTAGGGATCATTAGCCCCCTCTAAAATCCTACAAATGGTAATACTGACCTGGGTCCATGGGTGGAGGATCAGGGACCCAGCTCGGTGGAGCAATGGGAGGAGACACTGGGTCCTGGTGGTCACTGGAGGATGGGCCGGACTCATGTCGGCCAAGACCAGCTGCTCTCAATGACCTGCGCATCATCTCTCTAAGGCGTAGTCTAAACGGAAAAAGGAATTTCAGCATATAATAATAATAATAAATAATAATAAAATTACAAGTACAATAACTCCTAATTTACAGAGAGGCGTATTTACCCTCTGCTGCTAGAGGACCCAGTCCTGTTTCCAGAACTGTTGCTTGACACCACTGAGATGGCATTAGCAATCGCCTCCACAGCAGACAGACGCTCTGCGAATGAGTTTCTCTCTGACCTTTCAGCCTCTAAAATATGAAAATAAAATGCAGTAGTAAGCACAGCACCACAAAGAAAAACATACAGAGTTCTATACTCTGTACTGAGAAATCATGTGTTGATGTTAACCACTAATCACAAGTTACCTTCCTCTTCTTTGGTCTCCTTGTTGCTCACAGGAAAGCACACAGACACAGCGGCATGTAGAATGTTGCGGTTGCCATCACAACGATGCCCCAGAAGAGCTCCCAGAGCCTGACCGCCCTGGTCGAGGAGGAAGGCTTGCTCCAGGTTGACCAGATACTGTCGACATGCCTCATAGTCACAGCGCAGCACGTGCTGCATCAGGGTCTGTTTCTAGAAATAGATTTAAAAAAAATATATTATAGTGCTTACATCAATAAAAATAAAACACAATAAACCTAAAGTCTTACCTCCACAGCCATAATAATAATAGCAGCTTTCTTTTTAATGGTAGAGTTGGAGGGAAGATTGGCCAGCGAGTGCACACCCATTCCCAAGCTGTTTATAGGAGGCAAATCAAGCCAATCTGGATCCCGTATACCTCCCATGCAGTCTTTGGCCATAGGATAGATTGTGCCATTTCCATCCCGAAGGATAACGGGTGATTCCTGAGGATTAAATATATATCAAACGCGTTGAGTTTTAACTTTAAAAGAAAAAGGAAAAAAAGTTGTGCTTTTTTTTTATACCACTCACCTGCCCAGCAGTAAAGATGGCAACGTTTCGTTCACTTTGTCCTAGGAAGGCTAAGTTACTAGTGGGGAAGTTATTCTCCTGCTCAGCTTTGCCTGTTGCCAGGTCAAAGATACAGTATCTTACCCAGTTACCAGTTTTCAATACTGCATGAACTCCTGTAAAATAATATTTATAATTGCTAGAGAACGATAAAAGGCTAAAAAAGTATGTATCCATCAAGCCATTACAGAGTGATTTACCTTTGGAGTCAACATTCACAGCTAGAATCTCAGCCTTTTCAGGAATGCTGAGTTTTTTAGGCGTTCGTTGGAAACAGTCAGGAACTTTAGGAGTTCCGCCAGTTTTAACCACCTGCCAAATATGAAAATATTAAACTTAAATTATAATATACAGCCCGCATCCAAACGCTCATTGTGATAGCTTGCTCCCATACCTGTAGCTCATCTATTCTCAGCAGCCTGCAGTCCTGCAGCAGTGAGGATGGATCCGAGTCCAGGGGAGCAGCAGCAGCAGCAGCAGCAGCAGCAGCAGCAGCAGCAGCAGCGGTTTGGTTGCTCATGCTGTTCGACGTCCCTGGAAACTTCACTGCGACATAAGCACCATCTACTTTCAACACCTGTGGACACCAGTCACATGCATTATTACTTTTATTATAGCTTTGACATTTTAAACAGAAATTTTCAGACACCAAGCATGCCCACCTTTCCTACTGGAACATTTTTTATGTCCTCGACAAACACCACTTCTCTGAGAGACCATTGCTCTTCATTCACTTTCTCTTCTTCTTTGGGAGCTGGTGTCGAGCGCCTTCGTTCTGCAACACAGAAACATTTTTAGATAATTTTAGGCACATCATTCAAGATATTAAATCAGACATTATAGTCAGATTTTTTTATTCAACCCCAAGGTGATAATATAAAGTAATCCAAGAGTCATTCTAGAGTCCAGATGACTAAAGCTGAATCTTTTTCAACAATGGAACACTCCTGGACAAATTAGGGATTACACCGATTTATTACCATATTATCATATTAAAGTATTATACCGTAACATAATGAGTACTTTATGAATTATGGAGCTTTTTATGAAATCCTGACATGCACTTGACTAAGCAAAGATTTATGCACATAATATATAATTAAACAGTGTGACCCCATTTATGTGCTAATAACTTAATAGAGGTAGGCAGCATACTACAAGGTGGTTTCACTTCTTCCACAGTAAAAAAAAAAAAAATCTGTGCATAATCTGTTTCAAAAGGATAGGGGAAAGCCAGAAAGAAATTGGTTCTGTACCAGCGAGATAATGGGGAAGGGAAGAGCCACTGCTTGTTTTGTGAGGCTAGAGGGTTGTGAGAACTTCCAGAGAAAGAATATACTTACTGTAGGGCAGAGAGGCACTGCTCGCAATGGAGGAGGTGTCACTGCAGGTGGAGGCGGGGGACGGAGGGGGGCCCATCTCCGTCTTCACCAGTTCAGGCTTGCTTTCAGTCCTGTCATTGTGCATGACAAATTTTAGTTCATTTACAATCAAACATACTATACAAAACACAATTGACCATAAAAAGCATCCACTGTTAACGCTGCATTATCCAATTTAACTGTAAAAAGAGGAAGAATGTATTTATATTTTATCCAACTTTCAGTCCAGTTTTAGAAAGAATCAAAGTACGATAACGGCTACTTTTAGAGTTCTAGATTATTTCTTGCAAGCTCTGGATGTAAAAAAAACATTGTGTTGCCCTTTTCATTGTCTTATCCAAGGCTTTTGGATAGTGTAGATCCTCCGCTTTTAGTTGGAATCCAGAAGCACCACGGTATCTCTGGCCAGGCATTTAACTGGTTTGCTGAATACTTATCAAATCATTTACAATGTGTGAAATTGGCAGGGGCATCTTCCTTTTTTAGTGTGACCAAGGCAATGCCTAAGGGTTCCATTTTGGGACCAATTTTATGCTCCATATATGTAAATAATATTTGTGCTGAGCCGTCCACCATGTACCATTTTTATGCCGATGATGTGGTACTTTACTGTTGTTCGACATCACTTTAACAGACCATTGAGACATTACAGTCAAACTTTATCGTAGTGCAGTCTCACTTGCAATCCCTAAATTTTAAGCTCTCTTTTAAAGCTCGCTCACTTACTTACTTAAAAATTGAAGATAAAACTAGTTTTTTTACTATAGTAATAAAGCCTGTGTTACACTTGAACCCCACAAACATCTGGTAAAGGCCACTTTCATGCCTCTGTTGGATTATGGCGATGCCCTTAACATTAAAGAATTTTCAGAATGTCTGAAATTGTTGGATACTGTGCATCACTGGGCTCTGAGATTCACGGGTTGCGGGAGGCGCACCCATCACTGTGAAGTCCATGCAAAGGCTGGATGGGCTTTGGGTGCCAGGAGGTTCACACATTGGATGCTTTTAGTGCGTAAAGTTGTCTTCTGCTGTGCACCTTCCTACTTGTGTGCCCAGGTGTGGAGAGTGGAAGGTCATCCGTTTGGTTTGTCTGACCCTTGTGTGAGGACTGACTGGGGGACGCAAGCTTTTTCCCCCATGTAGTGCCTGCAGATTGGAAGCCCTTACAGTCGGACTTGAGATTGCATGAAATGGTTTCAATTAGGGGTTTTGTTCAATTTTAAAAGATAAAGAGAGGGAATCGTAAAAAAAAAAAAATCTTTGTGCTTTTAAAATGTTGATTTTGTTTTATTTTCTTAAACACTTAAATGTATTTTAAATGTGTGATGTTATAAAATGTGTGTGCTCAATCTCAACGGGTTCTTACCTAGTTAAAAAAAGGTTAATTAATTAAACCCTTGGCCATTTTGTTAACATTCATATGCATGAATTTTGGGGCAAGTGCACAGCTCTACAGAAGCTTTTTTTAAACATAGAATTGATCATGGCAACTTTCAAATAATGTCTATCCAAATACCCTGGTAGGCAGTACATGTAGATACTGACTTTATTTCCTGTGTCTTGGTGGTCTTCTCCATGCTCTTGAGGCTTTCTGGTGAGCGCAGCTGGAACCTGCAGCTGTCGTTCATGTTCCAGACAGACTCCAGGAGGACACCCACTTTAGGGATCCCTGCATTGACGGAAAATGCCACTGCACCAGCGTGATACAGTGGGTTACTCCTCAAGCACACCTGTGACAAAAATAATATATAAAAATCAGTTTTCAAATCAAGATTTATATTCTGAAATAAAGTGTTTATGTTTTTTACCTGTGTTCCCACAGTGATGTTGGGTATAGAAGAGATGCCAGCACTAGACTTTGGCTTTTTGTTCTTGGCTCTGGCCTTTTCAAGCATCTTCTTTCTTTGACTGAAAGGCACAACACCCCTATAGACCAAACAGAGGACAGTAAAATACAAAATCAATATACAGCCATATTTAAGTCTAAATAATTCAAATGAAACTTGCCACCAGTAGAGGCTATTCTCCAGCTGCGCACATGTGTAGAGAGCACAACAGTGCAAAGACACCATGCGCTCGCCCTGCAGCTCAGGAAAGGCCTGGGCACTGTGCTCCAATTTAGAGGCCACGGTGCTGAGCGTATCATCCACCCAAGTTGCCACCTGGTAAAACATAAAAAACACATAGTATTAATGATCAAGATGCAACTTATTAAGAATAATGAATAATTTAAGAATAATGAAGTACCTTGTTTGTTTCAGTGGCTACGGTGGCTCTGATGCTGTTGGCAGACAATAAGGTGATCTTTTCATTGACCAGGCCCAGGAAAGGGACACGTGGGTGGTGAATGGATGGATTCTGTGAGAAAGACTTATATAATTAACACAACAATAGTAGTTGAGCATTAGCCCTGGTAGCAAGTACAGTATTAGAAAAGCAAGTAGTTTTAACCAAAGTCTTCACCTGTGCATTCCTATAAGGTTCAGGGTCGGACCACTTCCACTGGTACAACTCCCCTTTGGTGCTTACAGCGACCATCTCTGAGAACAACGCTCCAATGCTCACAAACTTCACACCATCCTAAGAGGACATTAGACATTTGCATTACAGAAAACGCACACAGCTAGTCTAAATTTAAGGTATCTACCTTGTCAGGCCACCACTGCAGCTCCTCGCCCAGGGACACAGGGCTCTGCACAGGAATGCTCTTCTTGTCGAGGCTGGGCTCTCCGTCACGGCTGGTGGAACCTCGCTCTGTGTCAAACGAGGCCCCATCAAGCCAACGACGCTCCCGCAGCCTCAGCACAGACTCCCGTTCCCGCAGCAGCTCAGAGTCCCGTTCTAAAGGCAGAAGGAGAACTGGTATGCAATAAGGTCACACCAGTGGGACAGAAATAAGCCACTCTCTGGGAAAGACCCATTAACATAGTGTTGAGAAAAGAGAAATCTAGAGGAGCAAATTTGAAAGAAAATTGACTGGATGTCTAAGGGTGACAAGGGTTTGTGCACTCAAGCGGAAGGAAAAGGAAGTAGAAGGAAAAGCATGCACATGTGCAAGATGTGGATTTTTAAGAGACTGTCTCATGTGAACAGAAGTGGGCAAACACAGGTGGGCCTTTCTCAGAGAGCTTTGTAGAATTGACCACAATTTAAAATGAATCTCTTAAAGCTACTCAACCAAACAAAGAAAAAAAAAAGATCTTATTTAAAATTTAAATGTTAATCCCAAAAACAAACCGTCACCAGAACATTCCACACCCTGCTTTTCTGTGATGACATGAGGAAAAGTTACCTCTAGAGGAACCTAGGCGGGACAGGGAAGAGCGCCTGAACGATGGGTAGCCAAAATAGCTGATGTCCTCAGAGAACATGGCGTCGGCATCAATAATGACGCTGGGATGGGCCGAGTGAATGTCAGCATCTAACAGGGACATCAGGTCCTCTGTGTGAAAGCAGGACAGAGAAGAGATTATACAACTTCTTTATGCTGAGACAGATGGTCTTTATCAGAAATGTTGATAGTGTTTTAAGTGTAATACAGAGAAATGTAAAGACTACAACTGAACCATTTAAGCAAAGGTAGACTTGGCTCGAGCCATTCCATGGAATGGAATGTGACGAGTCTTTGTTCTTGCCTAGTTTCTTCTTCTTCCATGGTCATTTTGCCACAACTCGGGCATTTTTGACGCCCTGAACATTGATGAAAAGTCACACATGGGGACATAGACGCGATCGGCTCGGCCCAAACTCGAATAAAATGGAGTGCTGACGGGAACTAAACTAGATCAAAAAAGAAATAACATGAAACTCTTAATCTTGGGCCTAGGCACATGAAACTTGGGACAGTGATAGAGCTACCTTTGACGAGTAAAACACACCTGGCAGCGTCGCTCTATGATAAACAGGAAGTCAGCCATGTTGAATCAATGTTTTCCTTTTTTTTTTCAAAATCGTACTTGTCCTATGTTTTTTGTCCGATCGAGCTCAAAACAACACTTTTTGCATCTAGAGACATTGAAATTTAATAAATATTCAGAAACAAATTGATATTCTTTACGATCTCCGCGTAACACGCCTTTAAAAAAAGACTTAATTTCCTGTTTTTTCAAGGACAAGTCACGCCTAATGGAATTGATCTACGGAGCTCATATTTCGCTCACTAATGCGTTTTTATGGTCTGATTGGAAATAATAAATACCCATGTAAAAAATTGACTCTATAGCGCCCCCTACACATTGTGTGAAAAACTCAACATTGTCTGGTTTGTTTGAAACTCATGGATTATATTCTCGAGACACCATGAAAAAAAGTGCATTGCAGATATTGTGTGTTTTTCACTATTGGCCAGCAGGGGCGCAATGAATGCCTTCACTTACTCTTCCTCTTTTATTTTGATGGGACATTTCCTCTCGTGCCGCAGTCTTAGCGTTAGCATTGAATTATCATTCTTTAGGCATTGTTGTTGTTGTTGTTGTTTTATGGCGGTTGGCATCCAAGTGTTGCATTACCGCCAGACTTTATTCCTCAGACGTAGTCCTCAGACTCTGTCGTAGTCCGTAAAAGTACTCCTTCCATTGCTTTGGTGTTACAAAGCCCATGAGGTCATGATATGTCTTTGTGACTAGAATAGTTGTTGTTGTTGTTTCAGAGACCAACCGGCTTTATTCCAGGGAGACTCTTCTTCATCTTCCCTTTGACGTTCGGTGCTTCCACCGTACAGCTTTATTCTTTAGGCTTCATTCTATAGGCTTTAATATGTCCACTGATGTCGCTGCTTGGTAGCCGTGCGTCTACGAGACTGGGCGAGGACAGGAGACCACCCCCACCCCCATCTCGTCACTCTGATCACTCTGACTCCCCAAAAGCAGACCCCCATCACTCCGACTCCCATTAAGCGCCTTTAGCCTGTTTTCTATATCTGCCCAATCAAGCTCCTTTGTTCCAAGGAATCTCCCTGCAGCTTTAGCAATGATCCTGATCCTTTCAGTTCTGCTTTGAGTCTGAGCAGCACAGTTTACAACATCCACCATAAAGAGTACAAAATCCTCTCTATCCACAACCAGGGTATTCTCATTAATTCTGGAACCTGCACACTTGGGACCTCCACTCTTGAAACCTTCACACGTCTTGGGAGCCACGCTGGCCTTTCTCATTTCGCCCTGGCTGGGAGCAGCGCTGGCTCCCCTCTCTGTATTTACTCTAAACTCGTTACTTGAAACTTTCTTGACTGCATCTGCATAGGATATACCTTGAGACCTTTATTTTCTGCACCTCAGCAGCTCTTTTGCTAAACCTGCATCCCCCGAAGGCAGAGCTATGTTCTTCCCCACAGTTACAGCACTTCAGTTTTGCTCCCACGTCACACTTCCCATACTCGTGATCTCCTGCACATTTACCACATCTTTGCCTCCCTCTACAGACCGCTGCAATATGCCCAAAGCGCTGGCACTTAAAGCAACGCAGGGGCGGCGGAACATATGGCCTGACGCTATAGCACATGTACCCAATGAACACCTTACTAGGCAGGCACCTCCCTTCAAGTGTTACCATTACCGACAAGCTGTCACATCTTACCCCAAACCGGGTCACCTTCAAACGCCTAGCGTCCACCACCGTAACTCCAGTCAAATTCTCCTTAACTTCATCCACAGACGTCGCCGTAGGGACACCTACGATAACTCCTCTGACCGTGTTTCTTTCAGGACACTCGCACTCTTGATCACTCCCACAGCTACAGTTAGGCTCTTTGACAATGCCACTGAATTCCACTCCTTAAAGGATGCACTATCCTGTGCAAGCTTTATGATCACCTTACAGTCTCTGCTCTCACCCCGGATATCAATAGCTTCAGCCTCATCCTGCTGCTCATTCCCAGAACCCTCGGACGAGCTAAGGGACTTTTTACGTTTCCGGGCACGTGCAGGCAGAAAAGGCTGCTCCTCCACGCCGTTTGGGCTTTATTCTTTGGGCTTTATTCTTTGGGCTTTATTCTTTGGGCTTTATTCTTTGGGCTTTATTCTTTGGGCTTTATTCTTTGGGCTTTATTCTTTGGGCTTTATTCTTTGGGCTTTATTCTTTGTGTCACAACTCGGGTATTTTTGACCCCCTGAACATCAATGAAAAGTCCCGGGTCACCGAGGCTCTCTCTCCCTTTTTCCCTGCTCAGGTCTGCGTTCAGCACAATCTTGCAATTTGTCAGGACAAACTACTATTTGAATCGCAAACTACACAATCATCAACGGTGAATTACTGAGCGTTGTTTGGTATGCCGCAAAACGCAGCAGAAAACATGGTCGCGCGGGAAGGCGGTTGCCATCATCGCCGCTACCGTGGCTTTAATTATAATAGATGTTCAATTATAAAAATATGGTAATTGGGTTTAAAGAGATCTAGGGTCTCAAATATCAGCATATTGATGGTTTCAAGTATATGTGATAGGCCAACAAACCCCCAGGTAGGTATGACTCGCTGGCGGTGTCATCACCATCATCTCCATCTTCATCATCTCTGCTCAACAGATTGTTAACAGCGAGATTCACGTCCAAATTTGTCCTCTGCAGCTCCCGAATAATGACACTCCTGGACTTTCCCTGCAGAACGACTTGGGCCTGTAGAAATAATGTAAATACAGTAAAGTAAATACTGGGGGGAGTGTCATTAAAAAAAAACTGAATCCCATTTCAATATCAATGACAAAGATCAAATGTTTCTAATAAATTCCAAATATTTGATCCGACAGTAATCCTATACTTGACCAAAAATGTTTAACAATTAAAATATATTAGTACAATAATGAATCATATCGGTTTATATTTAACTTATATTTAATTGTTTCATCTTTTCTTACATCCATCCACCTTTAACATTGACTAATCATATTAAATTAGATAAATCCTGTCATCAGATCTAAGCTCAAACAGGTGTATAATACTTTCCGCACTAATTAATTTCAGTGCGCTTTATAATCCAGTGCGCTTAATATATGGATTAATTCTGGTTGTGCTTACTGACCTCGAAGTGATTGTGTGGTACACTGTGTATACAGAAGTCTAGAAGCACATTTACGGTACTCCGGAACCGGAAGTCCCAACAACATGTATGCAAAGCATTCTGGGAACAGTTGTCTACCGCTACATACGGCGCTGGTGGCACTCAAAATGTAAACTACATTATTACTACAACATTACATCAGGAACAACGCGGACACCTAAATAAAGGATCTCGAATTAAGGACCCCAAGTTGGCTTCTGCCAAGAGACCATGGATCTATTATATTATCGCAAGAGACTTACGACGCAGATTTTAAACTCTGGGCTAAAGTATAAAGTATCAGTCCCAACTGTGGTCTGAGCTTTCACAAAGGCCGGACTCATCAGAAGGTTACAGCGGCGACACTTGGATGATGACGAGATGGATCCGGGGATACAGGATGTATGGCATCTAGCCCAACTGATAAACTTGGACAATGAAGATGAAGAATTTGAGGGATTTGTGGATGAGGGATGAACTGAAAAAGTGAGTGTATTGTGTTGTATTTTACGTGTTATACCTGAGGAAGTCTGGGAGTTGTTGTAAATACGCTGAATGTTGATCTGAATGAGTTGAATGCGTTTAATAAAGCTCAACTGACTGACTTATCTATCCGTTTTGTTTCGCTTAATGCTCTTTATAGTCCGGTGTTCTTTATTTATGAACAATTATCCGCTTCATAATAATCCAGTGCACCCTACCGGAAAATACGGTACTTGATTTTCAAACCATCAAATAAGGAAGGTTGCATTTAATGCGAACTCTTTGTCACATCGTTGATAACATTCAAATCCATGATTTTTTGTGTGCATTCACATCTTTACAATGGGCCCTCAGTCAATCCAAGCACTGCTAATGTCTCTTATGTCCGGTGTTTTGTCGTGTTGATATGCCAGTAGCTCAAATTAACGTATTGGGACAAAAATATTTATTATATTAACTATATACACTATATGTTTAAGTTGTATATAAGTACACAATATATTAAGAAGTTCTAGAGAAGAAGAAATCATATCAAAACAATATAATGTTGTACATAGACACACATTCTAATAAAAGGTCATTTTGTGTAACAGTTATATTTCCCATCAAATTATGCTCCAACAGAGTACAGATATAAACTATAATATGGCCAACTATTTCCCTATCGAATTATTTAGTTATTTAATGGTATATTACAGGACGTAGATGACCATTTTATGATCCTTCAGGACGAAGAAGTACGATCACATTATTCCTGTTCTCAGGTTGTCTCTGCACTGGCTCCCTAGACTTTAAAGCAGCTTTGCTTGTGTACAAGTCTCTCCGTAGCACCAAAGTGCACCAAAGTACATCTCGGACTCTGAGGACCTCAGGAACTGGCCTCCTGCTGGTGCCAGAGTCAGGACTAAATATGGGGAATCTGTTTTATGCAATTAGGATGTAGAACAATCTTTCTGAAGATGATGTTCAAATCCAGGCTAAAACCTTTAACATGCATATGACTGAAAGGCACTCTTCTCTTTTAATGTTCATTTGATAATGATTGACTTTTTAAAATGTGATTAATGCATATTTCCCTGTCCTGTAAAGCACTTTGAATTACTTTGTGTACAAATTGTGCTCCACAAATGAACTTTACTTGCCAGAGCAACTGGGCAGCTCAACTAGTCAAGTTAATCAACTCGACAGGACACCGGTTTACACTAGATAAAGTACTTTATTATCAGAAGCAGACAGCGAGCTACAATCTCATTTTGTCACAAAGTGTGGCTTTTTTTCAGTATAATCTCCCTAATTTACAAGGATAAAATCATGTACCACAGCTTTAATAAAGTACATTGTAGAACTGAAGAATTACCTGAGAAATGAGCTCCTCAGGGATGACAGATGCCGGTATGACAGGCTGGGGCTGGCTGCCTAGGAGACCTGAACCGCGATCCCGCCCAGTACGTATCACTCTGGTTTGGCGTCGAGAGTCCCGAGCGGCTGTGGAAGACCTACCAGAGGTGCCCCCGCTGCCCCCACCTCCAGCACCTCCTCCAGCTCCTCCACTGCTGCCCCCACCTGCTCCGCTGCCCCCTGATCCTCCTGAACCACCACCTCCTCCACCACCGCCATTTACTCCAGAGCTCCAACGACTCCTGTTGTGCACAAACAGCACAAGGCAAGGTCAGAGATGACTGCCAAATAAACACAAGACAAGGGCAGATGCACATGGGGATGGCAAATTATTTTTTAAATGTCCTGCTAATGTCCAAACTGAATTATGAAAGCATAGGCTTAAAGCATAGGTCTAGATCTTATTTAGGAAAATATGTATTTGAAGTAATTATAACCAAACGTTTTTCTTCACCATATATGAAGAATAATATTTTTTTTAATATAAGGAATATTAAGGAATCTGCAAACACTAAATCTGCATTGTGCATTGTACATTGTGCAGGACGAGCTCATACACTTAACACAGCAGAATTTATGTCTTGCAGATCTCACTTTGAAATTATTATTCCACAATAAACAAAAAAAAGGCATATAAACAAATCTGCCAAACCAATATGTTTTGTACTTAGTTTGATGATGGCTTGCACTTTAAAAATACATTGAGCAGCTGTGAAAATGTTAATAAATCTTACCACTACAGCACAAAAAAAAAAATGAAAAAAAAAGTACACCTAACATACAGTATTAAATAGACTATAATCTCTTTTATACACTTTTATGACATAAGTCTATCTCGTGACACTGTGGTCTCTGGGTGCACCTTAAGCCTTGTTAGTGCCGAGCTTAATACACGCAGCTTTAACAGGGCCATTTGTCTCGGTCAACACAGCCAGAACTTACCCAAGGGTGTTGCCTGCCAGTCTGCCCAAAGTGTCTGAACCAGACAGGAACCAGGGCGGATCACTAGTCCTGCCTGGCCTGGAGCTCCTTCCTGTCCCTGAACCACTGCTCAACTTTGAACTGGAAACAAAAGATGGGAGATAGGTTACACTACCCGTAGATGTACCGAATAAGGACAATTAGATCTGGGCATATGACAGCTATGTACCCAGGTTTTTTGTGTCAAATTCAAATTTGTCAACATTACATTGAGAAACATAAGGGTTAATTTGGAGACTAGCATGGCAACACCCTTGGGAATGTGAATTGGCTGCAACTCATTCCACTTTTTCCATTTAAATAGTTATTGGGGTTTTCGGGCTGCGGCTGCGGCTGCCTTCTCCTATTTTGAGGTTTCTTAGTAAAGGGATGCCTTCAACAAACGCTGCGTTTCCATATTAATTCAATAAAACTGTGTTCTTTTTACTGTGGCAACACAGAAATGATTAAAACCACATAATTGTATAGTTCACTCATTTTGTATTTTCTGAAAATAATTGGTTAGAATTTTAAAAGGACATTCAAAAAACAAACTTGAATTGGTCACAAAGAGCAAAACAGAATATATTTCTGTTGGCATTACTAAATCAATTATAATATCTGTTTCTTTTTCAAATGTCTACTATTCATAACACTTTGATTTTTTGTCAAAACCAAATAAAAATAAATAAAATGAATCAACACCTATGTCTGGCTGAAGCGATAAAAATACTGCCGTTACCCAAAAATAAATTATTTGAGCTCAAATAAGACACCAGACTGTAAAGAGCTTAATATCCAAAGATACAATCTTGCATTTTAATAGTTGCAATAACATCCCACTGCTCTGGAACAAGTAGATGCACCATTTCAAACAAAGGTCACGGCATCAGAAAATGCATTACTTTATTAAAAAATGCTTTAAAAAAGGGGCCTTAAGCCTCAAGCACATACCCATTTAACGACTACACGCATACTGAAATGCTCCTAACTTGCTGCCTTGGGAATCAAGAGCAATCTCTTTTGATAAGCAATGTAAAGATAAAAACAATTTCTGGGGCAGGCTGCATTTGAATTTGAAGTCTCACCCATCACTGCCATCCGGTTTGCTAAGTTCCAGGCGATCAGGCTGGACGGCAAAGCTAATTCTACAAACTCGGCCATCCTGAAAAATAAGCAATTAAGATTTGAATCCTGACCATAGACAGATAAAACATATTTAATTGTGCCGTGTTTAAAATGTTACCTCAAGGAGAAATCCTGCATGGTTTGGGCCCACAACACATTGTTTCAGGGAGGCCTGCTCAAGCAGACTGAGGTGTGGGTGACTGTAAAGGCAAGAATACAAGTGCCATTCAGACTACAGATAACTTTATTTTGCTACCACAGGTTAGACAAATGAAAAATGTACCCCCCCTCTGCTGTTATATGTAGTTTGACTTAGGGGTACACGTTCCATCTTTAGTATATTCAGAGTTTCTGTTTAGAACTTTGCACATGAACTTTTTGTCAGTGTATTATCAATATGAACTTCAAAAAAATTGAAAACATGTAAATGATACTGGTCCAGTATAATAGTGTAGAATAGTACTCACCTGTTAAAACTGTATTTGTTGAGTTTTTCAGAAACTTCACGGAGCCTGCCAAAACAGAACACAAATAAATAAATACAAATCTTTGCTACTTATAAAAAAGGTGATTATAAAGACACATCACTAGTTTGCTTTTGGCATAATCATTCAGTGCAAAAGAAAAATGTATGGATATCACAGTCCTCAGCACTGAGGGCGTTGAACAGGGCTTATGCAAGGTGATAAACAGTACCAAAAAGGCAAGCTTGAATGGTTAAAAATATTATTGTCGACTGAGCAAGTTTAGCCACTTAAAAAAAAAACATTAAACATGATCCTGTTGCTTTGATGTCAGAGAAAAGCCAAAGAAAAGTTAACACTATGATAAAAATAATTAAGGCAATCTTAATGAGCAGCCATTTATAAGGCTTACAATACAATGTCTCCTTAGCAATAAACACTACTAGCTGTTAAAACTAGTATCAAATCAATGACAAATCGGGATCAATCTGTAATACAAATCTCAAGTGTTTGTATCAAAGATATGTTATGAAGTATGAATATGGCCATAAACCAAACGCTCATACAACTCCTCTTTGACCACTCATTTAATCTCAACAATGATCCTAAGTATATAAAAAGGTAAGGATGACTTAATGACAAAACTGGGCATTTTACTTATTTTATGCAAATATTTGTTTGAACTGAAGTTTATTCAGTCGAGAACCCATTTTGGGTACAAATGCTACAGATGTGCCAGAATCCCTTAAGATTATTATTGTTATTTCAGAGGTACAGCTTTGACAAGTACAAGTCATTCACAGAGCAGACCATGAGGGTGGGCAGCAGCACATGGTGACTGTAGCAGGAGAAGGCATGTCCAAGGATGATACCGTCATGACCTGCTTCAACTGCAGGACAACACTTAACAGATGTCCAAGTGGATTTTACAACAAGCATTACAAGGTTAATGTTTTAGTCAATTAAAACAATGGTTTTCTATACATGTAATGAACAACCACAGCATAAATTCAAGGTCATTCTAAAACAGTATGACTTTTTAACCTCTTTGTCTTTGTCTTTATGTAGAGCACTTCATTAATCCGATTAATCTCAGTGGGGGATATATATTAGGTTTATTACAAATCACTTCACCTAAGAAAATACAGGTCGCACATATCTCTCACCTGGCAGACCTCTTTTTAAATACATTTATTCATCGAGAAATGGACAAAACCAATGCAGCCACCACCCACCAATGGAAGGCAAACCATTGGGGAATTTTGTCTCATTAAGTCAGACTAAGCCGACAGGTTTTACAGTCACCTTCTCATAATCACCTATACTAAAACACATAATATGACGGCCGATTGATATGTAAGAACAGCCAACTGAACAATCCTCATTTAAAAACACATTACCGAGTTGTGCATTCGTTTCAATGCTAACTGACATAAAATATAAACATGGAAATATTTATTATAGAGATGGCATAATATTTATGAACTAAAAAACACCACAGCTGCAGAGGCCAAAACAACACACATTTGTCAACAGCATGGTATGTTGGAAACGCTCGCTTCTTAGCATTAGCACACAGCTAATGTTGGGTTGCCGTTAGCCAAGCCTACTCATTGATCGTGAAAATAAATAGGTCACCCGCAAAGGAACCACGGTTGTGTGAATTTAGAGTACATTTTAGTTGAGCAGTAAACAGCCCTAGTACTAGTGTATTGGGGTTTCACGACCTTTATTCTTCTTTCTAAATCCCATCCCCCAACCCGCATTGTCTATCTCAACTTTGACTGTGAGCCAACCCTCTACAGCGCTAACGTTAGCACAGTAGCAAGTTAGCGGCTAACAACCGCTGTACCGACTGTTTGGGTAGCTGCAAGCTAACGAGGATTGTTCGATACCGGGCCTTTTATCAACACTTTAATCGGTTTAAAACGTGTAATTCCCCGTGCAAACATATGACATTAGCAACATATTTAAGGCGAATTGGATAGAATACATGCTGCCACACTCTGAACAAAAATATTCAATTTTTTATTTTTTATTTTATTTGTCGATTGCTACACATACCTGTCATTGAGCTGATCCTCGGTCCCGGGGAGCGGGTGAACCACAAAGTGTATAGATGTCATATGGTCAGTTCAGAATCACCCACTTATTCGTGAACGATGTACGAAGCGGATCTTCTTTCCAACACAGTATTTATATGGATTCATATGAGTCGTTTAATGGCGATCGAGAGTAGTTTTCCCCAGCCTCTTCAGCCACATGCCGCCATCTTAACTCCAGCAGGCTGCCCCTCTCTGTGTTGATGAGCGCACATGCAACCCTCTGCTGCTGGACTCCAGCACAAACAGGAAATGTGTCAAATTCACCCAGTGAAGAAAGGCATCTCAAATCACAAATACACGTCGTGCTGCATTGCCTATGTTAGTTCTTGAATAACTTGCCTGTAAATGCTTAAAACTAACGTTACATCATGTGAAAATGAAGCCTTCATTAATGACTGTAGTCTATAGTTTTACTAGACCGACAAGAGCCCCAGATTGTCTTTTATTTTAATGCCGAGAGAAATAAGCGTACTCACCGAATCTAAAATGAGCCTGCATAAAAACCTTTCTTTTGTGAGTATATGCACACTGAAGCTTAAAACACGAAGTGATATTCTGGATATGGGATACACTAAATGGTCTATTGTAAACATATTTAAAACGTAGTCCTTGAATTAAAACATGAAAATCAAAATCTGCCCATGGTTGGGGGATTTCACGCATAAGCCTATATTTTACTACCAGCAGATGGCGCAATTTACATTTGTTAGTGGCCTGAACGTGTCTCATTGAGAGATGCCAAAATACGTTACATGTATTAAGGGTGCACTGTAACTTTGAGGGTCTACCACCTACTTTTCTCCATGGAGATATTGCTTTGGGTGGAATGCTCCTCTGTATGGCATTCATACAATAGTTGTGTTTATTGCTAAATGAATAAACAAATAAATGCATTAATTAAAAGGCATTGTTACTATGAGTTGTCTCACTTCTCCACAGATCTGACCTGAAATTTGGCAGGCGCCACCTGCTTGCCTCCACGGAGATTGATTGATCATGTATAACCTTATAGGCCTTTACAGGTTTATGTGTTCCCTTTATAAAAATCCACATTTGTGTGAGTGTGTAAAGCCTTTGTTTCTCTGTGTTCTTGCACTGCTTTTTATATTGTTGATTCTAATAATTATTATGTTCCCTCTGTTTTATTCCTGTGTCTTGTAAATCTATTATTTGCATCCTGTATAGGCCTACTTTTAATTCTGCAATCTGCTTCTTTGTGCACTGCATGACAAGTTATTTCACTGACATGAGTGAAATGCTCTATACTAAAGTAATATGACTATGAGTCAATTTATTTCATGGCTCATCAACATACAATTATTAGTTTTGTAAGGAAATAACAGTGTTATACTTAATATTGGCAGTAATCTACAGTGCCATCTGGACCATATGGACCATGAGGCAGATCATTCTTATGATCACCACTTCAGAACTTCAAAATAACCCCTCCTAACCCTAGCGGTGATCACTGCTCTGTCCAGTAAGTGTTCATTTCTTTCCGGTCAGCTGCCTCCCAAGGCAATGGGATCAATGGATGATGAGACAAGCCTTGTGGTTGTAAATAAATGAAATCAGTTGTGCAATATAAGAATAAAACCTTCTACTCAACTTAATACAAGTTTGATATAACCATTCAATGGATGGATACAACAATAACACTAAAGTATATTTTCTTTACATCTCATTTGATATTGCAATGTAATCATTCGCTTTAACTTTGTTCTACAATTATATTCAAGTTGTTTATAGGCCAATACATTATCAGTCAACAAATTAATGTCTATAGTTTCTACACAATATGAGGGGTTTATTTGGACTGTCCAATTAATCTTTTCTTTTAAGTCACTTACTAAATCATGTTTGTATTCCCTCTTTTAGTGAATTATTCACACACAATGTTTTCCTTTCTGGTCTGATGAAGTAGAGTTGGAGGAAAAAGTATTCAACCAGTTTTCCAGTTTAGTGAATTGTTTATTATTATTATTATTATTATACAGGCAAGCTTCAGGAACAGCCAATGACCCAATTATTAAACATGCCCATAGAGAAATGTTATTATTTACACCAGTAGTTGCACACAAGATTCAACAAATATAAATAACCAACAATACAACAGCAAAAGGGTGCTTGAGGTCAATGTCTTTTTCATATATCGAACACTTTCAGTCTGAATCACATAGTGGATAATATACTTTGTCTTATAGCAGCGATATTTCATTTGCTGGTAAAGGGTTGCAGCAAAGAAAACAATCAATCCTTATGGAAAAACACTGAACCACTCGTTCAATAGAGAACCCTGTACGCTGCTTCATAATCACACCCAAGCAGACAATTTTTTTTTTTAAAGAATTAAGTATATGCTTTGATGGGGCCAAATGTAGAAAGTTACTCATATGTATAGGGTAAGTCATTTTTGGACACCAGACCTTTTTTAGATTTGGGCCATGAATGCTAAAATGTATTTGCTAAAAACTATTCAAAGTTAAAATTCTGTAGCTCAATTGTATTCAGTAAAATTGTGTAACTATTAATATAGTATGTAAAATAGTATCCAAACAATGCAAACATCTTACATTGTATGGGGTTCACATTGCAGCCCATCACAAAAAATATAGTGTGGTAGCTTCTTGCAGATGGACGAAGACTGCAAATAGCAAAGGAAATAAATATGATCAATCAACTGTAATAAGGACTGCTTACTTTGAGTTCTCCATTTTTTGTTACAAGCTTCCTGCTTAACATTTCACTTCCAAACAAGCACGTAACACACATGAGTATGAGTGTAAATGTAATGTAATGGTCACAGCAAGCTCTTCCTGCACTATTGGTTTTTCACCCAAAAGTGGAATGTGGACCAGAGAAAGCTGACAGACAACAGCTAAAGTTTAAGAGCCATCTCGATGATGGGCAACTGCTAAGCTGGAACAGAGAGTGCAGCAGCTGTTTGGCAGGAATTCGAGAAGTAAGGAATTAAGCAGAAGTTCTTCAGTGTTGCCTCCTGGCTGACACCAGTGTCCTGCATCTCAAACCTAGAATCAAATAAAGATTTTCAGTAAATAATGATGGATTGATAAAAGGAATGCAGCTGAACTATAACACATTCACTAGAGAACTGTGTCCTTGATCCACACCGGGAAGTCTTTCATACACAAGCATAAGCAAGTATAACTTGGTAATTGTGATCAAGTCTCTTTTTCAAAATATTTGAACAGATAGTGAAGATGATCTCACCACTCTCTTGAGGAGATGACATAAAATACAGGGGGGGTTGAGGACTCGTGCGGTTCAGAGCAAACTGGCTGACCCAAGCTGTATGCACCAGCATTGGCGAATAAGAGCCAGTCTCCAACATTAAGCTCTGGCAACAGACAGTGCTCCACGATCTGGTCCATGTCATCCCCAGAGGGACCCCACAGGCTGCTGCAGAACACTGGGGCGTCCGGGGTTGTGCTCTGAGAAATGGAGACAACTTATTAAATTCAGATAAATTAATAAATAATTCAATATTAGTGTTAAAAGAGTCAACAAATACTACTGCATACTCAATGCAGTTATTGGATATTCACCTTGTGAACAGATGGTGTGGCGATCTGTATTTCAGTGAGTTTGCCAGCAAATGGTCCATAGATGCCCTCATTCATATAATACTGGAAAGCTGGCAGGTCGTTTGGAGAAGGGACATCTGTGGAGTGTTGTTATCATTACTGTCAACAAGTCATTTTAAAAATGTCTAACCAGCGTATAAAACAATGCAACTCACCATGGTCTTCGTCTTGCTGACCTCGCAGAGCAATCATCTCCCTTGAAATTATATTGACGGCCAGGGTGAAAGCAGAGGACACAAAATAGCTGCCAGGTTCAGCAATGAGAGAAACTCCAGAAGAAGGAGGGAAGTAGAGCTCCACCATTGACATGACTGCATTACTGATCTGAAAAAGCATAGTCTTGGTAACACAGCATTTGATTTTCTTGCTTTTTTCCATTCTAATTTGAGGGCTATAAAACACACTAACTTTATCAAGTTGAATCACTGGGCTGCCAAAACAACCAATATCCAAGATCTTCATATCAAATCCAATATCCTCCTGAAATGGAGGGGGAAATTAAGAGGTCAAAAAACACCAAATATCTATTACTGGTTTTCAGATTATCAGTAGATCTAATTTTAGGCGTAGTCAGGCAAAATGTTTGTATGGAGATTTTATGAAATGATTGTGTAAGAATGCCATCAATTACCGTGTATAAAATATAAACACAGGTGTGGTTAAACATCTATATAAATTACGAAAACCTCATTACAAAAGTACCTGGCTCTTGGACAAATTATGGGTCATGACATAGCAGATATTTTCATGTATTATCATTCTTTATAAAGAACACAAAGAGGTTCCATAGTATAGTATTACTTACACCCATATCAAATACACAACGGGCATCTGAAATGGCATGAATGTACACATCATCATCATCATCACCACAGGTGTTGGAAATATGACATCTGAGGGAAAAACAGTGCAATTGAAAAATAGGCGCACACACATTTATTTATTTATATTTATATATATTATATTATATAGATATAGATATGGCATAATAAATTACCTAACACCGACCACTTGTACACCAAGCTCTTTGGCACTTTCCAGCAGATGCCTACAGTCTTTGAGGGAACAGCCAAAAGCCATGCTCATTTCATCCTCATAAGAGGTCTCTGATGATACTTGAAGTAGCAATCTGTATGAGAAAAAACGTAAAAAGTATTATTGACTACAATTCTCACAACCACAATTAATATTGCAGTTTAATGCATCAAGTTATATTGTCCCTGTCACAGATAAATACATACTTTGCATTGGTGTTGGAACGAGCTATTTTTCGCAGCTCTGCTTCATTGTCACACACTAGAAGGTCAATGCCATTCTTAGCAGCATACTTTATCTGGGAAACCTGTTTACAAACACCACTGTAGATAATATCTTCAGGAGGGATGCCATGGCTCTGCACCAGCTCCAGTTCAGACTGAAAGAGAAAGACACCAGCTCAGATGAAAGCACATGTGGGCCTGTACTATGTTTTTAAGATGGTAGATGCACAAAAAAGTAGTAGTACCTTATTAGCACACAAGAAGCCAGTGCCAAGAGCAGCTAGGACCTCAATAATGGCTGGACTATTGTTGCATCTGACGGGATAAAAAGGCCGAATCTGTGCCATGTGGGTTTGCCAGAGGACATGCTGTCTCACTAAAACTCCCAAGTCGGCTACAAAGAAAGCATTCTTCTTGGACTGTGAGAAAAAGTCAGATAAAGATGTGAACAGTTATGGGTACATTAAAATATTTTAAATAAAATGCCTCACCAGAGAATGTTCATAAATATGATTGTCGATCACATCACAGAGGGCTGTGCAACTGTCCAAGAGGCCAATAGAATACTGTGGTTCATCAGCAATTCCCTTCATCCTCTCAGCCGTTTTCATCTAATCCGATAGGCATAAAGAATATGGTTGGTACGAAGTAGTCACGCTCACGCCTTATCGAGCCCCTGGGTCCTAGGCCGATGCGTCAAACTATGAAAGTAAATCAAATACAAGATCAAGTAAAAACATATTTTCTGGTTGAATTATGGTTTCATACTTATGGCACCTCTGGACATTTCAGCGCTATCTATTTATGCATTATGTCCATCTGATGTGGAAAACTATGTGCACAATCTAAGTAATTTTGCAGTCAGCAACCAATCAGAGGGCAGACATTCTTCAGCGTTATGAGAGAGCTTTGTGGAAGAGGCTATTCTTCTGAAAAGCCTATAAAAACACAGAGTCTGGGTCACGGGTTCATACAGTTTGCCATCGATTACAGCCAACAATCACCATTAATGCACAGCTAGTGACCCATGATCATTCTTTTTTGTACTGGCATTAGTCAATGTACAATACTGGCGGCACTGGTGTCATAACTCAACTCCCAGTAGCGTTGCAGCATGCGTCACCAGGCTGGACAATAGAAGAGATTACAGTGAACCTACGGACTAAATGAGGAGAGTAAGGAGGTTTGTGCACATTAGTTCCTCTAAGCCTTAGCCAGTGGATCTCAAGATGTGGTATGGAAGCTTCTTCTAGTGTCAATAGAAACGTCTTAGAAGCGGTTTATGTTTTAATTCCAGATTAGTTTTATCTGGGTTCAAACCAGGTTTGAATAGCAGAACAATCTTTTAGTCTTGACATGAAGATTTATGGCCCGGCAAATGTGGGCAATGAGAAGACCAATATCAGTCATGTTTCAAAGCTTTTACTTTTTTGCCTTATTTTGTGTGTCAAAATAAAATGATAAAAGGCATTTATATAATTTAGATATTATTCCACTTATATGCCTTAATAAAAAATCTGAGAGTTATATTGTATAAAAGTCCTGTTTCTCTAAGCCAAAAGATTCAACATATCAAAGCTTTTGTATTTTATTCTATTTTATTTTATTTTTCAACCTGGTAAAAAACTTTCTTCCCTTTTGTCGGTGTAATCCCTCATTCGTCCAGGCGTGTTCCATAGTAGAAAAAGCTTCAGTTGTAGTCATCTGGACTCAGTTTGAAAAAATATAAATCAAACTGAGTCCAGATGACTACAACTGAAGCTTTTTCTTCCCTTTTGTTATCCAGATCTTAAATCTCAGTTTTGTGCCATTTGTAAGATTTTAACATCTTTGTTTCAATTGGCTCCCACCAGGTCATAAGCACAGATTTTACCCAGAGATTCTTCCTCAGCAAGTTCTCATCTGCCACTAAGGCCTGTACAGGAACCACCAGCACAACATTACACTCAATGTGTTTCAATTGTGTCTCGCACAACGCTCTGATTTGAGCTGAAATATCTTTCATTTCATTGGGAAGATTGGGGAAATGTGAATCCCTTAACTCAAACTCTAAATATATGTGGAATGAGTTACCGTAGTCATTGAAACAAAACCATTAGTCAGCAAATTTGTAAAGGCGCACTATGTTACATTTCTGATGTTCCACCACCTCCGGGTACCTATGGTTATGTGTTAGCTTTGCTTTGAATGTTTATAATGTTCCAAAATGTACATGTGTCCATCCCCATGGAGACAACAGCTGAACCCAGTAAGAATAATGTTTTTCAGGGTATTTTATAAGCAACAAAAAAACCTGTGAATAAATGCTCGATAGAAATGTTTAATGTAAAAGATTCCAGGCTAAACAACAATGTCTCTATAAGACAAGAGAGTGGCGAACCCACCACCAGCAGAAGAGTTGCACAGTGCTAGATCAAGATACCAGAAATAACCAATACAAATGTTGTCAAGAAACTATGTTTATAAAAATTATCTGAGAATAGATCTGATGTGCAGCGCCTAAAAAAAGTACAAACTATTTCTGACTTAACTGGGCCATGACTTCATTCGTCTCTGTGGCTATTTTGGTGATGCATGTTGAGATGTTTTATTTCTTCTCGAGTTACACACAAGAAGGCAACTGTGACTAAATAAATTGTTTAACATGATTTTACTCATGCTTGAACTGACAACATGTACACACTGTACTGTACAGTACAACATTAACTAGCTGACTCACATGGATGAGTCCGGGAGGAACTCGTCCACTATCAGCTGGGATCCCAAGGCGGCTCGGCGTTGAAGTCAAACGGTTCTCTGTAAAGAGCTGCCCCTAGGTCTTCGGGATAGTTGTTGTACACCTGTAGAACCAGAAATTGGTACATTTTATTCGCTGATTAATTATTACTAAATATAACTAATTACTATTGCAAATATCTATGTGTAAAATTGACGTATAGGTTTGTAATTGTTTTATTTAAAGTAATATTCTGATTATCACGAAGCTTTTTGTATCAGTAACGTTTTATGATCACAAATACATATGTATGTGGTTTAATGACGGTGTGGGCAGTAAATGTTCATCTACGAATGATTACATACATATATACATAAACAAACGCTTACATATAATTTCCAAAATGAATTAAAAATCATTAAACAATACTGTCAACATGATAGTCAAAGCTAGCCACAGCTAAGCTAAGCGTACGCGTACGCGTAGCAGCGGTACTTACATCTGCAGTAAACCCAAAAGAGGGGACAGAACGCTTTTTCCTTTTGGGCGGAATTTTTAAAGAGTTGTGGAGAAACCAAAGGAGAAAACTGAAGCTGCCATGAACGTGTTGAACGAATAGGTTTGGAGCGTTTTGTCAGGCACAGATCGCACGGACATAGGAGCGCAATACGACTGACGCACACGGACAGAACGTAAACCGTGCGAAACGAATACATCAAGGCAGCATGAACCACAGCCGTATATATCCGCTTTACTATCAAAATAAAGTACTTTCATCGTGGACTTTTAAAATACAAACAATCACGTACTAGTGCATTCAAATTGGTGTAACGCTATATCTTACCAGTGTACTTCAAGGATTTGAACTTCAGACAGTGAGAGATCATTAGAGAAAAGTAAAACTCAAGTAAAGCAAATCAACACAAATTAACATTAACACATAAAAGCTCAGGTTTACCGTCTGTATTGTGGCTCCATTTTGCATTCCATTGTCATCTAAAATTGACAAAATATTGTTTCTGTGTTCTTAGCTCCATACTGCAAAGCAGCCTGTAAGTTCTGAGAGAAAAAAATATCTTCACAGCTGCTGCCTAAAGCTAGAGTTATTGTGACTTTCGAGCTGTTGTGTCTGCCTTTTAAAACGAAACATTTGCATGTCCCCCTCCTGTTGAAGGAGGGTGCTGAGTACTCCCAACTATGTTCCCAACACTTGCAGCCACTTCAGCTGCAAAGGGGGACTGATTGTTTAGACTCGTTGCCACCTTTTGAATGAGAAAAGTTCTTCTTGCACATTCATGGGTTTCAGCTTCCCTTGTATATTTGATGACTTTTGCCCATTCAAAAATAATATTTTGGTTTGAATTGTTCCACTTTTGTTCATGGTCTGAAGTTCTCTGAACACAAGGCAAGCCAAAAGTGCATTTTTCAGCCTTGCATTGAAGCATTTTTCAAATTGGTAAGCATCAAAGCATATGTATGTGCATCAAAGTGACATTTAAATAGGAAGATGACATTGGCCTTTTGCTAAGCTTCACATTTAAGGGGTGAGTGTTTGTAGACTAGAGTTGAATCAGTCCTGCTACTGCCCAGAGCAGTAATCACGCCTTGGGGAAGGGACCACAATAACAGCAGTTGTTTCTGTAATAAAACTATTTATTACAGCCCATTGTAGTGGCTGGCGCTTGGTCTGCATCACAAAAGCGGTTCCGTGTTTTGTGCCTGCGTTCACCTTCACAAATAGAGAATATGTACTATGTCTAATCAGACATAGCATCTAAAGTAGTTTCCAGCAACGTACAATGTTTGATTTCCTTTGTTCGGTCCATAATAGTCACCACATATACTGGGTATGCGAGACTGCCACATGGGTACCACCCACAGTCGAAGCATACTCCAGTGCCTGCATTGTACACCAGGAATTCCTATTTGCAAACATTGCAAACAGATTACATCACTACTAGCTAATAAAAAGACAGAACAGACATTAACCATGAATGTCCAAATGGGATGCTTGCAATTCATATGTTTTTGTAAATAAACCTCAAGGTTTATTTAGATTGATATAGCCATTAACAGCTCAAAACTAAATTAGTTAATTTGCTGTTGGGTCTTAAAGCCAATAGAAACAAAATGGAACTGAACATTGTAGTTAGTGTCACATTAGTCAGTTAACACAGGCAAACTGCTTTATACCAAATCACAGTTGCTAAGTTACTCAGATCTTGTTCGTCCTGTGTTCCAGGGTAGGCTCTATCTTCCCAAGAATTAATTTATAATTTGGCTGATTTTCTTCCCAAATTCAAATTGAAGCTGTTTCCCTTTGGAGTATAAACACATGACTGAGCTCTTTGTAAAGCTGACATTTTGTCTCTGCAGCTCTCTGATTTACTTAATGGTAAGACACTAGGCACAGAGGAAAGATTTTAAATCCTGCTCAGATTTTATGGTCAATCACCTGCTGTTGGTAAGCATGGGCTACTATATTATTTGTTGTCCCTTGACAATTCTCATTTCAAAGTTGAAACCAACTAAATCTAAAGTTTTATCTTATTAAGTCTTGTTTGTTTTTTAGTTTTTTTCTAATGCAGTTTTATGTATAAACCGATACTGATGCTTCTCAGAATGGTTGATTCGACAATAAATATGAGCTTAACTTTCCAGTTATGTTTTACATGCCTGGAAGCTTTATAGTTCCATTTTAATATGGTTTACAAAATGTAAGAAAAAATCTTACTTAAGAAACTTTAAATAGCTTTTACTGGAGATGGATCATGTATCAACACCAATGGCATTTACTCTTTACAACTTTACAAATGTTGCCTGGAAAGTCCAAAATGAGCTTCACAACAAATTGGACAAGAGCGCATTCTGCATTCCAGGTTAAAATAAATGAGCTTCATCTAAACTTTTTTTTGAACCTTAACCCAACCCATGCAATTTCCTCAGGCCGCAGACAAGCCAAACAATGATAATCTTAGCAATTATGTAGCATATGACCCGCATGTCCTCTTTGTTATCCACTGGAAGTAAATCATGATTTTATGAAAGGCCTCTCCTGAATGTTCACTTGAACTTTGCTTGATTCAAATTACAATTAAAAATTTTAACCTCTATATAACCAGGAGAGTCCCATTGATATAAAATATAAAAAAAAACACTTTTACAAGGGAACCCTGGCCATAAAACGCATGAACACAAATGTTTAAACACACATTGTTGCCTGATTCTGATTCTTTCTGGACCTACTGTGGCTGGGCAGGACCCCAAGAATTAACTGAACAAGATGAATGAACCATCATATTCATTTCACAATTTCCTAATGATTTCTTGTGAAATCTGAGTTTAAATGTGCACATACAACAGCCCCTGCAGTGGGCCAAAGACTGCAGACTGATTAGAGTCCGTCTGTCCTGACCGATAACATCCACGTACTGGCCCCAGTCCAGATAGGGGCACACTCACCCTGCTGTTTGATGTCAGGGGTTGGCTCCAGGCAGCCCAACTATTGTGTCCCAAACAATGCACCCCAGACCCACTGAACTATAAACATGTCCCATTGGGGGCGTTTTCCTCAAATTCTGAGCAGGAGACACCCACAGTCAGGAAACCTGACCACGCTTTGCCAAATATAGATGCTCTTAAGTCTCTTGCTACACAACTACTGGCTCATGCACCAGAATTATGTCCAAGGAATGTGAAGAGAAATGCTGATTGATGGTTTTATTGGTTTACATTTGTGTCATTATATCTCACTTTTTTTTTTTTAAATACCCACCGCCACACCCAAATGACCCCTTTGTCCAAAAATGTATTTGTTTCTTCAGTAACCCTCAATTCATATATTTCTACATGTTTTTGTGTCATTATTCATGATTGACTTTCTATACTTGAATCTACTTCTGCTGCCCTGCGACTAAATCACATAACTGTGCCAGCCAATCCGCGCCAATGACCTCTCTGACCACCATTCACATGGACAGGTGTTTTGTACTGGTTTTAAAAAGATAATCACCAAGTTGTCCTCCTTCTCAGTTGGATACATGGACTGACCATGCCTGATACTCAGCTCAGAACTTCCAGAATTCTCTCAGACTCATAATGTTGCAGGTGCTGGGCTTTAGGTGGTGGCCATTCAGATCAGAGCGAGGACTCAGAGGTTTAAACCAAGGATCTGGCAACCTACTGTAGTTGTAAGTCTTCAACGTGTGTGTTTTACGTTATACTGTAAAAAAGAAAAAAGAAAAAGGAGAGAGCGAAAGTATACTCCGTCGTACGAAATATAACAATTCACGTCACAGTTTTTTGTTTTTGTTTAAAGGCTAAATAAGCATTGCACTTGTTATCAGTAAACGCTACAAATGATTTGAAGATGTTTATGAAATTTAAAATAAAATTAAAATTTGATATGAGCTTTTGTGTCTTTTCTGCAGTACTCTTGTTTGACGGCAGGTGTCGCGGTTATTTCCTCAGGCAGCGCAGTGACGGAGGTCTTCCGGTTCCTCTTTGTAGCAGAGATCAGCTGACTCTGATGCTGCTGTCAGGAGACCTCACGAATTGTGTTCACTTGTCACTATGATCACTTCTCAGGCATTTACTGCTTAAAAAGAGCCGAACAATCCCTGGCTATTTGGCAAAAAGAGGTGAGTGTTATTCGAGTGTCGAAGCAATTATCACACGAGTTTTTTTGATAGCAGAAATATGTCGCTTAGGATGGCTATAAGCTAGGTTTGCTTGACCTTAACCATTATTATTGTCAATTAAGCTTAGCATTTTGTATCATATGCGTAATTACAGCTTTGTAAAATCGCAAATAGACAGTTTACATAAATGGATGCATTACATCG
Source organism: Eucyclogobius newberryi (assembly GCF_026437365.1). Taxonomy (NCBI): domain Eukaryota; kingdom Metazoa; phylum Chordata; class Actinopteri; order Gobiiformes; family Gobiidae; genus Eucyclogobius; species Eucyclogobius newberryi. The sequence continues at coordinate 18,908,870 of NW_027315945.1, forward strand.
TATGGTAAGAAGCATCTTTTCAAAACGGTATAATGGTAAACACCATTACACCATTTATGAAAGCAGACTTAAAAATCGTAAAGTACTAAAAGTAACAATACTTGCTACTTGCTATTTTCATTTCACTTCCCCATTTCCATGAGTCTAAACAGTCATATATTTCAGTTCTTACAAGCTGCAACGGTGCATAAAACATGACTGAGTTTTGGTTGATCTCTGCTCCTGGAGAGAAGACTTGTCAGCAAACATGGGACAAAATGATGGCCGCCACCGCACCCAATGTTCTGTCCACCAACCACAAGTTTAGCATCCCAGACCTGAAGGTAATTCACCCAGACCATATCATACCTAATAATTGGCTCCCTGCACGCCAATTTGTTTGTATGTAGCTTCCGGAAGTTTAACACACAGCTCTAAAGGCAGCACCAAAATAGTTGTACAGTTCATCCTCTCTACTTGAAGTTAATCTTGCATGGTGAAGATATAATGAGTGCAATCAATGTTCAACTAACATATTGGTTGAAAGTTTCAATTTACTAAACTTATTAAAACATCTAAACATTACAATAAATGATCTCACCTTTTACATCCGCTGTCAAGAATAAGTCACGTATTTGCACAGAAAGCTGTTTTTTAGCACTGTCTGCATGTTGGAAGTCTTTGTCCAAATGAGGGCCAGACCAATCTTGCTCCAGTCCTTTCTGCGCTGGTGGCCAAGTGACCCGGCTGACCTTGGTACTAGCCACACTCTAGGAACATTTACTGACGCATGAGTGGATCTGGACAAAAAGGCGCCATTCTAAGCACGGCGGGCCCCTGTATCTAGAGTTGGTGTGCTCTGAGCGATCCCCAACCCATCGACCCCACTGAAAAAACACCTCTTAAGTCGAGTCTTCATCCGCTGACGTTGGACTTTTGTTCTCTTTTTTTTTGTCCTGAACCAGGTGGGGACCCTAGATGTTCTGGTGGGACTGTCAGATGAACTGGCTAAACTCGACTCCTTTGTCGAAGGGTATGCTGTCTTTTTTCTTTCCCACATTTTTTAAACTTAATGTAAGTTATTTTTTCCAAACTTGCACAGCCCAACTATCACTCAACCATTTCCTGTCTGAATAACTGAAGTTAATAGTCTGAGTGTTCCAGACAATTTATCTGGATTCACGTTTTTAATTAGGATTTTTTTCAGTTGTACATATTGTAGTATTTTAGGATTGTTGAATGCAGAATGTGTTTTCAGACATGAAACTCTCTTTTGGATTCTTGTTCAGAGGTTTTGTGATGTGGCCGGCTAACCATTCGCTAATCCTTTGTAACGATGAGGAATTTCACAGCTCCCTGAAGCCAGCAAGAGTTTTCAGGCTAAATTTGGTCATTTGCAGTTGGGTGATACTCCAGCCACTTTCTTTAGTTTTATTTATTCCCATTGACGTATGTGCCGCCTTATTGTAGAGGTGTAATTTATAGTCTTTCTGAAAAATGTACATCAATGTACAAGGTAACACTCAGATGTAACACAGATACCGCACTTCCTTTGTAGATGTCTTCAAGACTGTGAGAAAAGGCAAAACGTTCTACAGGGCTTGTTTAACTAGCTTAAGTCAAAGTGTTTTTGTTGCTGTATGTTTAGTTTCTGCAAATAAAAAGTCTAGTATACTATGTACAGTGTGTGATGGGCAATTGGATTATGTGTTTGATGAGGTATTATAGGCATATTTGTTATCATATGCAAACCCTATACAATTTAAACTCAAAACATCCCCATGACAAGTACCTCCCTTGTTCATTTCTAAAATATGTTCGAAAAATGTCTGTTTGGAAGGCCATCCAATGCATCCTTCTTATATTATGAAACACTTAGATCTCTTCATGGCTCTGCTTCAGTATTTTTTTCTTCTCAAATCCTTGAACTCTGAGTGGACCGTGTTATAAATCTCCCTGTCATAGCATTAGTTCAGCAGAAAAATGTGAAGGTGTTTGATGTGATCCAGTGTTTGCGTTACACATCGAGAAACGAGGTCAGAATGGCTGTGTGAATGTGAGGTTTCCATTGGTCTTGGTGGGTGCTGTTTATGTTACCGAGCTGCGTATTCATGTCTGTTGCTTGTTCACAGTGTGGTGAAGAAGGTGGCTCAGTACATGGCTGACGTGCTGGAGGACAGTCGAGACAAAGTCCAAGAGAATCTGTTGGCCAATGGAGGTAAAGAAGTTTAAATCGTTGTAACGTTGTAAGGGACTTGACAATCTCTGCAAAATTACCATGTAACACAATGTCAAAGGTCTCTTAATATTATGGAATGTATTATCTATGTTAAAAAGTAAAGGGATCTGCATAGCCCATGATGTTCTGTGTTCATTTGTGAACATTAACAAAATCTAATGCATGCAATCATATCTTTCAGTGGATCTTGTGACCTACATTACACGATTTCAATGGGATATGGCAAAATATCCAATTAAACAGTCACTGAAAAACATTTCTGAAATTATCTCAAAGGTAAGTTCTTTAAAGATTTAGAACATGTGTTGTGTATTGTTGTTTATGACTTCCTTCCTTTCAGCAAATTTCTCAAATTGACAATGACTTGAAGGCCAGAGCATCAGCCTACAATAACCTGAAGGGAAACCTGCAAAACCTGGAGCGAAAGAATGCGTAAGTAGCTGGTGCAATACAATACAAATGTGTGTGTTAGTTAGACTTTATTCAGAAATTGGACTTCACTGCATTTTTTGTGAAACTTAAAAAACAAAAAGGGAAAAAAAGCTATATACTCAGATAAAACAACAGTGGCAAAGGAAGTGTTTATGGAACAGTAAACTCAATAATATAATATTAATAATGCATCAAATAACTCTTTACCACAGCTGCACTGGGAAGTTAGTCTGCCCTCTGACCACCACCAGCACTCACCGCACTCATGCACACACCAGTGTCTTGCCTAAGGACATGACGTCACTGGTCTAAGCGGGAATTGACCCTCTGACCTTTGGGTTGGTTTACACGTACCATAGGAGCTGATAACTAATTATATTAGTCGATTTATTATTGCAATTTACCAAGTGCTCACAACAAACTTTAAACATGTACCGGTATATTTTCTCTATCGCTGTTTGCGGTTTAATTTATTGGTGTTTCTCTTCTCTTCCACCAGGGGGAGCCTTCTCACCAGGAGCCTTGCTGACATTGTGAAGAAGGATGATTTTGTACTTGATTCAGAGTACTTGATCACTATGCTGGTTGTTGTTCCAAAGTATGTTTCAGTAGATCTTTGTTAAAATGCAATTAATTTGAATTAATTACGATATATAATATGGTTTTCAGGACTGCGTATCCTGAGTGGCAAAAGGCATATGAAAGTCTTTCTGAGATGGTAGTGCCTCGCTCGTCAACGTAAGAAATCAATTTGAACTATGGGAGTTCCTTCGGGTGCATTTAATTGTAAATGTTTCTCTTTTACAGTTTGTTGTTTGAAGACAATGACAGCGGGTTGTTCAATGTCACTCTGTTTAGAAAAGCCATTGATGACTTTAAGCACAAAGCCAGAGAGAATAAGTAAGATATATGCATGCATTTATAAGGCTCGACTACACAGAAAAAATGTGGTTGTCTTAATAAAGCTATTATCCAAAGATGCTAAGCTTAAACTTAATTTTAGATTCACAGTCAGAGACTTTCAGTACAACGAGGAGGAGATGAAGGCGGATAAAGAAGAGATGACAAGACTGTCCACTGATAAGAAGAAACAATTTGTAAGTACTATATTCAGATTTATACTATATACTATTATTCTGTTCCTAATTCACAAACCCTTTGGTGCATCGCTGGTATTCACATTAATTAAGTGTGTGCACAGCTTTTGTACAGCTTTTCAGCAAAGCCCAAAGCACAACATACACGTCAGACTCTTCATTCTTTCAAGTTTGCAACAGATTAAATTAGTGTTACTGCACCTATGAATCACCTAGTATTCTGTTGTTCATCCAATCCAAAATTGTAATATATAACTTGGTTTACTTTTCTACAGAGTTTATGTACGAAGACATAAAAGAGTGAATATAATCCAAGGAGGACATGTATGTTTACTAGAGTAGACCATGTGTAAGAAAAAAACCCACTGTTTCTCTAGTAAAAGTTAAGTTGTGGTTGAAGCATTGAGCTAAAATGATCAGCTGATCTCAGATTGATTTAGTTGTTTTGATTTGTTTTTATGTAATATTAGTGGTGCGGTTGACTAAAATAATAAAATTACTGAAAAATGGATGAAGAATAGGGGTGTTAGATTATTCAGTGATTATTCAGGTCACAATATATTCACAATACAACTAGAAATTAGTGATGATTCATATCATAAAAGTGATGTTTTCTCTCCCAGTAATAGTAGTTCTAAAAGGACTAGGGCTGGGCGATATGGGGGAATCATTTTTGATTGATCTCGATTTTATTTGGTCTTTCCAAAAACAAAGTTAAATTACTTTTAGTAATTTAACTTTGTTAAATTACTAAAAGTAATGAACATATGCCCATCATATGTTCATGATTTCATGAACATAAACTATACAGACTTTAATCTGTGTAATTTAACACAAATAATATCAAAATTTCCTCCTCCAAAGTCTGTCTTCTGCTCAAAACTACATGTTTTTACTGACAGGATCGAATGTGGACTCAAAATTCCCTCTCAAATAATTTACGATTTGACATGACTCGATCTGTCAATCTGCTCTTTCGATTACAGTATTTGCCCAGCCCTAATACAGCCCTTAGTCAAGAAGTTAGTTAATTTCACTCTGATGTTACGAGTATGTTTTTATCTTCTCTTTTCTTTTGCTCTTTGCAGGGACCTCTTGTTCGATGGCTCAAAGTGAACTTCAGTGAGGCTTTTATTGCCTGGATTCACATTAAAGCACTAAGGGTATTTGTGGAGTCTGTGCTCAGGTACTATACATGAATTACTATCCTCATTACCAGTTATGCTGTAGGCAAGACCAAGTTAGTTGACACTATGTGCCATAGAGAAACCACATCATACCAACTGAGATCACGTCAAAACTAATAAGAAAAAAAGAGCCCATTATGAGGGTTTATTGTGAAAATCTAAACGAGGAAAAGGTTTGCATTACTTAATTAGCTCCCAATGTTTCAGACGAGAGAGACCTGTCCGTTTATATGCCTTGAGTGGATTAAACATTTTAATATTTCACTTTTTGAAAGGTATGGGCTTCCAGTGAACTTCCAGGCCATGCTTCTTCAGCCAAACAAGAAGAACATGAAGAGACTGAGAGAGGTGCTCAATGATCTTTACAAACATCTGGACAGCAGCGCGGCGGCTATCATTGATGTAAGTATAATATCAGTATTTGTTTCCAGTATTTTTATAAACGGATGTATTTGTAAAACCATATATTACTATTTTTTTTTAAATATCCGTGACTATTTTATATGGATAAAGATTGAGCAGTATGGTTTTTGCTAAACTAAAGCTTTACTGGTGCTCCCTCTTCTGTTTGAACTCTATAATTGCAACTACGTTCACCACAACCTAACCTGGAAGAAGCCATATTGTAATGGATAACACTCTGAGTCGAGTTCTAGAAATGAAAAGATGAAAAGAAATTTGGTTTTAGCAAAGTCTAACAATAATTAGTAGGTCAAGTATGAATGTGTATATTAATATAATGTTATTATAATTGAAACTGTTTCAAAAGGTGTTTTCTATGTTTCATTTAACCTCCACAAACCCATTTATCTCTCAGTCTGCAATGGACATCCCAGGACTGAACCTGAGCCAGCAGGAATATTACCCATACGTCTACTATAAGATCGATTGCAACCTTCTGGACTTCAAACCCTAATCTTAATGTTTTTCACTGTATCTTTATTTACGTTTTTGTTCCATTTGGTCTCACTGTCGCCACTGCCCATCGCGCTGCTTACGTGACATCGCTGCATGCCCTTCAGTGTGAATTGTTTGAGGTTTCTAAAGGGACAAAAATATTTTAAATATTGTTTTTGTTTACAAACCAAATCAATTTAACTTCAAGTGAGAATTTATCATTCCATATGTGTTGTTGTGTATAGCTGTATCATAGTGCATCACCAGGTTTACAAATGGAAAGCCACTGTATCCTTACAGCTGTGGTTTGTGAGTACATTGTAGAGCATAAAGTTGTTTTATGAGTGCGTGTTGTCTTATGTTGTGAATATTGGCCGTCAGAAGAGATCTATATAGATGTATTGTGTCATTCAAATATTGAATCAAAATTGTTGGTGGCAAAGTGATTATCGTGAATAAATAAATAAATAAGAAAACCACACTAAACTTAAATTATGTTGCAATCTGTACTTTTCTTGGTATTATTCTTTATTATTCAGGACTGAAGTTCTTTTCTAGCGGCAACGGCAATGATTGTATCAATACACTTTAGGCTTGAAAAGATAATTTGGCATTATTTAAGATTGAAGACATACAATTTGCTCATTAAAACAATAGTAACAAGAATGAACTGCACAAATCTGGATTTAGAGCTTTGGAAAAATGTGCAGGCGCATGGAGGCAAGAGGAGAGGGAAATAGTTCCTCATGAGTGAATCCTGATGATGTATGATCAGCTGCAGCGCCGGTGGCTGCTTTAGAGGAATTTAAACTGTTTGCTCCAAGACGCAGGCAGGAGAAACTTCTATTGAGTTAGTTACACCTTTACATCGGGTCATAGCTTTTTCATCTATTTTTAATACATCAATAATAACGTTAATATTATTTTTTAAATTATGTTAGATAACTGAAGCTAACAAAAAATTGAAATGTTGCTAGTGTTTAGCCTAAGAATATACAGCGTACATACTGTGTAACCTACATACAAGAGTAAAATATTATGTCTATCTTAATAGTAAAAATAAAGTGGTTTCAAGATACTGCATCTCATTTAGGTGTATTGTTCTAAATCTAAGTTTAGGCGTGGGGATGAAACTGAGCCATGGGGATAATCTTGACAGTAAAACCCTCTGGACTGGACGAGGGATGGAGTGAGGGAGGGTCATGTGATGAGGGAGACAAATGAGCTTCCAGAAACACCGCACACGCACGCGCACACCCGGACACACGCACACGGACACGCACGCACACACGGACACACGCAGATACACCGCCACAGTCATAACAGTGTTTTAACCGCCACCGACCGCCCTTCACCACCGCGGCCGCTGCACCGACAGCCAGGCCGGTGAAAGCATCCATGTGCTGGGGTTAGCTCTCGTCGCGCCTCGGCCTGGATCCGCTGGTCTGATGGATGCTGCGGCGGCGCTCAGTCCCACGGAGGAGCTGTCTTTGGAGGAGATACTGAAGCTCTATAACCAGCCCATCAACGAGGAGCAGGCATGGGCGGTGTGCTTCCAGTGCTGCCGGACCATGGCGAGGGGATACCGGGCTTCCAGGAGGAGCTCCACCGAGACCGGAGCATCCTCAGCCGCGTCCCCGGGAAAGATATCTGGACCGGGGGATGTTATGATACTCAAAGACGGATCTATACGCGTGGAGCACCAGACATGTGAAGGTAACTTCATCTTTAGCACTTGTCTTGGCCCACTTTGTTTGTTTAAGGTTCAAGTTTGGAAGGCTAGCTCATTGTTAGTCCACAAATGCATTTATTAGGCCTAGTGTTTTTTTAATTTTAATTTTACATTGAAGCATCAGTACAAACATTCGCCTGATTTGTGGAATAAGTGGAAAAGAAAGCTTCAATGCCTTCAGTAGGTTTCTTATGTATTTATTTTTTTAAGCACTATGCCATATTCTCCATGCTAAATTATGCCATCACAAAATGAATCAAAGAGAGACCATTTGATCATTTTGGCACATGCTACATGGAACCATATGGTCACACATGCAGCCCAATGTTATGCACTCACAATGTTTAGTCTTCGGATTTAAAATAATAAATGCCATAGGGCTATAATTTTTAGACATAAAGGCTATTTCAATTTAAAATGTTAGTTGGTATCTTAAGTTTGGTGTTGATTGGGTTAGTCTTGAATACGTTTTGCACTTCAGCCTAAACACCTTCAGTCATTATTTATTTGTATTATAACACACAAAATCTCCTGTCCTGTAATAAGTCCCATAAAAGTCCCATAATACCACTACTACTACTACTACTACTACTACTACTACTACTACTACTACTACTACTACTTCTACTTCTACTTCTACTTCTACTTCTACTTCTACAATTGATTTTTACAGTAATCAATCTATTGTCCATTTGGTTTGCAGCCTAATTATGAAACTTAAGTTAGTTAATATAAAAGACTATACCGGCTACTGCTGGCATATACAGCCTTGTCTAACATGCTTTAAAACTACATAATTAAAAGCTAAAGCTGCATCTTTTCACGCCAAAGTCAAGGCTGCTGCATTACACTTGCCTATAAACAAAGAGCTGCGTTCTCCCTCCACGCCACACCCACTCTCTCCCCTGCTGCTGTTTAGTGACTGTGTAAAAGTACTGTTTTTCACCATATCTCCATGACAGAAGACATGTGCATCGGTCATGTGTTTTTTCATCTTTTATTCAGACCCTATTTGCCTCCATGAGATCAGTGTGCTCATCTGTGTAATCTGTTCATAATAACAGCTTGAATGTGTGAGAACTGACATTATCCACGCTTGAGCATTATTGAAGTGCAATGAAGGCAAAAAATAACAATTATATATTTTTCATTTACAGATCTGTTTCAGTTTTACTGGATAATGAGTGTTTCATAGAAGCAGATTTAACTCCTACATGCACAAATTCAACGAGCAATTAACCCTTTATTTTGGATCTGTTTGACCCATTTCTGATATATCAACACATTTATAGTACTTTCTTGAACTATACTTCTATTTATACTTCTTATATATTTTGTTGAACTGCTCTTCTGATATTGTTTTTTTAGCCAAGCTTTTTAACATATATCGTTCACTACAATACAGTATCTCACATTTATATATGTATAAGACCATTTTTTTTGCATTAATACACACCAAATTCACAAATGTACTTATTTGATCTCGATCTTGATTTCTATATCATTTTGCAAATAGACTAACAACTAACATATTCCCCACCACAGCTCTGCCTCCATAACACAAACATATATTCAATAAACTAGATGTATTGCATTAGATTGGGTTAAACTAAAGCTAATGGGTTGCAGTGATGATGTTTGCAGCCATACATTTCTCATCCATCTTCCCTTGTCTAGAATGGATTATCTAAGAGCCTCAAAAACAGAGGCATTTACCACAGTGACATTTGAAACTGAAGTACTGCAGACTCAGTATTAAATCCAATAAACAGGCCAATTGTTCTATTTGATAGAAGTTTAAAATCACATTGAAGGAGCACAGCTGTGATGGTGGCGCTGTTGTGGCCTGTAGCTTACACAGTGTATGTCTTGAATGAATGGGCTATTTTTAGTTGCATGGATCCTACCATTTGAGGACTAAAAGGGGTGATTTTTTTCTGAGCAATGTCACAGTTAAGTGACGCAGAAATGTAAATAGGAAAATCATGGAAGAAAAATATCAAAATAGTATATTCTTTGAAATTGTTTTGGAATTGTGTTACAGGCGCCATCGGTCATATGCACTGAATAGTATGATTGAAATGTAGGTTTTGAGGGAAAGCTCATGTTAGACCAGATTGGAATGGTTTGGACATTTTAATGAAGAGATATGGATGATGACGTTAGAACGGCACAACAGAAGGCTGAGAGGAAGACTAAAGAGTGGGCAGTATTGACGAACATATTTCTACTGTATATTTTCTTCAGCAATATTATATCAATCCAACAAAAAATTTTTAAAATATTTCTTTAAAAGTAATAACTGAGCTTTAATGATTAGAAAATGGCTGTAAAAGGAATCACAAAGTGCAAAAATATCATAATATTTCAAATAGCATCAAATAGCATTTTATGTTTAGTATACGATACACTCGGCATATCTTCAAAACAACATTCACAATATTATCTAAATTTAGGTTTTAGATGATTTTGTCTGATTAGTGGTTCTGCTCATTTAAACTGCTGAAGCAGCCTGATGGGCTGAGGGCTATTCAACATAAGACCCGGGGGTCTTAATTTGGCCCCCAACCCATTTTCCAAAATAAATATAAATATACATATAAATATACTGTTTAATGCTGGCTTAGCACTAATTTAGACCTGGTTGGTTCTAGTCTAGTCCTAGTTTAATTCTTGTCCGAATCTATCAGTAGTTATTTTATTGTATTAACAAAATGTATTGAAATTGTGTTACAGTAGTATTACAGTAGTATTACAGTAGTATTACAGTAGTATTACAGTATTATTAAGGTAGTGGCGTGTTGTTGACCTCCACAACGCCCAGAGGCCTTTGCCCGCCTGAAAACCTAAGTTGAATTGCCCTACTGTATGCTATGGCTTGCAATATCAACCTGGCTTCTTGAAATATACAATATCTACTTGATAACAGCAAGAAGTCGCAAGCCCATGATGTCAAAGCTGTTCTTTTGTTATATGTTACTACAAATACTCTTTTGTTCTTGTTGTAAAGAGGCATTCGCAGACACTGCCTGGAGTTGTGTGTCAGTTTTTTTGTTAAAGTCAGGACTTTGTCGTCAATGATCACATGTTTCGCATACATTGTTGTAGATACATGTATGACTAGGACAGGTCCAATTTCATAATGTCTAAACTGAGACATACAAACATACAAGACATGCCTATTGAAGGCTGACCAAATAATAAACCATGTCAAGTTTATTAAAAAATATCCTACTATTTTTACTGAATGTATGCACTGATCTGAAAACTCTGTTTTCTTGTTTCTCTGTAGGTAAATTCAGCCCTTGCACAACAGCAGAGGTGAGTAACTTATTATTTGCTGTGACTCAGTGATGTGTGGGTGCAAAATCAGGTGTCATGGTTTACTTGGGTATTTAAATATGATTGCTGGTAAAAATTGAACAGAAATTTGTTCACACACACCATAATGGATTGACATTGCAACCAAAGTGAAACCAATGTATTGTTAATCTAATGTAACCAATGTAAGTTAACTTAACAATATGACAAGATAGTTATTGTGTTGGAAAGAGGATATATTTGAAATAATTATTAAGTTTAGTTGCCGTCAAATTAGTTACAGTAAAGCGTGCAGTTGAAACTCAAATGACATGAAGATTAGTAGCTGCAGGATTAGCTCAGACACACTGCAGTTAATTTGATAGCTGTGATTTACCAAAAACTTTGTATTGTAACATATTAGTTTTCTAGATCAAAAAATAAATCAGACAGTATGTGGCAAAATGTAATGTGCAATGTAGTGGGTAATCATTTGTTGATGTATTTTATAACTGAACTTAACACAATTTTGCATAAATACTCACTCTTTAATTTCAATGAAGTCCATATACGTTTTTCCTGGCCTTTCTCAGTCTTCACAGCTGTAGACCTCAGCTGGTTTCATGGGGGTTATTAAGTCCTTTCCTTTCAAATGTCACACAGTACGGAGCCTCATCTGACGACATAATTAGACGGCTAAGTGGCAGCGTCTCCTCCCTATTTGCACTTTCACAACCACTGCTATTATATCAGCATTGCAAAGTAAGAATTATGGAAAAGCCAGATTTAGACGTTTTAAATGACTTAGATATTTCGGCTACATTTCACTAGCTAACAAAACTGCTCTTTGATTCTTGAGTTTAGCAGTGTGAAGATTGAAGAAAATATTCTGCGTGGAATTGGCCATAGATTGGTGGAGAGCGGGAGACACGTGTGGGCCTGGAGCTGACAGATTAAATCCACTTGGTTTTTAAAGGTCATGAACTGTGAGAAATGATGTGGTCAGGAGAGTCAGATGATGCTGTTTTCTTCCCCACCAATGAGTCAGGTTCATCCGAGCATGGCATGCCTTCAGATTTATCTAACTATGAAGTGTCAGAGCCATAGAATTTAGATATCACAAAGGGTGTAAGTAGTTCATTTCTCACTTTTGTCACTTGCACTCCTATGCCAGTTTACAATGTAATTACTTTTCACTTCAAAATACAGTTTTGTTTTTAATAAAGTAATTTTATTTTCAGAATACAACTGAGTTGGTATAAACAATTATTTGGCACGCTTAAAATTACATTACATTAAAGGTGGAATGGACGATTTTTTTCAGCAATTTTTTTTTATCATATTTCCTCGTGGCGTGGATAAATCATTTGTCCTGCCACGTGTCAATCATAAAACGCACCTACCGCTCACCTGCAGCCGTGTCAGGCTCGTCCCCACGTTTCCGCGTGCCTAAGCGCATGGATCTATCATAATATAGTTCCCTCAGTGTACGGGGCAAAATGAAGACAGAAGACAGTTCGAGCTGACGCAGAAGTGGACAGAAATCTACGGGGGACGAGCGATGCGATGTGCTCCGTTGCGCTAATAAACAAACGCACGTGTGTGTTGTATCGGTCCGCACGGGGGAGTGCGCATGCGCACTTCCGCCTGCGTTCTCAAATCGCCGAAAAATCATCCATTGCGCCTTTAACATTATTTATAGTCTATAGTGTCTCTTTTGTCAGCCTTGTGATGGGCCATTGACACTTCATAGTGATATGTTATTAAATACCATATATATATATATATATATATATATATATATATATATATATATATATATATACTACAATTATTTGAAAGGCGTTTTGACCTTTTGCACTGGATGCATTATTTTTTGGTGACTGATGTTTTCAGCTAAGTGCCTTTCCGCTAGCACACGGTCAGGTGTGCAGATTTTGTCCAGAAACAAGCAATTATGGCCCAAAAATTATCCAAACGATATGGATAATACATAAACTGCTCTTCTGTATATTAAAATTAGATGATATTTGTAGTCAATTCAATATTAATGGAAAATCTTTTACACTTTCGATAAATCTATGCACCTTGCTTCAAAAGCCTTAATTTCATCAATGTCAACTGTGTAACGCTGATTCATAGAGGAGTTAAGGGGAACGCATTACTTAGATGACATTTTGTACTTATTATAGAGCTATAACCCACAGTACCTTGTGCAATTGTTGCCATTAAGCTCAGTCTATCCAGAAAAGCTTGATTCTACACAAATATGTTAGCACGGTGGGTACACAATAACATTGGCTGAATTGTTGCAAGATCCGGGTTAAACCTGAGCAGTCTCTTTTCAAAGATCGCTCCAGAAAGGTTAGGTATCATTGTGGTGTTGAGTTTGTTCCTTTAGAGCCAAGCATTACATTTTCATGAGGGATAAACACAGGCGTTACTGTTGACAATTTGATGATTAGCAGATTTATTAATAAAGGATTCTTGTCATGAGTGCTGTGGCAGCTTGACTCTCGTGATGCTGCAGACAAAGGATTATATTTTCGTCACATTCCTCAGTTTTATGGCTTTGTGAGTTCACTTCTCATGGCTTCTTTTATAGTAAGTCTTTGAAGTCTGAGAAAGGATTAGATTGAATTGGACATGTTACTGTTTAGTAAGCAACATTCCCATCAGGACTGAGTTGGAAAACACCAAAGTTTTGAGAGGAAAAAAAGAACTATAATAAAAAGAAGGAGTGAATAAACATTTCAACAAGTGAAAATCTGGTCAGAATTGAGACAATATTAATCCCAAGCCTTTGATACAATGTGTGTGCAATGTTGTCAAATTGTTTATATATGTTTGCAATTTGGTGCAATAATGTCAGGGATTGGCTTGTATCAGAGGTGGAAGTTTGAAAAGAAAAGGTATTGTAGTTCATTGGTTCTCAGCCTTTTTCAGTCGTGGCCCCCAAAATAACAACCAATCGCATTTGCAATCCCAAACATAAAAAGTAGGCTTCCCCCTAACTTTGATTTTATTTTGAGGATATAGACATAGACAGTACTTTACTGGCTATTAAATAATCATCTACATTTACCACTGCATTTGAAGGGTGTTAAGCCTTGTTTAAGACCAATCAATGTTCAGTTTTTCCCTCATTTCATCTGGGGACCCCCAGTATCATTTTGCGACCCCCAAGTTGAGGACCACTGCTGTAGTCAACCACAGTATCCATCTCATGATATTCAGAGGTCAAAGTTCAAATCAGGAAAAAGGCTTTTGAAACACAGAAGAAAAACCTTTCCATCTGAGGAAATATTTCAGTTGAGGGCTGGTCGTGTTCCATAGGATCCAGTCACAATATAAAGCGTGTTTTCAATAATGAGAACAAAACTCATCTGTTTTCTGTGCTTCTGGTGGACATGACAATCTGGCAGCAAAGTACGTACTGTAGATGTCAATCTTTCTTAATGTTTATTTTGAAAATGAGCCCGTATACACTTATGATTGATGTCAGGCCATATCAGACCTTGTCCCTACAGCAAGTCAATATCAAATTTAGTTCATGCTAAAGTTAAATTCAGGAAAAAAATAAATAAAGTACCGGTAGTCTCTTTTTTGTTGGGCGGCAGCTATAGCTGATTTGTAACCTTATCACACATGTATTCAATCCCCTGTCCTTACTTTACTTTGATATGTACCTTAACAAGTTTCATAGAAGCTGACACCAGACACCAACCTCTATCTTCAATTACATCTTTTGTTGTTATTGTTTGTTCCAACCTTTTATCTCTACTTGTGTTACTGTTTATGACGTCTCTCATGTAGTGCATCAAATAGTGACTTACTGTACTTCAATATTTGATATTTTCTGTAGGCCTGCTGTGGTTTAACCTTTAAATGGCAGATAAGTTTGATTTTTGACAGATAAGTTTGATTTAAAACAAAAAAAAATGACTGCCAGGCTAATTGTCAAAACGTTGGATTGATTTGTCATCGAGGGATTCTCTTCGTTCAGATTTTTCAAAAACTCAACTAATTTGAATAACCTCTTCAAATCATATAATGTGGATATAAAAGACTTTGTCCCTATTAATTAGTGCAATGTTAGTGGAGTATTAGTCATGTACTGATTATAATATACAATTTTGATCCGCAATGACTTGGATTGGGAAATGCTGCAATTCGATTTTTTTATTAGAACAATAGCAACAACAGAAAAAAAAAAACAGAACCCCCCACACACACAAAACACAAAGAACAAGCTGGACCAGGAAGACCATAAGGTAAGTAAAGGAATTAAAGTAGAAAATAAGGGAGTGGCATCCAAAAAAAAAGAAGATGCATTAGAGCTGGTTAATTTTGTAAATGTAAATGTAATGTAAATGTAGATAGAGCACTTACAAAAGCCAAGTGTTCATGACTGTGGATAAACTAAAGAACTGGATGGATGAGCATGACTGCCTGGTATAACAAAAGGTGTGAGGAAATGGGTGAGCAAAGCAATTACAGACTGCATAATGTTGTATCGGGAAAGCTGGGGGTCAAAGGTGCTCCATCAAGAGAAAAAACTGTCACATGGGACCAAGGGGTGCACAATTAGATCAAAGGGTATATCAATTCACATTTGGAGAACGAGGGGGAGGGGTCCTGTTAGGAGAGATGTCCTCCCCCATGATGCTATAACATAGTGAGGTTATGAGCTGAGGGGGATATGGCTGAGGGGATGTCTTTGTCTGGTATATGATGGCAGAGAACCACGCAGACCCCACAGTGAATAGACTGGGACGTACTATTAACACACTGAACACAGCATGTGTCAAGCTTATCTACAGTGTTTCAATTAATGGCACTTCAAATTAGTTATTTCTGCAGAATTCCTCTCACTGCCTTGTCTCAATTGATTTTCTTCAGGGTTCAAAATGTGATCAGAAACCATGCGTTACTGTGACAGCATCAATCTACTTAAAAATTGCAGAAAATATCCTCTATTGACCATAGCAATATACAGTAAAGGATTCTGCAGACTCTTGTGTGAATGAATTGTAAGGCATAAAATATGACGCTATTAGCCTTTGAAAACCCAGGCGCTCAAATGGTTCCCAGGACTCAGAGCGTTGGAGCAGAAAGACTAAATGGACAGGATAAGTGAAGAGATGTGAGTGAGCTGTGAAATGCAGCTGTGGTCATCATCACAAACAGACAGCACAGCGTAAAATCAGGCAAAAGTCAGCAGCACTACTGTCACCAGCAGAAGGACAGATTAGACCTCACTGTGTCTTGGGTACTATATTTTGACATGAATCTTTACAAATGAGCAAAGAACTGTTTTGTTGGATATTTTCCCCATTAGCCTCGGAGTCCCCCCTGCTCAGACTGCTGCCCCCATGGCATCCGGGCTTGGTTGTGGACAATGGATGGATGGATTTCGTCCATTAGTTAGATTTTTTTGTTTTACTTCTGCCATGCTGCTGGGTCTTACATAAAAAAGTATCAATTAAAATAACAAAACCACTTATTAGGTACGTCTAAAAGATGTCAGTCTAAATTAGGGCTGTAAGCTACTTCCTAATTCAAGAAATCCATGCATTTCAGAACATAATTGGAGAGATCTAAAAATCAAATTGTTTTCAGACTTCTTGCCCCAGCATTTTGATAATTGCTTACTTAAATTACGATTTTAATTAGTTTGCGATATAGCTCTGGTCTAAATGCTGCAGGTTTCAGTTGAAGGATCTCTATTTTTATTCTAATTGACAGTAAATTATCTGAACACATTTGACATACACTAAATCTAATCTTGTAAATAGATAGTATTTGGTAACATTTTTTGTGTCTCTTGTAGGTGATTGAGTCTCTGGGGATCATGATTTACAAAGCACTGGACTTTGGTCTGAAGGAGAATGAAGAGCGTGAGCTGAGCCCTCCTCTGGAGCAGCTCATCGACATCATGACCAACATGGCCGACTCTGACCCCTGTCCCGACGAAGGATATGAGGCGACAGAGGAAGAGGACGAGACAGAGGATGAGTCTGACTGGGTCTACAGTGTCCACGGATACAGGGACATACTCAAGGTACATGGGTGCAAAACTTTCTTGCATGAGTCACTAGAGTTTCAGGAAGATTCTTTAACTGTACGCACTCACTCTGACCCATTGCCTTGCTCCTAACAATGATATTGCAACCACATCCTCTCGCCTGGCTTCTCCCCGTGTTGTTTAATGTAGCAGAGATTCACTGTCACTTCTATACTGTTTACACGACCCCCACATACACGCACACTATTCTCTGGAGCGCAGTATCCGATCTGCTGCTGACGGCAGACTCCTGTCTCTTTAAATAGTCATCTCTGTTCTTCTTGCCCTTAGTCCACTTACTGTGTGTTCTCACTGCTAACTCCTGCCCTACTGTACAGTGCATTCAACAGTCAACCTCATGTTTCCATGGCACTCACAACAACAATCCATAGATTTTACCAACTACTAACCAGTAGGGTAATTGTTGTTGGTTTGGGCTGATATTGTGCCCAGTTGTTTACATGTCTACCAAAAGTGTAAACACTAAAGCATGCATTATTTCTGTGATCAATTTGTGAACAAAACTAATCTGACGTATGAATATAATCTAACAATGAAAATGTATTTGCATTTCTTTAGTTGTGCACAGCTCACCTGCCCAGCCTGTCAAACGCCTCGTGTCACTATCAGGCTGTGTGCCGGGCGCTTTACACTGAAACAAGGGAGCTACGCACATTCCTGGAGAAGATCAGAAATGCCAAAGCAGTAAGTCACATTTTACTGGACTTTACTTGTTCATAATGTTGTTTTTACATTGGATTGATGAACTTTTTTATTATAACATATTTGGCATTACCCACAAATTCTGATTAATCTAAATGTAGTATAAAATCCAAAAGCAAATACAAACATGGTTATAAGGATATGAAGGACGTTCGGATGATTTATTGATATAGATTACAGTATTTCTCAAAAGTCTCAAAACTTATTGTATTTTTTCAATTAGCAGTTATATTCAGCAACCCATTGCAGACAAAATGCGCTGCTTTAATGTTTAAGTCTTTACTCAGTGTGTAATAGTGCTCATCTTTTAGAAAGCCATAGCCCGCAGACAGTGGTGCAATCAGCTGATCCTCTGCGGAAATGTCTATGCTCAAAGCAAGAATTCAAACGTCAGCAGCCAGGAGTTTTTACTTGGTCTTGTGACAGTATATCTACCACTTGTATCTAACACATTTTAAATCATTGCTTGTTGTAGATTCTTGGACTTTATCGACGTCTGTATGGTTAGCATTTGGTGTGCATAACAAGCTGTTCGTAACATGTGGCTGAAACATGAAAATACTGGAGATCTGGGTGATATGGGAAATGTTTTTTTTTCTTCATTTTGATCAATCTAAATTTTTCAATTAGATTTTATTTGGTCTTTTCAAACATAAAATTAAAATGGCTTAATGGCCTAAATTATTTCATGAACAGTAACAGGGGTCATTTAACACATAATAATCTAATTTCTTCCTCCAAAGTCTGCCATTTTCTTTTTACTGACAGAGTATTGGCTGTGGTCACCTCAATTCAAAAACACCAATCAAACAATAGACAATTAGACATCATGGGTACATTTCCCAGGCCTAATTGGAATACTGACATGTTTGTAGCTGATGCCTGATATGGATGGCAATTTTTGTCGACTTTCCGTGCGTCTGAGAGTAAATTTGCATCTGCCATGTCATTAACAGACAAATGTAAACCACTGGACTATAGTGAGGGGTATTTCTCCAGCCTTCAACAACAAAGAAGTGCACAATCATAATACCCTTTTAAGCAGAGATGTCACAATGTCAAATTTTAGTGTTACAGTTATTGTGAGAAATGATCAGGAGATTTAACAATTATTCACGATTATTGAGACTGTGACATTCATTTTCTTTCATTACCATTGTCTCATGTTGCTGTTGCTCAAGTTTGTGACCAGCTTTATGAAACTGAACTTTCTGAAAGACAAAATAAAGTTAAATGTGACAAAAACCACCCTATAAAATAAAGTTATTTACATTTAGGGCTATATATTATTTAGTTTTTTTTGTGACCTGAATAATGACAATTATTGATTAACCTTATAATCTTGACATCCCTACTTTTAAGTTAAACGTATATATTTACTGCCAATGTAGAAGAAGTTATCATGCATCACTTAAGACCTTGTTCCTGTTTGAGGAGGGCTCAGCTGTGGCGGTGCATGTCCTGAATGAAAATGGTCTGTGTTACCTCAGGGTTTCTCCTCTATGTACCATTTCTACTGCTGCCCTTTTTACTGTGTGTGTCTGAATGAATGGAGGGGATTTAGGTGGTTACATAACGCTGTTAGAAAAGGCTCTTATTGCAGAGGAGAAAGCTTAAAAGGTGCACTGAAAAAAACAAAACATGAGGACAAGTGCAGCTCTTTGAACTAGAGAAAACTCAAAGACCCGGAGTGTTGCATAATAGTAGATGTAATTACTTCCATTGATGCTGTTTGGTTTTTGATGGCATATTCTGCAGGCACAATATATGAACTCAGTGAATATAACTTTTGAATTTGCTTTTGAAATCTGCTACTGACCGCTCATGTGACAATATAAATATAAATATATAATATACGTCTTCAAAGTATGTGTTTTACGCTATACGGTTAAAAAAAAAAAGGAGAGAGCGCAACAACAGCTTTCTCTCTCTCCTTCTCTCTCTTTCTCCCGCTCCTTTTTTTCTTTACAATATAGGGTAAAACACATACTGGACTTTACCCCTGCGAGATAGAGCTGGTCAGTTCCAGGCGTCCACTGACTTTTGGCCTTGTGGCTGTATTTTGTAATAAACTATATTGAGGTTTGCATAATGTGCATGTGAGTGCCAGGTTTCTTCTTCTTGCTGCTTCTCTTTGCCTTGTTCTTATCATATACGAGCACTATAGCGGTTGTTGCCAAATTGTCTCTCCACAATGTCACCTCCTGCCAAAAGAACTGCTGTAGAAAACAGCTGAATCATTCACTATTCACAGAAACAACTATACGCTCCAGCTAATTCTGGGACAAGAGTGACACAGTTGTGGCTCCAGCATGTGTCCTGACATGGGCATTTAGCTGTTGTTTGCCCTTGTTTTAATTAACATTCACACCTCAGAGTCGTTACTACAGCGAGGCCATTTGAAATGCAAATGTGTGCTCTGATGAGGCTACATGATTTGTCATTTTTCATACTAATAGCATAATTACTAATAGCATAATGAGATAATTTGAACACTACTACGACTAAAGATGATCCTAGTATTGTTCATACCACAATACAAACGTCTTTTTTGTCCTGATGACTTCCTTTTAATAGAAAGAGCTTTATTCTTCATGACAGAAATGTGGGTCAAATAAAACAAATCTCTGTGCCCACAAACCTTTTTTTTTTCTTTGTGCCTTCACTTCTGAAGACAGACTTAAAACAGATGGTTATTCAACAGAGAACTCCCTGAAGACTGGAGACTGTTTGTCTAGTCTTCACAAATGTTAATTCAATGATTTGACTTTACAACAGACATTCACACGTATAAAAAAACAGACATACTATAAAGAGGGTCTTCTTATTTAGATAATGAATATAAATACATTTCTATCACAATTCAACTCCATTTCTACTGTCATTACTACTTCAAGTGCAAAATATTCTTCTACAATCGCTACTCTGACTATGCCTACTTACTATTGAGTGTCGTGGCAACAGTAGATTGTATCTATATATTATGGATCTTATGTAACCGCAGCATTAAACAAGTGTCCAGCTATTTGACTCATGAATTATGATTTGTCATAAGCCATCAAGATGAGATGCACAGCCATAAGATAAGATAAGATAATCCTTTATTGTCCACACATGGGGAAATTTCATTGATAAACAATGTTACATTTTTACAATGTAATGGCCTAGTGGAGACTAGAGTAGTTTCACAGGAATTGTCAGGAAGTACTACATGAGGAATATGAGCCAATAAGTGTGGGTAAAAAATGTGATTCTTTTTTTGAACCCTCAGCTGTTGAGCTTGAGTTACCTTGTGTGTCCTTAACCAATACCAAGTTTGGTACAATTATTGCACAATATTAATTACAATTTTTCTTTAAACAGAATCTGCGTAAAATGGAGGATGGGACCTCGGGGGAAGCTGGCCAAGAGCTCAATGAACTACAAAATGCGGATTGGGTATGTTCATTTGAGAAAGAAATTACTTCATTTTAATAATAATAATTTTCAGCTCTGGCGCGTTGTCGTGGCTGTGTCCTGCAGGTTATTTCTGCTCAGAAATACAGACTAGACAGAGTCACAGTATAACAAAAGGTTTGATCCTTTCTCTGTGTGTCCCAGGCGCATTGCTGGGTTCAGGTGATGCGTAACCTTCGTGACGGGGTGAAACTGAAGAAGGTGCAGGAGCGTCAGTACAATCCTCTGCCCATTGAGTACCAACTCACCCCCTACGAGATGTTAATGGACGACATCCGCTCCCAACGATATAAGCTGCGCAAAGTCATGGTCAGTTTCAATTTGGTCAGGAAATCATATTAATACTTTAATACATACATTTTGTATGAAGGCAAAATACATCCATCTTTCACTTACAATGAGGAAAATAAGAATTTGAACACCCTGCGATTTTGCAAGTTCTCCCACTTAGAAATTATGGAGTGGTCGGAAATGTTCATCGTAGGCACAATGTGATTTGTTTTTAGATTCTGTCTTTCACAGTGGAAATGCATCTAGGATGAACTTTTCAGACCCGTCCATAATAATTGAAAAATATAAACGGCTGTACTACACTGTAGATAATGCTTCTATTGAAATGTCCTAAATTCAATATTACTTGGGGAATCTACCAAATGTTGGTATATCTAAAATGAATCAAACTGAATGAAACTAGTGACATTGGACACACTAGATGTTGCGTTGCATATTTATGTTTCTGATTTATTCCTTCATTGCTGTTTCCTAAATGTTTATACTTTTGTTTGCAGGTGAACGGGGACATCCCTCCCAGACTAAAGAAAAGTGCTCATGAAGTCATCCTTGAGTTCATCAGATCTAGACCGCCTTTGAACCCTGTGAGTGGAATAAACACCTGCTTTAAATCCTCCTTTAAGTATTTTATAAACTACTCTATTGTATTGCTTCACAATTGTGCAAAAGTATTTTCATTGTATTAGGTTATAACAAAGCCCATCCATTTAGGGAAATGTAAGAGACCAAATCAAGCCATTATTAACCCTAACACGATTTTATGAGAGACAATTTGTTGACCCAGGTCTCGGCCCGTAAGCTGAAACCCCCAGCGCAGCCCCCTCCCACACTGCACGAGCGAATCCTGGAAGAGATCAAGTCTGAGAGGAAACTGAGGCCTGTGTCCCCCGACATGATCCGCAAAAGCAGGCTAGGTAAGACTACGTCTCTCCATTTACAACATACACTCCAGACATGGACACACAACATCTATATTGATGGGCTAAATGATTCATCAAAGACAAATCGTAATTTGAGTTACAATTGGCAAATTAGAAATGCAATCAATTTTGAATAATTTTGGGTTAAACTGTCAAATTCAACATTTAGACCTCTTAGACCTCAGTTAAGCTATTTGTGTTCTCTCAAATGTAAATATGTGTAAAAAGAATAAATAAATACAAATATATAGGCTATACCACAGTATAATTCCTATTTTGATGTTGATCTGAAAACTTGTTGTAGGATTTGTGTAATCATTCAGCCCTAACAAGTAATAAAAACACATTTCTATTGTTTGTTTTTTCTTTTCTAATTTGCTTATGTTATGTCGTTTTTAACATTTTATGTTGCTAATATTATTTTATTTCCTATATTGTTTACAATATAGTGAAAGCTACAAATAATAATGCTAAGTGTCTGTAATTCGGCTACAAACTGTATAACACATGTAACTAACATACTACTGCTGTCTATATACACTCTTCAGTAAGTCATCCTCCTCTTGTAACACTGTGCGATGCCATGACTGTTTCTCTTTTCAGTAATTCGGCCACTTAGCATGTCTGTCAGTTTTGATGCGTCAGGTAAAGTCTCACCTGCTGCTTTCCTGACTTCTATTTATGTTTTCCCCACATGTTTTGTGTCCACTCAAACAATACACACATGTGTTTAACTGTTTAAAGTATGTACACGTGTTAACATTTCATGCTTTGCTGGTTGGTGTCAGCTAGTTGTTGTGACGTAATGTAATGGTTTGGGACACTGGTTAGTAGACGGAGCTGGTAGGAAAACATTTATTTGTATTGGAGTAATTGAGTACTGAGGGATTAAGCATACTTTGAAGCTTGAAAACTAAAATAATTAGCTAAATACACATTACCATTTGTAGTAGGCTATGAAAACTATTAACCGCTTGTATGAAAATGTATTAACAGCTTATACTTTCATATGAAACACAGCCCAAAATAATTCTACTTGACATCATGTAGCATGTCAGCTAAATAAAGATTGTGAACAGAAAAATGTTCTCCAAGTTTTACATAAAAGAGCCCTTCATGTCCTGCAGTGACTTTGCAGAATCAGATTGAATGAGGCTGTCTGTATCCAAAAAGGTTTCAGAGATTCTTAAAGTTCACTGCAGTCAAAAAAGTTTTTTTCTTGCCTGCGTGAGAGGAATATAATGAGGCAGTTTTTTTTTTTATTGAAGCTCCTACTGTGCCAAGTATTTCTGCAGGCTTTGGTTCATTCTTGCTGCAACCAGTGTCTCCCACCACTGCAAGAGCTTTATCATCTCGCCCATTTATACAGACAAATACAGACATGTCTTTCCTTCATTTTCAAATAAATTGGATTGCATTAAGGATATTGACAGAAATATGGTTGTTTTATGTATTTTTGTTCTTTTCCATTGGGAACAGCAACGCAGATTTTTTTTTTTAATGCTGAAAGTAATAGTGACTATGTGTGGTCTACAAGGTCATTTTTTATCGGCAATAGAATTGAACTTTATTTGTAATGAAGAAGGTGTCCTATTTTAGGTTTTGGCAAAACTCGCAGTATGCCCCAGGACTTGTTTCGTACAGGACTAGGTAAAGTATAAACAAATGTGGTTCAAAATGGCCTTGATTACCCCATAACCCAACAACCTCCCTGGCTTTCAACTAATGTTTCCTCTGTCTAAGTCCTAGGCAAACTAAAAACAGTATAATTGAGATTTTGTACAAAGACAAGAGTGTACTGAATATGGTTTCATGGTAGCAGATTTCCCTGAGTATAAAGGCTCAATTCAGTAAGCAACAAGTGGTCAGTTAGTCAATATTTGCTTTGAGTCTGTTCTAAGAAATTTACGTCAGAAAGAGAAATACATAGTAATTTCCCATTGGCATTGCTTTTTTTCTGCCTCCCCAGTTTCTAATAACTCCCCAATTCCTTTTTTTACCCCATTAAACTCTCATTTTCAGGATGTGGCGCTTTCAAGTAATTTGCCCAAAAAGCAAGTGCTCTAAAAGATATGTAGATAAATGTTTAGTTACGATGGTTAGTGTAAAGTACTCATGTTCAAACTCCTACTTTGCCTGAAAATACGGTTCTAGATATTTGATCAACAAGACATCCATGCTCTGTGTGAAACTCCTGCTCTTTTGGCTTCTTTCAAACCAACCAAACTCACGCTCAGCCCTTTACCTCAGGATGAATCTCAGAACTCAGACTCGAATGAGGGATTCTTAGCCGCATTTAATTCAGTTTTATTTTTTTTACAATGTAATATTCAAGTGGAAATCAAAGTATTAACATGTGAACCAAATCATTTATCTAAACTACTCATATGACGCGTACTCAAATGGTACACGTTTTCAAGTTAATCAATGCGGATTGTACATATACAATCATTTTTGTCTGAGATTTGAGATTCATTTCTGACTCATTGATTGGTCTGGATGACTCTGATTTGTGGTCGTCTTGTTGCTGTGTGCAGACCAGTTCAGTCCGTACATGGGCAGGAGGGTGTCCAGTACTCTCTCCCTGCTGAATGGAGCAGGTGCAGAGGAGAGCAATAACAGGACCGAGCCCCCGGGGTCCCAATCGGCCCCTCAGAGGAAGAGGCTGCTCAAGGCCCCCTGTCTGTCTGAGCTCGACAGTTCAGACTCAGATGTAAGTTTGTTTTTAGGCAATGCAGATATGATTCTAATTCTAATTAATTCAACAGTTAATGAATATGATGAGAAGAGAACACATAATGATGATAAAGCTGTCAAAAATAAACCCACTGGCACACCACATAATGTTCAGAAATAAAATTGGATCCAAAATCGCTCCCGAATACTATAATTTTAATCTATACAGCGGCATCTTTAGGACCACAGTTAAAATCATTGACACCTCCAGATTTTACAGTATAAATTACTTCAAATTACTATGGACATTTTAAAATACATGTATATATTTTGTTGTTGTTGTACTTTTTATATATTTAGGATGACATGATGTTCCGGACTTCTGCAAGCAGCTCCAGCGTAGCCACATCAATCATGGATGATACGTCACCTGAATCTGTCATCGGCAAAAAAAGTCAGTCCTGTTTTGTTCAAAGTTCAAAAACTCTACTTTAATCCTGTTTTTTTGTTGTTGTTTTTTCTCAGACATGTTTTTGTAATGAGCCAGATATAAAACTTGTTGTATAATAAGAGGGGGTTGGTTGGTTGGTTGGTTGGTGGGTGTGAAAAGCTTGCTTAGGTTTGTTGTCTATATTGTTTCATCCGCCCACAGCTCCTCCCATGTACTTGCCGATTTCGTCCACTCCTCAGCCGGAGAGACGCAAGACACCTCAGAGACGGCACTCCATCGAAAAAGAGACGCCCACCAACGTCAAACTATTCCAGCCACCATCCAGGAAGAGCTCAAAGTCTCTGGTCGGTGATGTTTTGTTTTTTAAACGATTTATTTTCTTTATTTTGACAATTTTCAGTATAGAATAAGAATAACTACTGAATAAATGACTTTAAACAGTATACATCCTATGAAACACAACCATACATGAGAAATACTTAATCTCATGGTCTGACTTTGCTTGTATATTACTTTATCATCACTTTATTTAAAAGAAAATCCCTCTTGTTCAGGTTGGCATCCTTGTCTCTCTGTGGAGTTCTTTTCCCGTTGAGGCCTTTGTAATGCAGCTGCTCAAAGCACTTTTCACACTGTGTTTGGACTTTTACACCAGTCGATTTAAGACTGTTAAGGTTTGCCCGTCCTTGGATCAATAACAAGACACTTTTGCTTACTGCTTTTGCCCCATTTTAACACTAATCATTTCATAAACTCCATTTTAGTTTATTCATTTAACTAATCATCTAACATGCAATCAGTGGCCCATCGCATTTTAATCGCAAATTTGATATTGGACTAATGATTTAACTGAGGAAATGCCCTTATTACCGTAATATAAATCTGGTTGCAAGAGTAAAACATGCCCACTCAAAGCAATATTGGCCATTTGCCCACCAACAAGGCCTAAACAAATGGTCAAAAACCAAACTGTGCAATGTAGGCTAACTAATGGTGACTGGCAAAAAAAAAAAAAACATTATAAAAACGTATTAGGCTTTAATTAGTCAGTGTCGAAATTAGGGAGACCTTAAAAACAACATGCTGAAGTTAGCGTCCTGTGAATGACAACATGATAAAAGCATGACTGTGTATCCTGTTGTGTGGTTGCACAGGAGGAGTTCTGTTTCCCGGTGGAGTGTCTGTCTCTCACTGTGGAGGAGGTGATGCACATTCGACAAGTTTTGGTGAAAGCTGAGCTGGAGAAGTTTCAACAGTACAAAGATGTCTACACGGCTCTCAAAAAGGGCAAGGTGATGACATAGTAGCAGGGTATCCACAATTACAACAACTGCACAACTGACAAACAGAAAAATTGGAGTTGCACAACAAATCACTGTTAAAACTATAACGATCTGAACAAAGGCAGAAAAGTAGTGGATACAAGAATCGTCTTATGCATTTATAGCGTATCATAATCGATATTTATGATAAAAAATAGTTGATAATAATAAGATGCATAATCCCTGGAAGAACGGCTTGTCCAGATCAGGAGACATTCCATCATATCAACGCGCCCTAAGTAGAAATAAACAGTATGAGCTAAACTCTTCCTTCCCCTGGCTGTAGTTTACAGGTCCCATTGTATCTTTGAACGTTTTTGCATCTCCCACTGTTTACTTTGTTCCCTTGGAAAGTAAACTGAACTGTCAGACTTTCAGACGATTACCTGATTATCATTGAATTGCACGTTTTCCTATCAGCATTATTACGGCACCATGCAGAGTAGAGAGTAAATGATCAGTTGCACTCCTATTATCATTTATATAAATATTATTCTGTTTCAGCTTTGCTTCTGTTGTCGAACCAAGAGATTTTCCTTTTTCACATGGTCATACATTTGTCAATTTTGCAAAAAGTAAGTAATTACTTTCTTAATTTAATCTAAATGTAAATATAAAACAAAGTAATGTTTTTGCCTCTTGCAGATCTGTTTGTGCAGAATGTTGCAAAAAGGTGAGATTACTATTTAAGTACAATTTTATTACATACAGTTAATCTTACCATTCATTTTTCTAGGCCAAGGTGTAATAATGATATATATTCATAGTTATAGTCATTTGTAATAGTAGCTAAATATCATTTTTATGAATATTTGTTAATTTGTCTAGTTAACATTTTATTTTAGAATGTATTTCGATACCTCTTATTATAGTCCTATGAACAATATGTTCCATCAAGTCTATCTTGTCTTTTAGATGCGGCTGCCGTCCAAGCCCTACTCCAGCCTGCCCATCTATTCCATTGGCTCGACAAACACTCTGCCCCGGGACAGGTTAACCGCCATGGCCTCAGTGGGGCAGGAGCTCTCCGTGGCACCAGGACCATCCACAGAAGCAGAGAAGACTGAAGCCTCACCATCTCCAAATCTAAGGGCTGCTAGATTCAAAGCAGCAGAGAAGGCCTCGTCAGTGACTTCTGCTTCTCAGCCTCAGAAAGGGGTCAAATCTTCCAGTAGTGCACAACGCCACGGTCTGCAAAAAACCATGTCCAAGTAAGTCTAAGTTTAAGGTTTTACATTTGGAAATAATTTAATCAAATGACAGAAAAACATTCTAAGTCTTCTGTTTTGATGTCGTGTTATGGAGCATGTTGAATTACAATGTTTGAGTTGGGCTTTAACTACCTCTAGTGGACAAAAGGGATATTACAAGATTCTGCTCCGTATCAGACAAACTTTATTCACCCACAATTACGGGGTAGTTTCAGCACATATTTTGAGCGGGTTATACAATGTATTAATGTTAACTCGGTTTTAGCATGGATGCAGAAAACTACTAGGTTTGAGGAGTAATTTAATGCACTGATGCATTCTTATATTATTGTCATAATTAGTACTTCACCAAAAGCAGTAAGGAAAAAGCTAAATGTCTTACTATAAACAATTTTATCCATGAACAGTATTCTCTACAGTCTGGAGGGAGTTTGTAAATGAGGCGTTGGGAAGGAGACCCAATCTTGCGACCTCTGAAGGACTGTATAATTTCTGGATATATATTTCCCCAATCTTCCCAGGTTGTCCAGCCAGAACAAAGGAGGACGTCAAGCTTTGCTTATCACTCTTTATTTTGCTTCATGTTTGAGGTTTGATGTGTGGTTTGATGTTTGGGGTTAGGTTTCTACAATACAGAAGTACAGAGAATAATGGATATTAAAACACAATAATTCAATGAATATGGACAGATAAACATAGAATATATAGACAGTAAAGGTGTGAATAGTTTGCTACGTCAAAACAAGTTCAAATGGGAAATATACAGTATACAAGCAGCAACATTCACAGAAACACAGCAGAGCAATGATCTCCAGCCATTTTCTCGCCAAAAACTATAAATTCCGAGCGTCCTTGAACGCATCACCATTAGCGCCAGCGTGCTGCGGAGTGATACTGGCCTATGGTCCGTGAACGCATCACCGGCGCAGATCACGTTGCCGAGATGTAATGTCAGAATAATGGGACAAACTAACTACGAGTAATGACTAATAATAACACAGTTAAAACAGACAAAGACGAAGCATTAAGAGGGATGAACTCACATTCTCAAGGACCAAACACACAGGAAAGCACACGACGAACGGGAAGCAGATGGAGGCACCTTGTGCCATACGAAGCGGGAGAAAAAAACACTAACTTTGCTAAACACAGAAGTCGCGTCATTTGCTGAACTATGATTGGTGGAGAGTAAGAAGACGTGATTGGCTGGGCTATAGATGGAGATCAGGTTACAAATAGTAAATAGAAACGTAAAGAATAGCTCTAATAATAAACTAATAACTAAACTGGCGTGACTAACTAAATGATGAACAAATCAAACACTATATTTACATGCAAACACTAGACCCTTGTTAACAGAGTTATTTACAGTTCCTAGTGTTTGCACTGAAACTGGTTAAGAAGCATTTCATATTCTTCACCTGGAATAATGTCTTGTAAGGGTTTGTATCATTTGCAACTGTTTTAAAGTATAAATGTATTGTGATGTGTGTGTCTAAATGTTGTATTGATTGATGTTTTGACTGAACTGCCTGCACTCTTAGCCTGGACTTCCTTGAAAAAGAGATTAACCTTTGACAATGACAACATTGACAATAATGTAGGCAAGGCAAGGCAAGGCAAGTTTATTTGTAGAGCACATTTCATACACAAGGCAATTCAAAGTGCTTCACACAGCAGGAAAAATGCATTAAAATCACAAAAAAATTACAGAAACAGAAATACAATAAAATTAACTAAATTAAAAATTATCATTCCAACTGATTGTTTAAACTAATAAAATCACAAACAAAAGAGAAGAGTGCAAAGAAAAAATCCTTTCAGTCATATGCGCAGCTAAACAAAACTGTTTTTAGCTTAGATTTGAACATTGTCAGAGTAGAAGCCTGTTTCACATCTTCAGGAAGACTGTTCCAGATTTTAGCTGCATAAAACTGAAACGCAGATTCCCCATGTTTAGTCCTGACTCTGGGCACCAGCAGGAGGCCGGTCCCTGAGGTCCTCAGAGTCCGAGATGGTTCATATGGCACTAACATATCCAAGATGTACTTTGGTGCTAGGCCATGGAGAGACTTGTACACAAGCAGAGCTGCTTTAAAGTCTATTCTCTGAGCCACAGGAGCCAGTGCAGAGACCTGAGAACAGGACTAATGTGATCATTCCTGGTTCTAGTCAGGACCCGAGCAGCAGCGTTCTGGATGTACTGCAGCTGTTTTACAACTCGTTTGGAGAGGCCAGTGAGCAGGCCGTTACAGTAGTCTAATCTACTGGAGACAAACGCATGGATAAGTCTCTCTAAATCTGGTTTTGACACCATATTTTTGATTTTGGCGATGTTTTTTAGATGGTAAAAAGCTGCTGATGTTATTGATTTGACGTGGCTATTAAAGTTCAAGTCTGAGTCCATTATTACCCCCAGATTTCTAATTTGGTTTGTAGGTTTTAGAGTGAAACTCTGGAGGTGACCGCTAACACTTTCTCTTTGTTTCTGTGGGCCAAAAACGATTATTTCAGTCTTGTCTGAGTTCAGCTGGAGAAAGTTGTTTTGCATCCACACACTGATCTGTTGGATGCAGTGACAGAGTGAATCTACTGGTCCATAGTCACCTGCCGATAGTGAAACATAGATCTGAGTGTCGTCTGCATAATTGTGATAGGACACATTTTCACTGCGTATCAACTGACCCAACGGCAGCATGTAGAGGTTGAACAGAAGGGGACCCAGGACTGACCCTTGGGGCACTCCACAGGTCAGGGTCATGTGGTCTGAGACACAGCTACCAATTTCAACAAAGTACTTCCTGTCTTCCAGATAGGACCTTAACCAGTTTAGGGCAGTGCCAGTGATGCCCACCCAGTCCTCTAGTCTCTGTAAGAGGATCCCATGATCGACAGTGTCAAAAGCAGCACTCAGATCTAACAGAATTAAGACTGAGGCTTTGCCTGTGTCAGTGTTCAGGCGGATGTCATTTGTCACCTTGACAAGAGCAGTCTCAGTGCTGTGATGAGGTCTAAAACCTGACTGAAAAACATCAAATGAGTTGTTTATTAAAAGGAAATCTGTGAGCTGTTGGTAAACAACCTTTTCAAGGACTTTGCCCCAAAATGGCAGATTAGAGATGGGCCGGTAATGACTCAGTACTGCGGCATCAAGACTGCTCTTCTTTAGGAGAGGCTTTATGACCGCAGTTTTCAAAGACATTGGGAATGTTCCAGATTGAAGCGACATGTTAACTATGTGAGTGAATGGTGCTAACAAACTGTTCAGCACAGACTTTAGAAATCTGGTGGGTAACACATCGAGGCAGCATGTAGATGAACTCAGACTGGTGATGATCTCATGGACAGTTTTGTCAGTTACTGGTGCAAAGTGAGTTAGCTCTAAGTGTCTTGGTGGTTTTAGGGTAATTTTTTGCATTGTGGGATTTATAGCATTTTTAATGCCCTGAACTTTGTCATTAAAGAATAATGCAAACTCATTACACTTGGATGTGGAAATGAGTTCTAACGGCAGCTGAGCTGGAGGGTTTGTTAATCTGTTTACTGTGGCAAACAGGACACGCGAGTTGTTACTGCAGCTTCCAATAATTTCAGAGAAATATCTTTCCCTAGTTCTACATAAGATTAGGTTGTACATGTTCAGCTTCTCTTTGTAAATCTCTTTTTGAACCTGGAGCTTTGACTTGCGCCATTTCCGTTCGGCCCTGCGGCACTCCCTTTTCTGTGCCCTGACCGAATCATCATTTCTCCACGGCGCCTTCTGCTTATTTTTAACCATTTTAGCCTTTATAGGGGCAATGGTGTCCAGAACGTTCAAAACGCTAGATGTAACAGAGTTCAACAAATCATTTACATTAGAACATGAGACATTTTCAAAGTTTATCATTTCCATAAACAGTGCACCTGTGCCATCACTTATGTGTCTCCTCTGAACAACTGCAGGACCAACCGGTGGTGACTGCAGGACCAACCGGTGTAATGGAAAATATCATGTCATTCTATCTATGTTGTTATTGTTTACAGATATTATGACAATTTTGGTTCCTGATAAAGATGGTTCTGTGCCTCCGCCACATGCCAATCATGCCTTACATAGGTACATGCCTTACAAGTACATGGATCGGGGGTCAGGCCACCTCCGAATGAGATAGCTCATGAGGGACAGAAACCTTTATTAGAATAATCACTGACCCTAACAAAGGTCTCTGTCCCTCATCCTCCAGAGCAATGACAATACACATTCATACAAAGGCATTGACACAAACTGACACGTTTGCATATCATCACAATCAAATCAACCCTGAAAGAGATAGAACAAGCGTCAAGGTCCAAAGATTCGAGCTCATTGATTGATCTTATTCGGAGGTGGCCTGACCCCTGAGCCATGTTCTGAGGCAAGACTGGCACGATACAGAGGCGCCATCTTTATCATATTATCTGTAAACAATAACAAAATAGAGAGAATGACATGACATTTTTCCATTACACCAAACACTGTGACCCAGTAAATATTAGTGATGTCAATATTATTACATGGACAAAGCACTTTCTACATTTACCCATTGTTTCTTTGCTTCCAGATTATCCAAACACGGCTCCCTGAAGTCCCACGAGGAACTGGAGCTTCCCGCTGAACTGACGGAGGACTGGGCCTCCATGGAAGTCTGTGTGGACTGCAAGAAGTTCATCTCTGACATCATCGCCTCCAGCAAGCACAGTCTGTCCCTGGCCACCAAGAGGGCCCGTCTAAAACGCAAGACCCAATCCTTCTACATGTCCTCTCCTAAAGGAAGAGAGGAGTACCGGCCTTCAGAAAGAACAATCAATGAAATATAAACTATTAATGGCACAGTATAAGAGGACAGGATCTGCCCTTTAAGGACTTGAACAAAGAAAGCAGGATTTAGTGGGTGTTTACGTGTACAGCTCTTCCAGACAGTAATAAAACATATACCAATTAGTTAAAATATTATGACCACCCTAAGGATGACTATTACAGATAGTGTCTTAATCATTGCACCCGTTAGTTGAGGGCAATTTACAATATATGTCAGCACAACTATTTTCTAGTTTGTCAAGCTTTAAAGAACTTTAGTTTGCTTGTGTTGTGAAAAAATACTTTAAAACTGTGACAGAGAACTAAGACGGAATAGAACCAAGTTGTCTTGTTCAAATGTGGATCTTTATTTTCACTGTGCACAGCCAAAAATGCTTTCCCTAACAGAGTCATTTCTCTCTCCCTTGTCTAACTGAATGTCTCGAACGAAGGCGAGTCCAGCTTAAAAAGGCACAACAGTCAGAACATGATGTCAGAATATAAAGATTGATAGAGGCCTGTGTTTCGTCCTTGGGTCGTGGGTTATCAGGCCGCCGTGAGGGAAAATGTCATGTCTTAGCCTCATGCCATGAAGCTAAGGTCAACATGTGTGTAACATCCAGGGAACACTTATTGTGGCTCGGCATGTTGTTCCTTGGGAAAACAGCCTGGGATCCAAGGATGTCTCACATGCGGTAAAACATTGTGTGTCTTTGCAATATGTTGAGACTAGTTTTGTGCACATGTGGAACCTGTTGTGCCTTGATAAGTTGGACTCATCTTTGTTCTGGAGTCAGATCAGGGAGGAAGAGACGACTCTGACAGGGAGAACATATTGGCTTGTGCACAGCTAAAATAAAGATGCACTTTTGGACAAGGCAACTTGGTTCTATTCTGCCTCATTTCATTGTCATTGTTTACAGTATTTTTCCACAACACCACTCACTCAAGGATGTCCACAAGCTCCGCCACAAAGGCACCCTCCTAATCCTCCACATACATGGCATCTTTATGGCAGGGGCCTCCATCCTTCACCTAGTCAAGTGTCAACTGACCAAGGCGCAGGACAAAGGTTACTAAGCTGACCATGTTGAAACAATCAAACACCTTATGTAGCATATTTACTTTAGCATCACAACAACTAAATGAACTGACATTTTTCCATAACACTTGTCAATAGATACATTTTAAGTCTTAATGACATCTCCAAATCTACAGCTCTTTTGAGGTGATCTGTCACATATTGTATATTCAGTTTGATCTTGACTTGTTGAAGAAGTTAAGTAATAGTGTTGCTTAAGACACTGCATATTCGGTAGGTGGTCATAATACTTTGCCTAATATTTGCACATCTGCCCTCATTGTCAATCCTTTAATCTCTGGTCTGAAGCTTGATATGATTTAAAACTAGTTGCCAATGCCTCAAAGTGGAATAATCTTCACTTTCGTTGGGACTGCTGCATCTTATTCTGGACAATAAGCACAACTGAGAAGGGGGATGTTTTGGACGCTCCTAAAGGGCACCTAAGCCACGTTGATCAGGTTGTACATTAGAGAAACACAAGAGTATATATACGCCATACTTTTATATGTTTTTGGTTTAGATTTTTTGTGTCAGCAGTACCGTACATGGTTGTTTATT
Organism: Eucyclogobius newberryi; assembly: GCF_026437365.1. NCBI lineage: Eukaryota > Metazoa > Chordata > Actinopteri > Gobiiformes > Gobiidae > Eucyclogobius > Eucyclogobius newberryi. The sequence continues at coordinate 18,943,308 of NW_027315945.1, forward strand.
GGAAAGCTGCAGTGTGTTAGTAATGACTTATCTTGTTATTGTGGCTACTGGTAACAAAGGAGGAAGAAACTATCTCTTTTGTCACAGATGGGGCCAAACTATAGTGCCAAATAACTTTTGTTGTGAGCTTATTCCTCCTATAAGCTCTTTAAAAGTAATAACATAAATGGATTTGGTGCCCTAATTAAGCTGAAGAATAATTGGTTTATAGGGTGGTTTCATTTTTACTCTAAGCTGTGAATATAGTTAAGTGGAGTTTGCGTGCCCTCTCTGACTTTCTGCAGGTTCTTTTTGCCGTCCTCCTACATCTCAAGAACATGTATTTGTCTGGACAATTTGGCAAACTCTCTGTTGATAGTTTCCATTGGGCATTATGCCTACATTTCCTTGGAATGCAAATTTACATGGCAACACTAGAGTTTAGTTCACTGGACGGCACATCACCATCTGTTACTCAAAATGGATTCCAGCCCGGCCTTTGTTTTTGACCATAAATAATGTATACATTTGGAACTAGGAAAGGTGAGCTGATTCACCATATTAAACAAGTATCGCTCAAATAACTTATGTTGACATACGTCCTTCTCAGATTGCATTGACATTTTTATATTCAAAAACTCTGTGTTGTTTGTGTGTAGTCTGACAAAAAGACAAACTTTTAGTCTTTCTCTCTGCTAAGAAAGAACAATCAATACTAACCCCAACTCTTAAGCACATAAGTTCATCAATTGAGGAGCAGAAATTATCCAATTATTTTCTGTAAATCATGTTGAATGACGTAATGTATTCAACAATGAAAGGTTTACATAAATCATACACTTTTATAGAATTATTCTGAATGTACATTTTTTAAGATGTGTTTGTTGTTCTCAGACATTTCATACAATGTACCACCTCAGTAAGTCACAAATATAGTGCCAATGATAAATACTGCACAGATTGAGCATAATTGGGCAAATGCATAATTAATTTAGGAAAAAAGATAGTTTAGTCCAAGATTAGCTTTGAGATTAGATCTAGGGTAACTTAATTAATTAATTACATTTATAGGATCAATACTTAAATTCAGTTTAATTTCATTTTTGATAATTACATTTTAATTGCACAGCCCAATATCAATATAACAGCAGTTACCGCACAGGGCTGTGTAAAATGTGATTTGACCAACAATTCAACCATTTGAAAAACAAACAATGAAGCAGTGATCTCATTTGACCCTCATTTGAAAGGTTTGTGAATCCTTGGTTTCTGGAATTTCCCCCTTGCGTGACAAATAAAGGTTCTCTTGTCTTATCTTGAACTGAATACTTCTAAATATGTCTTCTATTTTAGATGTTGGTCAACTCTGCTTGTGTCCATTGTTTTATTATTGCCTTAACCCTAAAACCAAATCCTACTTTTATTTTTTTAAACAGACCTTTTTCTGTACAAACATTTTGAGACCAAATCTGTGTTGCCTCAGCGTTACCTCGGGATTGCATTTGAATCAAAATAATGAGAGTAGACATCTGCAGAGGCGAGACAGCATCATGCATGTGATAAAACCAATAAACCATTCAAAACGTAACTTTGTGGAGAGACTATAGTGCTGTGCAACAAATTCTCAATACATGAATAAAAAATCATAAAGCGACTTGTGAACCGTGCCTTCCTGTGTTGGTTAGTATGGTACAAAAAAGTGGAGTAGACCTAATAGAAGAGGGGAAGAAAAGCCTATATTATTTTCCAAATATTATGCAATACAACTTTTAGTTTTAGACTACTTTTTATTTTCTCTTTTGTTCAGAATCAGAAAATGTGTACTGCCTTTGCAAATGAACAAAATTCACAAACAAAGAAACTTGCTATGGTGATTTGGTGCAGCATAAAACAATAAACAATGATAAAAACAACCAGTATAAAATCTAAAAGGGCATGCATTAAAGAAAAACAATTTAAATGTACTATAGGATAACAATTTACACAAAAATGTACAGTTAAATTTACAGATGTAGTGCAGAAAGTGATCAGTGCGATGAGTGATTGATTAAATTGTAGATAAATGGCCGTTTAAAAGTGTTCATGAGTCCAACGGCAGAGGGAAAGAAATTGTTCTTGTGACGGGAGGTTCTGGTCCAGACGGACCATAGCCTCCATCCTGAGGGGAGTGGCCTCCTGCCTGAGGGGAGTGGCCTCCTGCCTGAGGGGAGTGGCCTCCTGCCTGAGGGGAGTGGCCTCCTGCCTGAGGAGAGTGGCCTCCTGTCTGAGGGGAGGGGCCTCCTGCCTGAGGGGAGTGGCCTCCTGTCTGAGGAGAGTGGCCTCCTGTCTGAGGGGAGGGGCCTCCTGCCTGAGGGGAGTGGCCTCCTGTCTGAGGAGAGTGGCCTCCTGTCTGAGGGGAGGGGCCTCCTGCCTGAGGGGAGTGGCCTCCTGTCTGAGGAGAGTGGCCTCCTGTCTGAGGGGAGGGGCCTCCTGCCTGAGGAGAGTGGCTTCTTGCCTGAGGGGAGTGGCCTCCTGCCTGAGGAGAGTGGCCTCCTGAAAAACAGAGCAATGTAGTTTATTCGATCCAATGCAGTGAAGAAAGCTGTAAAGAACGGTACATAGGTGAGACAAAACAGCCTCTACACAAGAGGCTCTATCAGCACAGAATAAATACTAGTTCAGGTCCACAGAGCGCCGTGCATCTCCATCTTGAAGCCTCTAATCACTCGTTTGAAGACGGTGATGTGAAGGTTTTAAGCAGGGAGAAAAGATGGTTTGAAAGAGGAGTCAAGGAAGCTATTTTTGTTAAAAAAGAAAGACCTTCTTTAAACAGAAATGGAGGGCTAAGATTCAATCTTCCTGGTATCTATAATGGTATACTGAACCCCTGGAAAGGTAGAGGACCAGGACCAGGACATTTAGATGCTAATCAGGTACTCAGGGTGGTTGAGCCAGGGTCTCACAAAGACAAAGAGGATTCTAATAGCCCATTAAGATTCTGAATAGGCTAGCTCGGTAGATACAAGGGGGGAGTTTCTGTTGAAACAAACAACTCTTTCTACTTCAGGAAGGCTCCTCCCAATGGGCTGGTCTTACCACAGAAGAGTATTAATATCGGAGTTCTCGACCTAAATTCTTTTATTGACAATGACTCTTGGATGAGAGTCGAAACGTCTATTTTTTCAAACTGAGTCCAGATGACTACAACTGAAGCTTTTTCTACTTTGCTCCCAATAGTGATTTTTTTTTTTAAATCATGCGACTTTGCAGTTGTATTGTTACTATGTTTTGTTTGTGGTTACATTATTGTTTTGTTGCAAGTATTGTAACGGGGAAATGTCATGTCATTCATGTTGTTATTTGGTTTCATCCTCTTAGTTTTATAAAACAAAATCCTTTGGAAGTGTCAAGTGTGTCGTTTCTTTTGTACGCATCTTATGTGGTCTTGGGCAGAAACTCAAAAGTTTCCAACCAGAAAAAAACAAATGATTCCAAGATGGGCAATATCATATTTTTAGGCTACACTATTTCAAGGACATTGCCCATTTAAAGTATATTTTGTCCTGAATGTATATTATAAATACTTAATGTTTGGGTCCAATGCTTGAGTTCTGTAGACACACAGAAGAAATTGTCTGAACCTTCAGCTGAGTAAAAACATTACTGGGATTGGGTTGGCAGACTGTGGCCACCTCTGCCAACCCAACCCCGGCTATGTCTGACGTCTGTAGTCACATTAGAGTCCTTCACCTCCCCCCTGCTGGACCCCTGCAGTTCGCCTACAGAGCCAACAGGTCTGTAGACGACGCCATCAACCTGGCACTCCACTTCATCTTGCAGCATCTGGACACACCGGGAACCTACGCCAGGATCCTGTTTGTGGACTTCAGCTCTGCATTCAACACCATCCTCCTTGCTCTGCTCCAGGACAAGCTCTCCCAGCTCAACGTGCCTGACTCCACCTTCAGGTGGATCACTGACTTCGTGACTCAGACAAAGACTGAGTCACGACTGAGCGGAGCTCCACAGGGCTGTGTTCTTTCTCCCCTGCTCTTCTCCCTGTACACAAACTGCTGCACCTCCAGCCACGACTCTGTAAAACTAATTACGTTTGCGGACGACACCACCCTCATCGGCTCATCTCGGGTGGGGATGAGTCTGTCTACAGGAGGGAGGAGGACCGGCTGGTGTCCTGGTGCAGCGGTAACAACCTGGAGTTCAACACCCAGAAGACAGTGGATATGATCGTGGACTTCACGAAAGTCCCCCCCCCCCACTATCAAAGACTCCCCTATCACCACCGTAGACTCCCTCCGCTTCCTCGGCATCACCATCACCCAGGACCTCAAGTGGGAGCCCAACCATCAGCTCCCTCATTAAGAAGGCCCAGCAGAGAATGTACTTCCTGCGGCAGCTGAGGAAAGTCAAGCTGCCAACGTCGATGATGGTGCAGTTCTACACGGCCATTATCTTCATCCTCAGCTCCTCCATCACCGTGTGGTACGCTAGAGGAGGCTACAGCCTGTCCGGACCAGAACCTCCCATCACAAGAACAGTTTCTTTCCCTCTGCCGTTGGACTCATGAACACATCTAAACTGCTATTTTAAATACAATTTAATCAATCACTCACTGCACTGATCACTTTCTGCACTACATATGTAAATTTAACTGTACATTTTGTGTACATAGTAAGACTATTTTAATTTGTTTATCCTATAGTAAATTTTAATTGTTTAATGTGCGCCCTTTTTGATTTTATATATGTTGTTTTATCATTGTTCATTGTTGTATGTTGGACCGTATCACCAAAGCAAGTGTTTGTGAATTTTGTTCATTGGCAATGGCAATAAACCTTTTTGGATTGTGATTGTCACATTAAGGGGAAGTACGACGAAGTATAAGGGCCAACCAAGAAAAAAAAATGGTCTGCACTACGAGAATAAAGTCATTAATTAATGAGAAAAAAGACGTAAATTAACGACAATAAACTCATTAGATAACGAGAAAAAAGTCATTAAATAACGAGAAAAAAGTCATTAATTAATGACTTTATTCTCGTAGTGCCCCGCATTTTTTATATTTTTGGTTGGCCCTTATACTCCGTCGTAATGATGGCATAATCGTGTTGACATTTAAAATGTGCCACTACTACTACTGTCCCCTATAATAAATGTTGCACCATCCATCCATCCATCTTCTGCCGCTTTATCCGGGGCCGGGTCGCGGGGGCAGCAGTCTGAGCAGGGACTCCCAGACTTCCTTCTCCCCAGACACTTCCTCTAACTCCTCCGGGGGGATCCCGAGGCGTTCCCAGGCCAGCCGAGAGACATAGTCTCTCCAGCGTGTCCTGGGTCTTCCCCGGGGCCTCTTCCCGGTGGGACATGCCTGAAACACCTCCCGAGGGAGGCGCCCAGGAGGCATCCGAAACAGATGCCCGAGCCACCTCAGCTGGCTCCTCTCGACGTGGAGGAGCAGCGGCTCTACTCCGAGCTCCCCCCGTGTGGCCGAGCTCCTCACCTTATCTCTAAGGGAGCGCCCAGCCACACGGCGGAGGAAACTCATTTCGACCGCTTGTATCCGCGATCTTGTTCTTTCGGTCACTACCCAAAGCTCATGACCATAGGTGAGGGTAGGAACGTAGACCGACCGGTAAATAGAGAGCTTTGCCTTTCGGCTCAGCTCCCTCTTTACCACAACGGTCCGATGCAGCGACTGCATCACTGCAGCCGCTGCACCGATCCGCCTGTCGATCTCACGCTCCATCCTTCCCTCACTCGTGAACAAGACCCCGAGATACTTGAACTCCTCCACTTGGGGCAAGGACACCCCACCCACCTGGAGAGGGCAAGCCACCTTTTTCCGGTCGAGAACCATGGCCTCGGATTTGGAGGTGCTGATTCTCATCCCAGCCGCTTCACACTCGGCTGCAAACCGTCCCAGTGCATGTTGCAGGTCCGGGTTTGATGGAGCCATCAGGACAACATCGTCTGCAAACAGCAGAGATGAGATCCTGTAGTCCCCAAACCGGACACCCTCCGACCCCTGACTGCGCCTAGAAATTCTGTCCATAAAAATTATGAACAGAACCGGTGACAAAGGGCAGCCCTGGCGGAGTCCAACATGCACTGGGAACAGGTCTGACTTACTGCCGGCAATGCGAACACAGCTCCTGCTCCGCACCGGACAGCCCTGAGCAAAGGGCCCCGGACCCCGTACTCCCGGAGCACCCCCCAAAGGACACCCCGAGGGACACGGTCGAAAGCCTTCTCCAGATCCACAAAGCACATGTGGACTGGTTGGGCAAACTCCCATGAGCCCTCGAGCACCCGATGGAGGGTATAGAGCTGGTCCAGTGTTCCACGACCGGGACGAAAACCACTCTGCTCCTCCTGAATCCGAGGTTCGACTATCGGTCGGATTCTCCTCTCCAGTACCTTGGAATAGACCTTACCCGGGAGGCTGAGGAGTGTGATCCCTCTGTAGTTGGAACACACCCTCCGGTCCCCCTTCTTGAACAGAGGGACCACCACCCCGGTCTGCCAGTCCAGAGGCACGGTCCCCGAACGCCACGCGATGTTGCAGAGACGTGTCAACCAAGACAGTCCTACAACATCCAGATACTTTAGGTACTCAGGGCGGATCTCATCCACCCCCGGAGCCCTGCCACCGAGGAGTTTGCGAACAACCTCAGTGACTTCAGCTTGGGTGATGGATGAGCCAGCCTCCGAGTCCCCGGTCTCTACTTCCTCTTCGGAAGACGTGACTGAGGGATTAAGGAGATCCTCAAAGTATTCCTTCCACCGTCCGACAACATCCCCAGTTGAGGTCAGCAGGCCTCCACCCGCACCGTAAACGGTGTTGGTGAGACACTGCTTCCCCCTCCTGAGGCGCCGGACGGTTTGCCAGAATTTCTTTGGTGCCGACCGATAGTCCTCCTCCATGGCCTCCCCGAACTCCTCCCAGGCCCGGGTTTTTGCCTCTGCGACAGCACGAGCCGCGGCTCGCTTGGCCTGCCGATACCCGTCGATGACCTCCGGAGACCTACAAGCCAGAGTGGCCTGATAGGCCTCCTTCTTCAGTCTGACGGCATCCCTTACTTCCGGTGTCCACCACCGGGTTCGGGGGTTGCCGCCACGACAGGCACCGGAGACCTTGCGACCACAACTCCGAGCAGCCGCATCAACAATGGAGGCGGAGAACATGGTCCACTCGGACTCAATGTCCCCAACCTCCCCCGGGACATGGGAGAAGCTCTCCCGGAGGTGCGAGTTGAATACCCTACTGACAGAGGGCTCCACAAGACGTTCCCAACAGACCCTCACAATGCGCTTGGGTCTGCCAAGTCTGTCCGGCTTCCTCCTCCGCCAGCGGATCCAACTCACCACCAGGTGGTGATCGGTTGACAACTCTGCCCCTCTCTTCACCCGAGTGTCCAAGACACGCGGCCGGAGGTCTGATGACACGACAACAAAGTTGATCATTGACCTCCGGCCTAGGGTGTCCTGGTGCCACGTGCACTGATGGACACCCTTGTGCTTGAACATGGTGTTTGTTATGGACAATCCATGGCTAGCACAGAAGTCCAATAACTGAACACCGCTCGGGTTCAGATCGGGGAAGCCGTTCTTCCCGATCACCCCTCTCCAGGTGTCACTGTCATTGCCCACGTGGGCGTTGAAGTCCCCCAGTAGAACAACGGAGTCCCCAGTCGGTGCACTGTCCAGTACCCCTCCCAAGGACTCCAAGAAGGCCGGGTACTCTGCACTGCTGTTCGGCCCGTAGGCCGCCACAACAGTGAGAGACCTGTCCCCCACCCGAAGGCGGAGGGACGCGACCCTCTCGTTCACCGGGGTAAACTCCAACACGTGGCGGCTGAGCTGAGGGGCTATCAGCAAGCCCACACCAGCCCGCCGCCTCTCCCCGCGGGCAACACCAGAGAAGTGGAGCGTCCAGCCCCTCTCGAGGAGATGGGTTCCAGAGCCCAAACTGTGCGTGGAGGTGAGGCCGACTATATCTAGTCGGTATCGCTCAACCTCCCGCACAAGCTCAGGCTCTTTCCCCCCCAGCGAGGTGACATTCCATGTCCCCAGAGTTAGTCTCTGTGTCTGGAGATCTGGTCGCCGAGGCCCCTGCCGTCGACTGCCGCCCAGATCTCTCTGCACCGGCCCCTTATGGATCCTCCTGCGGGTGGTGGGCCCACGGGAGGGCGGCCCCACGTCGCTCTTTCGGGCTGTGCCCGGCCGGGCCCCGTGGGGTAAGACCCGGCCACCAGGCGCTCGCCATGGAGCACCCATCCCAGGCCTGGCTCCAGGATGGGGCCCCGGTGACGCCGATCCGGGCGACGTAAACGGCCTTGTTCGTGTCGTTGTCATAAGAGGCTTCTGAACCGATCTTTGTCTGACCCGTCACCTAGGACCTGTTTGCCTTGGGAGACCCTACCAGGGGCATGAAGCCCCGGACAACATAGCTCCCGGGATCATTCGGGCACTCAAACCCCTCCACCACGTTAAGGTGTCGGTTCAATGTCGCACCAGTTAAATTCAATGTTGTATTTCTGTGGCTTCATCTAGTGGTCAAATGGACCCACACGCCCTAAATCAATTTTGAGTTTCAGTCATAGAAATAAGATTTAGCTTCTTGTATACTGTATAGGAAACATTTTGAGGACTATTAACCATTTAAAATATATACGATTTTAATATGGGCCAAAGCCACTCCTAATTTTCATCAGGCCGAGAACATAGTAATGTTTATGCTTTGAAAAATGATAAGCTTGTGAATTAGAAGGCCATTTATTTATTCATGTATGTGTATTATTATGAAGTCCACCTCATTGAATTATGATGAAGGCTAGAGGGAACATTGCAGATAGTAACCAACATCCAGTTCTTACATGGATGTTTTGGTGGAACATTTTACTTTTTATAATATAATAATAATAATAATTTGATTTTTTTTGTCTTTGTACTTCATCGAATGTTCATATTCTGACAAATAAATTAATTTTAAAACATCTTGAACAAAACATACAACATTTGAGATAATATTTAATGTCCATGAAATGGAGGAATGTGGTTGTGTCAATTCACGCAAACATGTTCAAGTCCTGACAGGCACATATAGAGTCCCCGGCTTCATTAGGACCACAAACATACCGTTGATCTAACAATTTAATCTATGTGTTTACTGTTGATATTATTTGTCTCGTTCTCCACTCGCAAGATGGCCGCCACGATTGCCATAGCAACAGAAAACAGAACCCACGTTGTCTATTGTAACGAGCGGTGCGTGACAAAATCACGAGAAACAGGTTTGCTCGTGTTACACTCCCTAATGTTTAACGACAACAATCTCAAGAACAGTCAGTAACAGGGTTTTTCAACAACAACTGAACTTCCCCGCCCTACAACTGAGACCGGAACCTCCCGACAACCATTGCGGCAAAGTTAGAACGCTATAATATTATAAATATTCTTCTGTCTTATTCTTCCATTATAACAATATCCATTTATCATGATTATAACAGCATCCATTCATCCCTTTAGCTTATTCTAAAGGGCTGTTTTGGTTTTAGACCCATTGACTATATAGTCTAACTGTGGTTGGTCCGTTGGTCGCCATAGCAACATGTAAACGAACACGTCACACGGGAGATTTATGATAACGCAAGGTAACGTTTGGCTTCATCAAAAACATAGCTAATTTAAAGCTAAGTTAACTAACATTAGACAATTTATTTTAACCATAGGTCTCGTTAATTAGCAATTCAGTTATTTTATTCCTAATAATAATTTTCTACTTTTACTTGTTGATTAATTTAGCAGTGGTTGAATTACCTTTCATCCGGCCTAATGTTATAGTCTGGTCAATGAGTAGAAAACCTTTTTTTTTTAGAGAATGCAACTGTCCAGGACCCAGAGTCTGAGAGTGGCCGCTGTGCTGGAGGACTTCCAAAATCAGCTTGTTTTATTGACAATTTCATTCACTGTGGATTTGGACAAGAATCTACGCAGCCCACATGAAAAAGTCACACTGAACAAACTGATCCAAAACTGGTAAGTTAAGCTGCTGATACTCACTTACAATGTCAACCTTTAGTTAAGAGACACTGCAATGGTATTAATGCAGTGTTTCTTAAACGCTTCATTATGAACACTTAAAATGTTCAATTGTTTATACTCATAACCAGCCACAATCTGTCAGAACTTATGGTGATGTTTCGTGTGGAACTGGAAGAAAAGCAGACGTTTAACTTTTTGTTAAGGAAAATAGAGGATGAAGAACAGAGGAAACAAATGATAGCTGAGCATATAAGAAGGTAAAAATAATCTTACTTCCATAATACTGTACTGGGTTAGGGCCTAAATATATTTCATGTTGTTTCTGTGGTAGAGTGACAAAGGCGGACTTCAGAGAGAAACAGGCCTTCTGTTCCGAGCTGGAAGAGGAGTTAGAAAACAAACGAGCACTTGTTGAGGTATGGAAATAAACGTTTTCTATGCCGTTGGAAATGTTTCTTAAAGTGCATATGACCGGTTAGACTGCACATTACACCATAACATAGAGATCATGATTATATTATTTTACTGAACATTTTAGCATATTTTTCCAATGTGTGACCATTTTAGTCATATTTATGATAATTGTACTTCCTGGATCATGGACATGGGCAGAAAATATGACATAGGTATAGAGATAATTCCATAACTGTTACCTATAGCAACCATATTGTAAACAAGAGCCAGCATCCACATAAATTGCACAATCATTATGTTGACAAATAATAATACAATATACAATATAATATAATGTGAAGAACTATATGTTAAATGATTGTTTAAACTGTCACTGTGTTTGCCAACAAACTTAGGCTTAGTCTGCAATTTAGTTTTTTTGGTGCTTTAACGGTGTCAAGTGCTCTGAGAAATATTTACAGCACAAGATCTTGATCCCACATGATTGTTTTGCATAGACTTCCCCTTGTAACTCAGATGATAATGAAAGCAGCGCTGAAGAGCTCAACTTTATACCCCCGTTGGCCCCTCCCACATTACATAACAGACATATGACCTATACTAAATGGCCAAATTTCACAGTCTAACAGATGCAAAAATAGAATGGCTACCACAGAAAATAATCAACCTAAATAAACAACTTTGAATATGTCCAAAACAGAGCTAATAGTATATGTAAATGATTTGTTGCTCACAGGACCACTGAAACCTGCGAGACTTAGGCATTTAAACCTACATGTTGATGACATCAGTAGAGGGATTCCCTTTTAGAACTCGGCACTACTTTTGCACTTTTTTTAAGTTGCAAAATTTCTTTACAATCTGCAACTTCACAGATGTAAAACTATGTTAAATATTTACCACCAAACTAAGTCATAATCAGAAGAACATGAGAACCTGTCATATAAACTTTTCACCACCAAATGAAAACTATTGCCTGAAGTGCAGATAATAATGAATATCATTATATTTGCACAAACAATTATAATATTTACTCAATAGTTTGACTATGATTTGACAATTACAAATGACATGCTCCTTGTGCATAAATTGTCCCTACATTTTGGATGGACTTTTCTGTGCTGATGAAATTTGTTCTACTTCCTGTATTTTTGTAGTTTTCTTTTCAGTTTCCTACTTGAGAAAAGCTAAAATATGATAACAAACAAACAAACAAACAAACAAACAAACCAGAGTAATTTTTAGAAAAACATGAAAACATAAGTGTCATATGCACTTTAAGTAACTGTTGAACGCAGTGTAATTATGTTTTTTGTGTGTGTTACTATATACCAAAAATATTTTACTATTTAGAAACTTAAAGATGAATATGCAATCGTTGAAGATCAACTGGAAGAACAAAAAGAAAACAATCAAAAAATAAAACATGACAAAGAAGACAAACTCCTAATGTTACAAAAGGAGGCAAATGATAAAGAGAAAACGCTGGAGGAACAGATAATGGTGAGTCTTAAAAGCAGTGATCTATTGTTAAAATAGGTCACTGCTAATAATGTTTCTTATTTTAATTTGTCACAGCTGGTGAAAGAACAGATGGAGAAGGAACAACATGCTCACAAAGTTTCCATTCAATTTCTTCAAAATCAACAAGAGGTTAACAACCCAAATCCCCTTAACACAATGCTTTTTTTGACTATTTCCAGGACCTGAAGTGGGTAAAGTGACCAAAGCTTAATATTCCTCAAGATATGTGGAAGTAGAATGTTGTTGCTAAAATAGAAAGCAATGTATGTAAATGTAAAACAATGTAAAAATAGTAAATACTCAAGTACTACACTGAACAATAGTTTCGGCTGTAACATCTGATACACATTTAGTGTAATCTCATGACTACACTCCTGACTCACTATATCCTGTATCCATTACAGTCTTGGAGAGATTGCATACCCTTCATACTATTGTAGCTAAGGTTAATGGATTTAAAGTGGTTAACTTAATATTAAATGAATATATTTAGGATTGTTTCCACAGTTTAAAATCTGAACTTTCAGTATGATTTTTTGCAGGAGATGAAACAGCAGAGGGACCTTTGGGAGGAGCGCACACGAAGACTGCGTCAGGAGAAGGCGCAACAGCTAAATGACATTTGCTGCAAAATCACCTTGAACTTGGACAGACTTATGGAGATGAGGAGGAAGGTAAAGAAAGACGTCACACGATAAACCTAAATCTATGACCAATTTGAAATAGATCAGCTCGTCAGATCAGTGTTGCATAGGACTATAATTATTTTGTATTGTGTACAGTTCAGAGTCATGGAACAAGTTGTAAAGGAGGACGTGGAGGAGCAGGAGAAACGGCATCAAGAACAAGAACTGATCAAGGCTGCTACTAAGGTAATAAGGGCTTTAGGTACCGACATATCTGTTTTTGTGTTTGATCTTCACTTTAACACTTTAATGCCTATGATGTTGCAGATGCAGGCTTTTTGGCGTGGATGCATGGTCCGCAAAGGTCTTGGTATTTATAAAAAAACAGAGGAAGACAAGAAAGTCAAGAAAAAGGATGGAGGAAAAGAAGGGAAAAAGAAGAAGAAAAAATAAAATAATTTTTAACATGCTATATATATATTCATTTTTTCTCATATCTCATAAAATCTATAATCAAATACACATTATCAAACACATTATTTATTTCAGTGAAAATCATTTATGAAACAATTAAATTATCTGTATATCTGATACAAAGACTTTTTTTGAAAAAGACAAAAATCTACAAATCCAGCTGCAGATACAGTCTCAACCTGTTTCAGGTAAAAGCCTCTGAGGTAATTGCTTTTATGTACACTAAAAATACCTACAATCCTAAAAATAAAAAACAATAGTTTACAGTAAATGGCCATAGGCCAAAACTTGTCATTTTAACCACAACAATGTGATGAAGTGTTTTAAACATATACATACAGGACATTACCATAAATTACTATGTTTAGCTCAAAACATTTGAGTCACCTGTAACAGTTCCTGACAAAAATGCAATACTCCTTTGTACATATAAATAAATAAAGAAAATACCATTCACTTCCTCAATCCTAATGCCATAAAGACATTACAGACCATTTATCAAGGTGTGATCTGACGTTTTAACTGTAAACTCCTTCCCAGGCTGGTTGCATTCCCCTTTTTAAATGAAGGAGTTTGTTTTTGTTCACCCAAATGGAAAACATACACTCATGAGCTGCCATCTTCTCCACTTTCCTCTTTACTTGGCACAGTCTGCATGATGTTGTTGTCTCCGATTATGACACATCTGAGATATGATCTGTCAATTTGGATACTTGGTGGACTGCAACTACATTTGCTTGAATCTGTTTCAAAAAGGACAAATTATTAGACAAACATGGAACACAAACAAGCTCTTCTAAAGAATACAATAATACAATACAATGACCCTCAAGGTTTTTACTCAATTTGATGAATGAAAATGGAGTTAATTGGTTGAATCGTTTAGGATCAGTGGTAATAGTACTCACCATGGAAGTCCTGCATAGTTCCCTGCATCAGTGGCTGTTTCTCTGTCACGGTGGGGGCGTGGGTCTCATTCCCAATAACACAGTCAACGAGAGTGGAGTTACTGATGTTGACAATCAAAATGGTGGAAGGTGGACTCCAGGTTCCTGCCGCTGCTATATGTCACAGTGAAAAGAAGAAGAGAAAGTAAGAAGTATTGATAAAAGGAAGTTACTATTCCAGATTGACGTAACACTAACTCAGAGAAAAACCTCTTGGAAATGCCTCCACAAACAAAGATGTGGAGGCATTTATATGAAAAACATGACTAATGGGTCATAAAGCATTGTCAGACATCATTGCATCCTCCTCCTATTGCCCTGCTATATAAAACCAATATTATTACTTAATTTAAAGTGTGCATTGTAATTACCAGCTGTATGCGGTTCGTCTGTGTGCTGCTTCTCTTTATTACCTTGAGAAAGAGAAGCAAAGTCCATATTAAATACATTCTTGTGCAGTGTTTTATAGAGAGCAAGACCTTATGACTGTCCAAAGATTTCAGAGTAATGAAAAACAAAAGATTATATATTTTGATTTGTGAATGATGAAAAGTCCTTAAAATGCCATCTATATTGGAAAATGAAACCCATGAATAATTTAATAGGACAGACTTTGGATTTGAAAAATAGCAACGTCTGATAGTTTTGCCAAATATGACATAACAGAAGTAAAACTACAACAAATTAAATATAGATGGCTTATGATCATGACTATCAAATGAATCACATGTGTTACCTCTGCACATGGCGAGTCTGTCACACAGTAGATTGTCTAAGGAGCAGCATAGGAGCTGACGGGCTCTCCAACAGCTCTTCTCGATCAACCTGTGCAGGAGCCGCATAAGAGTGGCCATCCTCAGAGCCTTATGGCCTACAATCTGGAGAACAGAGAAGACACAAAGAGGACTGTGTAAAGCTACAGTAATGCAGGGGTAATACAAAGTCATTCAGTAGTGAAAAGAGACAAATGACTCCAAAACCACAAGTGCAGACTGCCTTAAACCACATAACCCTATAGCCTTTCTGCTGTTTTCAAGTTCAAGCCCCTCACTAAAAAAGAAAAGGCAGAGCCAGACATTGATATACAGTAGCTCTCATACACTATATCATAACCATTAGTTCCCCATGAGTCAGGAGCCCTCATTTTAGAATGTTACTGTATTACATCCATGTTTGTATTGAAAACGGTATGTTTCAGATAACACAAACATATGCAAATAAACCTGGTTTACAACTTGAACCGACTCGGTTATGTTGGGGTTAAGTTTAGGAATCCCCCGCACTACACTCGCAGTTGTTGTCCCAGTGTGCGCCGCCTCTGCACCACGCGCTCACTTTCACTCTTGTCTCTCCGCTCAGAGCTACAGAAAACATTACACATATTTCACCTCTCAACTTATATCTTACGTTGTATTTTAAACACAATGTGTCTTTAAAACGATTTTGTATGACGAGAGGTTTGACTTAAGGCGCGCGCTTACGTTGTCGGCTGCGATGCTCCGACATAACCTGCTGAAGGCTTTTTCTTACCTGATAATGTTGATGTCGATCGTCCATTTTATTTAAGCCGAGTTGGTCTTTGTTTGCTTAGAGGGACCAAGAGTCATCTGCCATCGTACAGGGAGGTGTGAAGATAAATAACAGTCGCAAAAAATGAATTCAGCTTAAAAGTTCCGAGCGCCTCTGCAACACTGCAATGCGCATGCGCTTGGGATTTCCGCTAAACTGCCTACACAAGTTTATTCTCCACAAAGAAGCAACAGCGGCGAAGCAATGAAGTAAACAAACTTTGTTTTCCACTCTTGGTGATGGTGATACTATGACTTAGAGTTGGTTGACCAGATTTTTCAAATCAAAAACAGGGAAACCCCCAGGTTTGGATGGGGGTATTAGTAAATTTTAAAAAGTGCAAGTATTTAAGTACATTTTATGCATTTAAACGTCTTTCACGGCTCACTTGATTGTCAGTGTATAATCTGAGGGACTTCTGTCAGTGGAACTGACAGCAATTTAAAACTTCTGGTTATTCTAAATTTATATTTTCTCTATTTTCGCTAAAGAAACAACAATATATTGCCCTCTTTGCTGTTGGCGGATCTCAAAGTGGTCAAAAACCAGGACAACTCAGACTGGTTTAGCATAAAACGGACAAATCAATGGTTTTGGATATATCTACTGGGACATGGGACACGGCTCAAAACTGGGACTGTCCTGGGTAAATAGAGACGTCTGGTCACCCTAACTTAGAGGCAGATACCATTTGTGAGAAAATACATTTTTCATTAAATGCCATTTTACACTTAAAATTGCAGATTTTAAAGGGCAAAGCAAGAGTATCGGTGATACTGTACCTTATAGTGCGTAGTAGCAATTACAACATTAATAGAACATAGAAAACAGAAACACTTGTTGGTGCCTGTTTTTATAAAACAGAACAGAAAACCAAACAAAAAGATCAGCTTCCAAGTGGAATTAGTAAACCTGAACTTCATGTGTATAACATTTTACATTTTTATATTTAATCAATACAGACATTATTGCGATATGGAAAGTTGTTCTTAAAGACATGTCATTTATAGCATTCTTTCATGGCTTTTCTAATAACCAAATAATCTATTTATGAATAGAAGTTCGGCAATACTTTCAGCGTTGGCATTATCCAGTGAAATTAACTCAAAAAACACTCCTGTTTGGTGTGTTTGCAGTCAAGGTGAAGCACAAGTGCTACACTGGTTCGACACATCAGATGTCTCTGTGACTCGGATTGATAAGAAATCAGCCGCTTTCACAGTCAAGGAGCTCATTCTGAATAGTTTTGAAAGTACCTTTGAACACAAACGCTCCGTTCAAGAGCCCCTTAAGCGAAGAGTCTAAGGAAGATGCAAAATCCCTCTGTCTCATCCATGGATCTATTATGTCTCATCATGGACTCATCATCCAGTTGTGTGGCGATGCCTTTCCCAATAAAGCTAACTTCAGACAGTTGACCAAATGCATTTTTGTGTTTTTGAATGTTCTCAGACATGTGTTTCACGTCCTGGAGACCAATTTTAACACCAAGTTCAATCTCTTGATGCAGTTTTAAAGAGTAAACCCAGGAAACCAAAAAGGGCATTAGCTTCACTGCAACCAGCTAGCCACAGCTTCTTGCTGTACCAAGCTGAAGCCTCTGGTATAAGATGACCCACTTTTGCCTTTTTAACCTTCTGTCTGACCTTAATGGGAGGCTGGTCTGAACCACTTTCCGTTTCTTTCAAACGGCTTCTGAAGTCACTTTCCCTCACACGGTCATGATCATGTCTGAGGTGCACGCACCGCAACGCTGTGACTCCAGCGTAAACAGCTTAACTCGTAAACACACTACGCTGAATGGTTGATGAAGCAAATTTAGCACATTTTAGAACGTTTTACTGTGGCTTTTCTCATAGTGAGGTAGTCATTTTTCATGGGATATGATTTACTAAAGATTCCCATTGCATTTCTACCAGGCTCATGGGCAATTTTCCAACTGCCCCACAACTGAAAAGAGGCGCAACAGACCCCATGTGTATAATTTCAATTATTTTCAACCCTTTTCAGAAAAGCAATGCCAAAACAAACCTAATGTACTACCCAGGTAGCAAAATGAGTTGAATTAGGTTTTCATTCTTGTTGATTCAATGTCTATTTATAATTCATATATTGTTTAATCAATAAATCATTGATATTCAATTATTCAATGTAAAATCAAAGTATGAACTTTAATTGAAGCATTGTTCATTGTAAAAATCTATATAATATTGAATCAATGTGGATTTAATGTAAATTCAAAGCTCCCATTACGCACAGTGCGCAGGGCACCAACCTGAGCAGGCAGTTTGGATAGAATGACATAGGCTTTTAGTGCTGCTGCAGCAGCACTAAAAGCAAATTACAATTAAACAGGGAGCCTTCTGTGTGCATAGTCTGTCTTTAGTAAACTAGGACGCAAATGTCACCTCTCCCTAGATATGAAGTTTGAGATGCGCAGGAGCAGCTACACAAGCTACGATTTAAACAGACAAAGATCAGGGGCATCCATATTCCAAACGGTCTTTGGATGACAAAAATTGGCCTCATATTCAAATAGAAACTGTGAAAAACAGAGAAACAACTCATGTGATGTGTTAGTTGGTGCGGCTCCGGCGGAGCTGACACCTGTCTAAATGACACCATGTCTAAATCATGTTTTAATAAACGCAGCATTTAGTGTTTTCTAGAGCCTCGATCTGTTCTGCAGAAGAGCAGAAGAATGGCTTCAGGTGCAGCAGGGGCGGAGCAAGGAAATGTAGGGGCTATGGGGGGCCCTCATAATAAACATAATGAGTAATGCGTTACTAATATTATATCTGAATACAGAACATGTTATTATTTTTGTTCCACTTCTTGGTTGAGAGTCTGCAGATCCCACTTAGGGTTGTAATTTATGCAATAGTAGTAATAATAATAATTAAAGCCGCAAGCGGCATCCAACGGCCGCCGGCCTTCCAACTCTGCGCTTTCGACTTGATAAAGATGGCGCCCTTATTGTGTTGAATTAAAAAATAACTTGACAGACGGCGACACATTGGACATGGCAAATCCAGTGCAAATGAACACAAATGTCGGTCAAATGTGCGGGTCCGCCGCACAGAGACCGTGACACTTAGAATATAAATATGGATAACTTTTGATGCCCCGCTTGTGTAGATGATATTTCCCAAAGTTAAGCTTGATCGAGCTATTGCCCACGGAGGAGTTTGTTAAAGTGTGAAGCGTAAATGTGAACATTTCATAGATTTAGCGTTTTTCCCATTTGTGACAGTATATTTGCAGCTCCACGGCACAGAGACCGTAGCACTTAGAATAAAAATATGGATAACTTTTGATGCCCCGCTTGTATAGATGATTTTCCCCAAATATGAGTTTGATCGGACAATCACCCTAGGAGGAGTTTGTTAAAGTGTGAAGCGTAAAAATGTGGTGATTTGAGGGATTTTGCGATTTTCCCATAAGGATGACAAGGGATATTTCTGTCATGGCTACGATTACGGCGTACAAAATATGACTTTGGCTCTCAGACTTTTATGATCAGGATGGGAAATTAGAATTTTGTTCAAAATATCATGTCATTTGGAAAAACTATTGTTTATAGGCCACTCTGAAGGCCAAATAGTCAGAATTCTGGGAAACGTTTGCGGCTCCGTCGCACAGAGACCGTAAAAGCTATCCTTAAAATTTGGATAACTTTAGATGCCCCACTTGTCTAGAGGACGTACACCGATTTTGAGGTCGGTGGGCAAAACGCACTAGGAGGAGTTCGTTAAAGTGTGAAACAGAAAAATGTGGATATTCGAGAGATTTAGCGGTTTTCCCATAGGGATAACATGGGAGGTTTATGTCATCGCTACGACTACGCCGTAAAAATTAAGGCATTTGTCTGATTTGCTTTTTTGATCGGGACGGCAAAATAGAATTTTGGGTCAAGTTTAGAAAATTTTGGTAAAACAAATTTTTGACCTTCAACAACTGATTCAAATTTGGTCCTAATCGGACTCGTTTTGATCAAATGGGAGCAATTTTTAGATCTGCAATATTCCAAAATAAGTTGTCCAACTTTGCGGCTGCGCCGCACACAGACCGGTAAAGGTATCTCAAAAAATTGGATAACTTTAGATGCCCCACTTGTCCAGAGGACGTCCGCCGATTTTGAGGTTGGTTGGCAAAACGCCCTTGGAGGAGTTCGTCAAAGTTTGACGTGAACAAAATGGCTAACACCGCGTGTTTTCATTTTCAAAGGAAGATGGCGGCCATAGGGTAAGTCTGGGGGCGTGGCCACCATAATATTTTTTTTTTGTCCTCACGAGAGGAATGCGTGTCCCGAATTTCGTAGCTTTACGCCAAAGTTGACCTCGGGGCGTCTCCCATTGGCGCAATGTATTTTGACTTTTGTCGGTGGCGCTGTCGCGCCATTTTTTAATGAAAAAAAAAATGGCCCAAAAAAAATCAAATTTTTCGCCGATTCTGAATTTTGGGCAAAGTTTGGTGAGTTTTTGAGCATGTTCAGGGGGTCAAATTAGAGCTCAAAAAGCAGAAGAACAAGAAAAATAATACAAATAATAATATTTTTAGCAAAAACAATATAGCCGTTTCCACTATAACAACAAATTATACATCGTTTGAAAGCTCTAAGCCTTCCCGATGCCGTCATGGGGTGGAATCATCATTACGAGCGCTTACGCGCTCGCCACTCCCTATTCCGTCGGGATGCCCCGCCCACTCCCCATAGACTTCCATTGATTTGAGCAGATACAAGCATGGCCCATGCCTGCGGCATGGATTCTCGCGTACGGGACGATGCCAGGAGGGTTTTTGGAGGAATGCAGCGCTTCGCGCTGCTGTTGTCAACAATTAGTGAATGGGCTATGCCCATTCACTAATTGTTGACTATTTCTGTCATAGCAGGAGTAAGTATGCATGATCCATGCCTTCGGCATGGGCTAGTTCACTGTACTTGCCAGGGGCGACGGGGTACCAAACATGCGGGCTGTGCCCGCATGTTTGGTCAGACAGTTGCAACGCTGCCTTCGGCAGCGTTGCGGGAGCAATAGGCCCTCCGCCCTGCTGGGGCTCGGGCCTAATAATAATAATAATAATAATAATAATAATAATAATAATAATAATAATAATAATAACCTCAGCAATAGTCACCCTAAGGTTTTATTACAGACATCAAACCCCTATGTATTTTGTACATGTTCAAAGTGGGTTGGGGGCACCACTGAGCATTTCTGCTTATGGCAAGCTCTGAGCATAGAATAGTTGAACAAATGTTGATGTAATGTCTGAGATCAGTTAAATTATACTATATTTATTATGTTTATTATAACGAGCACTTTCAATGGCAACTCAACGTTTTGTTTTCAATGTTGATTCAACCAAAATACTTTTGACATGTTTTGAACCATTTTCCTGTTGTGTGAAGCACTTTGAATTGCCTCCTGTTCAAATTCAAAGTTTATTAAAAAAAACTTCCCTTGCCTACTGCCTTTTGATACCTGGATAGGCCTATACTTCCCTGGGATACAACCTTGGCTTTGCGTTTTAGAAAATACTTTTTCATGACCCTGGAAATGTAAATGCAAATAAATAGACTAAATCCCATTCATTTTCATGTCTTTGAAAAGACACGCACAAAAAATACAATTTTAACAGCAGTAGACCTTGTTCAATTGACTAAATTTTTAGCAATAGGCCTATTTACTTTTTCAGTTCTCCACCATTGCTCATTTGAAATAAGAATTTCTTGTAAGCTCACTATTGCGTCACCAGACGATTAAGTTGACAGCGCTTAGACAGCATAAACAAGCACGTCACTTCTCTGTTTGTGGCTTGGCGTTCAAACCAAGCGTATATTCAGTGATTGTGACACTAAGCTCTGAAATCACAAACTCGTGATTTCCTCAAAACATGGTGCAAAAAACAACATTATTGTATTAAGTTGTATATGGCTTATCAATTCACACAATTACAAATATCATGATCTGTTGTTGTCCTATGTATCAAATCTTGAGGATTATTAGATTTCCTTCTATAGATTTACACTTATTTAGTTATTAAGGTGCACATAAAATTTAATAACTGCAATTGTCATCACCAAATATTCATATTTAAAAGTGCATAATGGGCACGCCCTATCTGCAGTGCAGTCGAGCAGCCAGAGGGGGCAGTCGTGAGCGGGGAGAGCCCGCCCCGTGCCAGCCCTGGTCCCACTTCTTCCTGGATGGATGGAAACAACACGCACTAACGAAGAGGAGTGCAGGGATCGTTCACACGCTGAGCAGCGGATAGACCAACGTTTTACCATGTTTTTCCAGGATTTGAGTTCATCTTTCCTCGCCAGGGAACTACAATCGATTTATCTGCACTGACACTAGTTTGTAGTGGTTTAAACAAGCGCTCAATCCATATGAGTGCAATGCGCATTTGGATGTAGACACGGGTTGTTCCCTTCCTCCTACAGACAGTGGTGAATGAACACGCAAGGTAAGCCCACTGCATGTTCTTATGCTTGTGCTTATGCTTATGCTCGAGTTTGCAGCTCTTTGCATCATAGATTATTCGCTATAAATAGCAAGTGCGCCAAAGAAAGAATCTGTCCCACTGAGGCAAATGCATGCAACCTTGGTGTATGCAGATGTTTCAGATTTCTGTGGTGTTGCAGAAATGAGATTGTGGTGTTGCAGAAATGGATGTAACCAGGCACCTCTATTATTATTAATATTAGAAAGAAAGAAAAAATTAAACCTTGGTGTAGCTATTGTGCAGATATATACTATACTAAAGGCTAATTAAAAATACATGTTGTGCTTCCCATGTTTAACTAGAAAGAATGACTTTAAATATGCACTGTAGAAATGCTGCCAAACTGTGTGTAGTTTGTGCCAATACCCATCCCATTTTCTACACAGTGGGCTTCTGTTAAACTAGGCAGCAACTCCTCACTGGGTAAATGTAGTTTTCCATTTTGGCTCCTATGATCAAGTCTGCCTTTTTATTTGGTTTCTAGGAGAACCAATGTGAATAATGTGATGTTCAACAATGAATGCAGTTAGAACACACTGCCTTCATTTTTAGCATTGTATTATTTTATTCATGTTTTTTATACCAAACATAGTAGGCTACCACACTTGGAGCATAATTTTATCCATCCAACCACTAAACATAACTACAAAAGGGCTAGATTTGAACACCACTCATTAACAAGTGGGTTAATGTCCTACTTCTATGTCTGCAGTATTATTAAGTCTCCACACTGTGAAGCCACAACTTCAAACCTGTTATTTTCCTACGCTCTGTCTTACACTTGTGCTGTGGCCTGCTGACTGCGTCTCTATTCGTTTGCCCCAGCCTGAGGGAAATCATTTCATTGGATCCCACCGTGACTATGCAGAAATTTCAACATGCACTGAACAACACACAACCCACCATCCCTGATTTGCAAGTGAACTCATGATGGCATAATAGAAGAACAAGGCATGACCTGTTTAATTTAAGCAGAGAGCATTGGGGTGATGTTTTCTGCCAACAGATGCTTGGCCTGTTGTTGTTAAGGCTGTAAACACATAGCTTTATGGTGACCTAATAAAAAGGATGATGATTATTTTACACCTTAATGCTTGAGGTGTGACAAAACCATGAATCCAGTCAGGAGGCAACAGCAGTGAGGTCATCTGAGTGCACCGCAGCCACCAGAAAATGTGGTAGTTGTGGGAAACACAGCAGTACTCAAAACATTAGAATTGGTTGATAAAGAATTGTTATTTATCAGTATTTATACTGGGAACAAACTTGAGCACCATGTTGAATACAAAAACAGCAGTTGGCGCCTTCCAATAAGGAGATTGTGGGTTCGAGTCCCGGGCCAGACCAACATCACATGATTTCTCTGGGTGGAGTCTGCATGTTCTCCCTGTGTTACCGTGGGTTCTCTCCGGGTTCCTCTCACAGTCCAAAGACATGCATGTGTTAGGCAAAATTGGCAACTCTAAATTTGCCCTTGTGAATGTTTGTGTCTATGTCTCAGGGTTAAGATGAGATGGCCCCTGCCCTGCTATGGGAAAACATTTTCGGTCTTTGGACATGGTTCGGTTGGCCTAGAAAAATTGGCATAATTGAGTCACTATTAGTTCTTGAAGAATATTATTATTGTTATTATTATTATTATTATTATTATTATTATTGTTGTTATTATTATTATTAATGGGATTTATCTTTGCAATTTTTCCTATCTTTTAGACTGGCGGAATAGTAGTAGTAGTTGGTTCTAGAACTACTTTGTAGACCAGGCAATGGCTTCTTGTCAATACTTCTAGTTTAAATAATTGTATGTTTTCATTTAAGGACCCAGGAACGGCAGGATCATGGCACAACCATTTCCCCTGCTGCAGAAGGGCTAGGAGTTGTACTTTTCCTCCTGAACTCAAATCTTAACTCCAACATGGCCACCAAGAGTCCCACCCCAGCTATGCAAGCGAGCCTGACGGGAAGCAGTAGCCCGACAAAGAGCAGTAGCCGGACGGGAAGCAGTAGCCCAGAGAGGAGAGCTAGCCTGGAGAGGACAACTTGTGAGGTTTTCTGCAAACTCTGCCTGATGGAGCTTCCGTCTGAAGCCACGAGGGAACTGCTGAACTGCAACTGCATCTTTTGTACAGCAGTGAGTACAACACATTTACATTTATTTTGCTCTCTAAAAAGCGGAGGGAATAGCTCTTCATACCTTCATTATGGAGTAACTGAGAGAACAATTGACCAACATTAGATAGTGTCAGATGTCTACCCACTCTCTTTGCTTCCCTGCTATATAATATCAAACGGTTTCCAAATTTTGTTACTGAAATACAGCCAAACTGTTCTGCTTTAACAGCTAGCTGGTGTCGTTACTAGCTGGGTATTGCCAAATGCCTCACGATACAATATGTATACTAATACACAAATATGTATAAAAAAGGACCTAAAAAGTTGACTAAGCTGATGTTTTTATTGTGATTTTATATTCACAAAGTCTGAAACGTTTGATCAGATTTGAAGGATGAATTATTTAGCCTTAATGCACTAGTCGGTATGAATCAACTGAAATATACATATCACAAACTTGTTTAAGTTTTGTTTTTTAATGTAACTCAAGGCTCCAAATCGTTACAGTGTATTACTTCTTTAAGAATGGAATTTTATTTTAAGAAATCAACACAATTAAATATGATTTTTGCTCATCTAATAACCTTTCTTTCTTGTAAACCAAAATAATTGGCATTGGCAATACTGGTTCCCAAAATACTTAGTTGATGATTGATAACAAAATTTGAGGTATCATCGATAGGATTCCTTTCCTTGGATACAACAAGTATTAAAAAATGATAATTTTGGGGGCATGTAAATGGAATGTAACAACACCGTACAACTTTATAATAACTACACCTTAATTGGCCTTAGTAAAGCATGATCAAAACAGTTTATAAATTATGTTTCAGGCTTAGTAACTACTTAATTAATGGATTAGGGATATTACATACTTCTGAATAAACAATTTGCTCATTATGAATTAAGACTTTGTTAATACGTGTTTATTAAAACGTAGTTTGTTATTACAAAGTGAAAATATTTTTTTTAAAGCACTAAACGTGGTCTTACAAGTTACAAGTTCGGTTATCGATCAAGATATTCTAAAACTGTTCAAAAAGGTAATGTTTTCCCCCATTTATGTAATTTTGTTTGCTTTGCTTGTTTTAAGGAGTATGTAGTTTGGATACTAGTTTTAAGATAAGATATAAAATTTAATGTCCACACATTTTAAAATATAACTATATCTTGGTCATGTGGTTTGCTCATAGATAAAATAATTTTATGTAGGTAGTTGATGAGACACTAAATATTGCTGTTGGAAAATTTAGAAAAGAAAATTGCTTGCGCTGGGATGATTCTTCACAAACACTTCTGTTTTCTTAAAATAGATTCTCTGTTGGGAAATCAATTGCAGCTGTAGTTGGATGAATTGAGATTCAAACTTGATTTTTTTTGTCTCTAGCAAGGTTTTATTCATAAGAACAAATGGGTTTGCTTTGTTTCGAGTAGTTGCTTGTTGGGTTTGTTTGTTGAGTTGTTGGTGCTCTGTCCGATTGGCATGAGGTTGTAACATAGCAGCCGGTGTTAATCTTTGTCTGCACCAAGAGCAAATGAACAGGAGTCAGTGGCACATGAGGGGTATGTTATAGGGGTACGCAATATTGATGAAATTGAGACAATGTTATGGCAAACCATTGGAAATGTGCCAAAATACTGCTGCACGGTAGTCGAGTGGTGTAAGCTGCTGCACAGCTTGTATTGAAATTATTTTCTGTGACTAAAAATCCTAAATCTCTGTTGTTTTACCATTAACCCCATTTTGTCCCGTTACAGAATATATTTTCAGCTTGACATAATCTTTCTTATCTTTATAAACTGGCAGTTTGCTGACTTTTGGGTCAAGGTGTTGTAGAAATGATAATCATTTTGTCCTTGACCCTCTGACTTGATTTATTTTTTAAGTCTCATGCATGAATTACTTTTTGTATATAACTGTACATGGTTTTGAATTTGGTTATTAATTATGAAACATTTTCATAATTAATTGTATCATTACAATTATTTTCTTCCAAAAAATTTCATTGAAAACAGTTGTAGCTTTTAAAATTAATCACATCTACCAAATAGTGATTCTCTTGCCAAACTGTGGCATTTCATGTTCAGTAGTTCCTTTTAAAAGGCCTTTTCGTCATACGGCGCACTCCCCTGTTTTCTATGCCACAGCCAAACCACTGAATGACATAAATGGACAACATTTACATTGCCCCTATTTCACAATATGTTTTTATTTGACATTTCAAATGTTTTGATCTGAATTATTATGTTTGTGCCCATTTTGCTTCTTTTTGTCCACAGTGCTTGCAGCAATATGTTAAGATGGCCATATTTGAGGGTGGAGGGGCACCTATCACCTGCCCCGATATGAGCTGCCAACAAACAGGCCTGCTACTGGACTCTGAGGTATGTCCTGAAAACTGGGTCAAATGTAAAGCAGCACCACAAAGAGTATGTAACAGCCAGGCCATCAGTCACATGTCAGCTTGTGGACAAAGGCTACAATGCAGTATTTTATTTATATAAGGACACTAAATATTCGTATCTTATAAAGCCAATGTTACGACAATTCGTTTTCTTCAGCGTTAATGGTAGATATAAGCATATGTTAAAGTAAGGACTACGGTATACAGTGAACCCTCGTTTATCGCGGGGGTTACGTTCCAAAACGAACCCGCAATAGGCGAAATCCGCAAAGTAGAAACCTTTATTTTTTTACAGTTATTATACAATAAAATACTCCATAAAACATTGAAGCTCACGCGCGCCGCTCTCACCGGCCTCTCACGCGCGCCGCTCTCACCGGCGTGTCCCGCAGCTCACACGCGCGCTCTCACCGGCCTCTCACGCGCGCCGCTCTCACCGGCGTGTCCCGCAGCTCACACGCGCGCTCTCACCGGCCTCGCAAACTTCAATTTGGCCAGCGGTTTTACGTACGTGTACATATTAATCCATAACGTTATTGACACACAGGTAGAGAAGACGCGGAGAGACTGTTTAGCCAATCAGAATGCAGAACACAATGCATGATGCAAATCCGCGAAGCAGCGAGACCGCGAAAAGTGAACCGCGTTATAGCGAGGGATCAGTGTATACTAAAAGCATGTACAATAGGCTCCTCCCCACTGGGGCCAGGACCCCCCTGAAAGAGATTCTAAATCTCAGTGGGACTTTCCCCGTTAAATAAAAGTCTATAAATTAATATAAATGAGATGGTTTCCTTTTGTTAAACTAATTGCACACAATATTTATTAAAGGCGCAATGGAACATTTTTCGGCGATTTGAGAACGGGGGAGTGCGCATGCTTTGATTCTAGCACACATTCGCTGTGGCATTGTTTAAATAAGCGGACTGATGCAACACACGTGCGTTTGTTTATTAGCGCGACAGATCACATCGCATCTCTTGTCTCCCGTAGATTTCCGTCTACTTCTGAGTCAGCTCGAACTGTCTTTCTCATCTTAATTTTGCCCCGTACACTGAGGGAACTATATTAGGATAGATCAATGCGCTTAGACACGCGGAAATGTGGGATTATTTTTCACCATTTGATCTTGTATTGATGATGTGAGAGAGTGACCACTGCACAAAGCCTTCTCCAGCACCAAACACTCTCACTGGGGTTCAGATCTGTAGATTAGTTTCTGCTTCTCCTTAGATGTTTTCTCTGCTTGATGCCAATGATTTAACCCTTCTCACAAACACTGACATCTTTTCCATGACCACAGGATTTGTCTTTTGTCTTAAATGTTTTTTTTTCTTCTTTTTTCGACAAGCAGTGTAGTGATGTAGTGTGTGGGTAAAAGATTTACAATAGTATGTAGATGCCAGTAGCGGGCGGCGACTTTTATGGATGGGCAAGCAGACCTGGGGTGTTCTTCAATATTTAGTGGATAATAGAAAAGTGACAAAAAAAAGCACCCGATTTGAACCCTGGTCTCCCATGTAAAGGTCAAACACCTTTCCTACTGCGTTAAACTCTCATACATTATTAGAGTGCTAAATAGATTGAATAAGCCCACTTCTTCGACCAATTCATTAAACAAATTAATGCTCTAATGTGAACAGAGCGTTAGCTACAAACACAGACTTGTCTTTAAAAGATAGTTTTTTGAAACCTAACGCTGCCGTGGCTTCGCTTCTCCTCTGCACATGCTCAGTTAGGGCAAAACCTGCAAACATCCTTGATTCCCACACAGGTTTGTTCAGCTTGGTTTGAGGCTGTGTGGTCCTCAGAGCGCATGCACAGACCTGCTTTCCTCTCTGGTTCAAAAAGCTCATGTCAGAGAGCGGAGCATGAAAGAGCCTCTGAACACGGC
Organism: Eucyclogobius newberryi; assembly: GCF_026437365.1. Classification (NCBI taxonomy): domain Eukaryota; kingdom Metazoa; phylum Chordata; class Actinopteri; order Gobiiformes; family Gobiidae; genus Eucyclogobius; species Eucyclogobius newberryi. Next base: position 18,971,806 of record NW_027315945.1, read on the forward strand.
CACAGACTGAGCCGCTGTGGTAAAAGCAGAATCATGCTTCCCGCGCAGTAATGCCCAGCTAAGAGACTCAGATAACTGCCAAGCTGCAGAAGTGAGGGGAAAACGGGCTTATTTGGATATATTTTAGAACAATTCATATATAGTTGTGACACACGGTAATTTGATATTTTATTGGCCAATCACTGATTGCCCTGACTGCATGCCACTGGTATAGGCATGTACTATTCATGAATGTCACCTGCATGCTTTGCATTCTATGTCGTATGTAAGACAAAAAAAATAGTAGGTAAGTTACTATTAATTCCCTTTGAATTTTTGAAAGTGCTACAGCTACACATTCAAAACATTGTCTTTCTCATAATATGAGAAAATTAAACAAATTCTGGAAGATAAGTTTTTTTCCTAAGTTCTGCAAAAAAGCATAATGTTTTGAATGTGTCATGCAACCACTTTTGTTTTTATAAAAAAAAAAATAGGAACTCTTTTAAAATCTTGTGTTTTTGGTTTTAAATGTTTACGATGAATCACTTTCATTTTAATATTTTGAAATTCTTGGCCTCCCTATGTTTGCTTGTAAAAAATTTTCCCTGTTTTGTGTATTAACCTTAAAATAGAAAGATACAGTATTGCGCTGAGCAGGTCAAACAGGGAAACCCTCTTGTGAAACCTGACAAAAACTTTTACTCCTATTTCACAAACAGTTGAAAACTCAGCTTCGAAGTTCCTTTTAAACAGTGTTTGTTTAATCAGTTATGTTATTCTTGGCTCAAGACAACAACTGATGTGAGGAGGAGGAGTAGGAGGAGTAGGAGTAGTAGGAGTAGGAGTAGGAGTAGCAATTTTGGTAAAAGAAAACTCGACCACTGTAAAATTGTCATTACTTTTTCCCCGTTGAATGCGGTTATTGCAATCAATTACTATACCAGGCCTACATTTTTTGAGTAATTCTTAAACATCTAAATATATTGCAAATTCTAATTGTGTTTTCGTGTGTGTGTGTTTTTTCAGAT